>NC_132791.1:189437238-189737534 GCF_048418805.1 Vulpes vulpes | reverse complement strand
CAGAGGAGCAGTAAGACATAGGCCAATACGGGGCCATGCGCTGGTTTGATCGGATTATTGGTACAGATTGTAGAGTATTGAGTTCAATAAATCGTTACCATCTTCTTCTCCGAGTCCTCAGGAAATTATTTCAAATTTTTTCAAAGTTACTGCAGACCCACTGAACCAAACATATTTTTAACTAATAAGTCCAGAAGAAGAGGTAACTACCTATAAGGCCCTCACACCTGCTCTGGGTGTGGAACACTCGGTAATGACTTTTAAGAACCCAACAAATCAAAAAAGGAAACAAATAGAGGAAACAGGATAATAGAAGATAGGAGAAGAGTTATTTTAAAAAAAGTGATTTATACTTAGAAGCACAGATGTAAATAACATGTTCAGGTTTTTTTATTTCCCCCTGCGTTTGCCAGGTAGGAAAAAATGCCTTTTCCAGGTTCATTTTTGGGGTATTGGTGTATGTTTACTTGTATTAATACGTAGATGTTGTCCTGTGGTTTGGGTAGGGAATTGCCGAATTTAGAGATGTGGAAAACTGAGTTTTACTTCTAGCCTTGAAATTAGTTCACTTAATGATGCTGTATCCCACTCAGTTTTGCCATGTCAGGATCATTCTATTGCTTCTCCGCCCTGAAAATGGTACGACTGTATGGTGGGCTAATCAGTCGAGTTATCCGAGTTCACGGAGGAGTTCCATCGGGCTGCTGGGCACCGTCCTGCATTTCCAAACTGAAGAATCAAGGATTAGCATGAATCTTGTATCGAGTTGCCTATCGACACCGGTTCACAGGCGTAAAGGGCAGACACTGTCCCTTTGCTGTGACCATCAGCCCTCAGGGCCGAAAGCAGGCTCGACATTCCTCGTGTTCTCTGCCAGGAGAGTCACCCTCCGCTCTCACCTTACTAATCCTGAAGGGGGATGTGGGAAGCGTAGCTCATATGGAGTCTCTGGGACCTTAGCCCAGTGACTGTGGGGCCCGTGTTCTGGCGCTCACCTGGCTATTCGCTGATGTCATGACATGAAACAGTCTCCTCTCCCCTCGGTGCAGATCAGTGTCCTTCAAACCACAGACTGAATTGAATATTTGTTCTATGATGTGATAAATGGTCCGATATGAACTAGAAAGCTCATTAGAGGGAAAGTGCTTAGAGAAGGCACGCATTTAGGGAGGTTTATTCTTTATCAGGGATGTTATCTCACCTAAACTCAACAATAATCATTGGATAAAGTAGAAATGGAGCCATTTTAGGAATTAGCCAATGGGAAACTTGCCTAATACCTCTGAACAACAAAGCCATGCAGCTAGCGAGCGGAGAGCCAGCGTCTCCACCCAGGTGTCCTGTTCCGAACTCCCTACCTCCTCCCTGAGACATGCTGCCATTCTCTTACTTTGTTTCTATCATAACCCAAAGCTCATTATATCTAAATCACCAGAATATCCTCAATTTTCATCATGCTTCTAATTGTTTGCTTAGAAAAGGAAGTTGACTATTAGGATTCTAATGATAAAGAAATGATCATTATTAGATTAGGAAGTATTATAATGTCACTCTCAATTGTGTTTGGTACATTTTGATGATAGATAATGAATTATAATCTTGCTTGCAAAGAATTCAGTGCAACTCCTCATTTAGGGGAATGGCTGTTTCTCCACGTGACATTTCATTGCAACACCAGAACCAAGGACTTGAGAATTTGTTTTTCTCCCTGTTATTCAAGAAATATCACAAAATGCAGTTTCATTGCCATTAGGATGTACTTAAACTACTGGGTGTTATAAGATCTAATCTCTGGGATAACGTCTGCGTTAAAGAATCAATGTCAGCTCGACCCTTCTCTTCCCTGAGAAATAACAGAAAGCATAACCAAATGGTCTTCAAGGTGGCAATAAAAGCTTTTCTTGCTTCACAGTTTCTCGTTGCTGGTTTCGTTTTTTGATAAGCTCTCAAAATTCCAAAACTAAAACTTTACATGGAGAAATAAGAGAAGCCTTTCCCCTCACTTGTTCAAACTTACTTCAACTGCATCTGCTTCCTTCCCAATAATTGGACAGACGGCAGTAGACTTAAAAGAGGTATGCATGTGAATCTCTGTATTTCTAGTCAAAATAGGGGAAGAACTCTCTAATCACAATTATTCTTAATTAAAGGAGAGTGAGATATGAAAGCTTTGGTGGAAAATATTTTACTGGGAGCCCTTCACATGAACCTTATTACTGTCTTTCTTGGCAGAAATTTAATGGGGAAGAGCTCATTGGGAGGTCAGAGACCTTGTTGGACTAATTTATTTTCTGTATCCTTGAAGTAGATCCATTCACTTGGGGGCAGAAAGAGAAGATGGCCCCATAAACGCAGAGTCTTGATAATTATTGTCATATCTAAACATCTGTGTTTAGATGCAAAAAAAAAAAAAAAATCCTGAAAGATTCACGCACGTGTGGCACCATTCACTTCTGGTGACTAATTGCTTGAGAGCCAAGATAGGCAAGTCGGCCGTATAATGTTCCAATTTGCACTAAGCCCCTTTTCTATCATATTTCACTTGCTGCTGGAGCTTGTCAAGTATTTATTACAACATAGGAGTATGACAACAAGTCCACATTTCACTTTCCATAATGAGAAATCCCTAAGGGAAATCTTTATTGTCTTTTATGGCTGAAGAGCAACTCATCATTCAATCTTTATAAAGTATCATGAGTCCTAAATGCAGTGAAATAAAAAAAAGAAAAGAAATAAGGTATAAGATGCTAAAAATAAAACATATATATGTATATATCTCAATATATGTCTCTGTATATATAAATATATATTTATATATAAATATATGTATCTCTCTATATTTATATATTTATATATAAAAGGCCTGAATGTCTTATCCAGAGATGGCCGCGTCCGTTTACCCCCTACTGTCTCTGCACACATCCTCACTAGAATCCGGGTATTGTGCTCTATTGCCACAGGGACTCAGAGGTAGTAAGAGCACATCCCTGGAGAAGGAGCGATCTTCGTTCCTTCAGTCGATGTTTCTTGAGCTTCTGTGTGGCCCAAGCGGTTTGCGATGGTGGGTGAGGATCACAGAGACACACAGAGACACTTTTTTTTTTTTTTTTTTTTTTTTTACAGAGACACTTTTGAACTGGATTTTGCTTTCATATAAACTTCCAGCTGCGAAGGATCTACCTTTTGAAGGCAGAAAGCAACATGTGACCCAAATGAAGCACTGGAGAGAAAAATGCTGAGTATTTAGGAGAGGCTCTGGGAGAAACTTAGGGAAGACATTTTTCCAGGCGTCCATGAGCGGGGGAAGCTCACATAATTCACCTGTCACGAATTTCACAATGGACTGGTAAGAACACACATGAGCGCCCAGGTGAGACGCGCGCTTGACTTTTAGGTTACTTGAAGAGCAGCATGACTCTAAATTGCTGTGCGTAATTTGGTTGTGAGACTTGGATCCTAATTTTATTCGTTGTGATGACGATACAATCCCAAGCCCCAAGGAGTGCAGTTAGTGCAGAGCCCCTGGGACCACCGCGGCCCGCGGGACAGCGCAGCTGGCAGTACAGACCCCGGGCCCACGAGGCCGGCTCTGCCAGTCATGGGGCTCCTGGGCCTAGCCTGGGCCCCTCAGCCAAGCACCACCTCGGGGGGCTCTTCCCTGCAATCTGCCCTTTGCCGTCAGAGCCTGGAGCTAGCCCCTTCCAACTCCCTCTCTCTTTCATCTTTCAAGGGCATCAGCCCCACCAAGTTTCTTGGCATCTGCTTTCTGGAAGCCCCAAACTGACACCATACCTACCTGAAACATAAAACGGGGATCAAATAGTAGAGGATTATTCTCAATCACATTTTATGGATAAAGAAACAGAAAGCTGAGCTTAGTTTTTTTGTTTGCTCATTTTCACAAACCTGCCAAATGATGAAAATGAGATTTCATCTCCTTTTGGACTCGGGTAGCCATGTCTTTAAATGCAATTTAGTGTTTGAAAGGATCCTATTCTGATTCTTTTTGCATAGTGAAATTTCATTTTGAACTGCCACAATCACTTTGGACTTATTCCTTTCTCTTAGAAATTGGGTATAAAAACGACTTTTTATAGAAATGTATTTTTGTTTATTATTTATTTATTTATTTATTTATTTATTTATTTATTTATTGCAGAATGGTCAGCATATATCTCTCTGGGAGGCCTGCTATGGTCTTTGATCCATGGTCTCATTCCAATTATCTCCAGATCTCCCCCCAGGTTAGAAGAAAAGCACATGGGCGAGATAACCACGTAGGCTGTTGCTGTCTTCGTGATTGCCCTTGTTAGATGCCACTATGGCTTTTCCTTTGAAGTTGAGTCAGAGTGATGCGTTGACTCCTTAGCCGGACATTCAAGGCCTCCTTATATATCCCTGCATAACCTGTGTGACTACAACAGACTCTTGGTCCTTCCTCAAAAAGTGTTCGACCCCTGGGCATTTTCACACAGTCTTTTGTCCAAATATGCTATTTCCTCATTCTCAAAACTTTTCATTAGCAACCCTCTTCCTAGACATATTGAGTAGGTAAATGGGGGATGGAGGATAGTGGTTAAGAGTCCTATACATGCCCTAAGTTCTGTTAGATATAATTTCTACAAGAAGCCTTCAATGACCTACTAGAGTTGGCCTGGCGTCCCTCCTATTAGTCCTGCAGCCAGAAGAGTGTGTACTTACAGTAGGAGAGAACCTCAGGAGCAGAGGTGTCCAACGCAGTGCCTGTCACACAGTATAATTCATGAATGAATATAAAAATGATTTTCATTGTAAAAATATCTGTTTGTCTCACTAACTTTGAGTCACTGGAAATTCTATCATTTAATCTTTGAATCTCTGTCCCCCAGTAGAGTCTTACACATGGTGGCTGCTCAATAAATTCAACTCAGTTCAATCAGGAGAAGTAATATGTAGGGCTAAGTGTTATTACCTCTCACTGTAGACAGTGAAATATAGTGGAAAGACAATATATGGTGAATGTTCAATATTATCTGTATCTAGGAATTAAAATAAGCACGAAACTATCAAGCGTTACAGCCATTTTTGTGTTAAGGAATTTCCCTTCATGAAAGATTCTTATCCTTCAATAGTGAAAGTGCCATAAACTGGAAGTTGTCATGAATTGCCATTTCGTTCTGTCATTAGATGCTAACAGTTACACAAAGGTTTTCACAGTCCTACTACATTAATTGGAACTGGGCAAGGGGAAATCACCCAGAAGAGCGTTAACCTCCTGGTCCTCTTTTAACATCTCTATCCTTAAGGGCAAATGAATTCCTTGGAGTTGTCATTTGGAACAGGTCAAACTGTCCAAGGATTTTATTTTATTGTATTTATTTATTTATTTATTTATTTATTTATTTATTTATTTAGTTCAAAGATTTTAAATTTTCTGGACAGCATCTCTAATGTAAATTTTTCTCTAAATAATAACTTGGAAGCTCAGCAACAAGCTTAGACCTATGTGTGTGACAATCCCACCTTTGTGTATGCACAGTATGGCCAACTTTTGGAAAAGTGTTTGGAAATTTGTTAGGAAAAAAAAATTAAAATATCACCCACTGCTAGTTTTAAAAGAGAAATATTTATAATGGCTGGAAGTCATACTTAGATTATAACATTTTTGAGTGTAATGTGTTTGCAGTCAAATGTGAAATCAATGTACGATGGGTCAAGACAAGAATATTCCTCCTCTAGGTGTTTCTTAAAAAGAAAAAAAAAATGGATAGCCTCAGTGTCTCCAATGACCTAAATTCTCCAGGCAGTTGATACAGGATGAAAATTTAAAAAGAACACGAGAGAGAACAGTGTTTCATGATTCAATGATGTTTCTTGGGAGAGTCAATCTGCAGGAACAGAATAGGAACTTCATTTGAAGCTTGCTCTGTGCAACCATTACGTCTCTTTTGCCTTTGTGCATCAACTTGCAGCAAGTTGCACCGTAAATGCAGTGACTTACAAGAAGTGAAGTGACACATTCTTTTTTATAAAAGAAAGAAACTCTGTAAAGCTAGAACTGGGAATATAAAACCAAAGCACTCAGCAGATAAATTACAAGTCATTTATCACTACTCTAGGACTTTATACAAGGAGAGGCTCCAGAGCTCATAAAGTTGGCCAGACAATTCCAATGATCTATGGGAACTGACCAACACCTTCCTGAACTCCGAGGATCATAAGTCAGAAGAACAACCAGAGTGGAGGCTCTGGGTCTAGCATGAGAGAAAAAGCAGACATAAAACAAAATTAAAATGGCAATGGTCATGGTGGTAAAATATTGTTCATCAGAGGTTTGCAGAATTAAATGAGACTGTCTTTGGGGTGTAAGAATCCATGTTTAAATGCCTTTTGTACTTGAGGAGGCCTGCAGGTGACGGCACGTCCTTGATTCCCTTTGAATTTTCTTTGATTTTATTTAACATTATAGGCTTCCATAATCTTCCCTCCATGTAGCCATTAGGATTGGCAAGGATTGAGGACCAGGGAAACCTCAAATCCAGTAAATGCAGAAATTAAATATTGATGGAGGGTAGAGATACACAATCCCAAGCTGATCACTTCTAAATGGAAGACGGACTTTGATTCATTTTTTAAGGCCGTAGGTCATGACAAAGAATATTTACCCCTAGGCATTTCTAAGAATACATAAGTTGTAGTTTATCTTCCTTGCCCTATAACTCCATACATCTAGAAAGAAAGGGCCAGCAGACTTTATCAATCATCTGCTCGCAAAAACTCTTTACTTCACTGGTGGGGATGGCGAGGCTCAGAGAGCAGAAGTGAGTCATACACGGACAGGGTTGGCGTAAGCCAGGAACAGGTTACAGGTTTCACGTCACTATCAGTAATAACTATGCAGGGTTATTTGTTAGCTTTACTGTTCTTATTCCCTAAAGGAGAAGATGATATGAATTCTAGGATTCCTGGCTATTGCCCAGGATGTGATTTTTTACTTATCTTTTTCAAATGAATGGAGAAATCTCTTAGCTTTTTAAACAAGTACTTACTGTTGTCATATAGGAAATGTGCGAACGCAGGCACTGCGTACAAAGATATACATATATATATACACATCAAGGATAATAATTAAAAAATGGACTTTATTTCAATGCCACTTCTTTACCAGTTTAACTTTTGTCACTTGCAGTGGCTCATTAGCTGCTGCATAGATTCATGTTTGGCGAACGGGTTGTCTTGAGATTGCCGGCTCCTGCTGAATGCCCAAGTGGTCTCAGGACTTTTTAGGGAGTAGCAGTAGATAGCTACGTGAAGGTTGATAGGTGTTTTTAGCACGAGCTGACCCATCATTGGAAGACAGGAGAAATGAGTTTTGTTGCTCTTGTTAAGTTACGTGATTTCGATCATGTCCCATCCTCTCCGTGAACCTTGGTTTTGTCAAGCAGTATTCTCCAAGTACTTTCATGTCTAATGAACAGTTGGTGGCTCCCTGGATTTATCAGTAAGAGGCTATTGAAAGATGATGAGATGTTGAGCAGATGACATTTATAAGTTTAATTATTTTCATTATGAATATAATTATAGTTGCAGGTCTTTGAAAAACAAGGACATTTCGCTGAGTTATTGCTCATTATATTATGGTGTTAACAATCGTCAAGGCCAGAGGGCTTTCCTTTTATTGGCCATGCAGATGATGCTTCTCTGTTACTCCCTTGCGTCACTATATTGGAAGACATGGTCACGATGCTATTGCTCCCAGAAGGGCAAATTGAGTTAACTAGAAAGAGATCCCTAGACTGAAAATACAGACAGCTGAATCCCACCGTTTATGGGAGTTTGGGTAGATTACTTAAAATCACTGGACCCTAGTTCCTACAATTGTAAAATGAGGTGCTCGTGCTGCATTTCTTCAACAGCTTTTTTCATAGCTTGGCCAGGCATTTCTCACCCTGGCCAGCCAGGTAGGCTGTGGAGTGGGAATGAAACTAAGATTTCAGGTAGCATCTTGTCAAACCCTTTAATGTTACCAGTAAGGTCACTGATACCAGAGAGATCGAAAGGCTTATGTTCTAAGTCCAGCAGGTGTCAACCCTGGAAATAAATAATCAGGATTCTTAGCTACCAACCCAACACTTCCCCTTCTGAGTGCTTCTTATATATGAGTTTGTAGATGATGATGTCAAGAGAAAAAAGGGGGGGTTAATGTTGATTGAACACTTATTTTGTGTGAGTCAATTCTGCTCTTTTTTTTTTTTTTTTTTTTTTGAGAGTGAGCAAGAGAGCAAGCAAGCATGCAGGGCACAGGGAGGGGCAGAGGGAGAGGGAGAAGGAAAATCCCAGGTGGGCTCCAGGCCTAGTGTGGAGCCTGACGCAGGGCTCAACCTCACCACCCTGAGATCATGACCTGGGCTGAAATCAAGAGCCTGACGCTTAACTGACCGAGCCACTCAGGTGCCCCAAGTCAGTTCAGCTCTTTAATCCTCAAAATAAGCCTTGATGTGGTAGAAACAGAGAGAGACACTGTGGTCAGAGGTCCCTTGAGTCCACAGGAGTAACAGGAGAGCCAGAACTCACATTCCTTGTTGGCTGGACTCAGAGGCTCTTTTGGTAAAACACCTTGGAAAGTCTAAGTCTAAAATTTTAGTTTGATTTAAAATAAACAGTTTGAAGTAAACACTGCGTGATGTCACCTTGTTATCCATTATGTTTTATAATGACCTTCAAGTTCTTATGTTCTCATTTTCCTCCCAGAAGACAAGAACAGCTTCATTGCACCATTACTGCTATGGCTGTGTCCGGTCATTTCTGGGTGTGAATTTGGCATATCTGAAGAGTTTGTAAAGTTTCTGCAGTTTACACCTGGGATGGTTTTGTTCTGTCATAGCTTGAAAGCCATGATCAGAGCAGGGGATGCAATTCCTTAGAATTTCTCTAACACCTAGAGAAAGGGTGACCATTGCCAGAATTGTGAGAATTTCTTGCAGGTTTGCTTGTTGTTTGCATATCATTGATGTGACCTTCTTGGTCTCACCATACGGATATGTTAATAGTCTCTTTATCCTCTTGGTTTTGAGATGAGGCAAAATGTATTTGCAAATGAATTTAATGGATCCATGGTGGAGAAGCTTCAATTACCCTTGTATTCAGGCTGGAAACAAATGAGGGAGGAAACGGGCTGAGAGAGGTGAAAGGTGATTAACTGTCAGGGGTTCCCCAAGCTCCCAGCAGAAGCTCGGGTCGTCAGACGCTGTGGGCCACGCAGAGAGGCTGCTCCTGTAACTTAGACAAGGGAGCACACGGATGCAGTTGAGTATCTTGGATAGTTTTTTAAAAGGCAAAACAAACAAAAACACAGCTGGAAAGAGAAGTCCCACTGAAGGTTTTTGCATTCAGGGCCTACTCTGAATCTTGAAGATACTGATTCCCATAGGATCTTTTTTTTTTTTTTTTTTTTTTCCATGAGAGCAAGCTACAGGAATTTGGCTGTTTGGGGATTGGGCCTCATTTTTGTCATGTGAATAGATATTCTTGATTAAGAAAAATACCCTCTAAACTCAACTGCTCTTATTGCTCTGTTTATAGAAAAGATGCATATCATAAAGACTGTGTATAAATATTTTGCCATCAAAAGCATACATCTGTGCTCGGCTTAATATTTAAAAAACTCAGAAGAATATTGTTTAGTACAAAAGCAATGTAAAGAGGGAGTAATCTAGAGCAAACAGCATTCCCCAGGCCAACTGCATTGCCGGAAAGTTAAGAATAGTTTTTACATTTTTCTAGGGTTAAAACCACCACAACAAAGAGTACACATATATGTGTATATAAATATTCCACAAAATAAAAATATTTATATTTATTAAATAAATGTCCCTTTGTAGAAAAATAGCTTGCTAACTCCTGATTTAGAATCACGGTTTTAAATTTTGCAACTTATCTTATTTCTATTCCTATTAAAATTAGCTATCAGTGATTTTACTTGAGATCACCTTTTGGTGTAGGTGGATTATTCCCAGCCCATTTTATAGATGAGGAACTTGAAGTAATAAGCCAATGGTTAGTTGGCTTTTCAAATATGTAGGTAATGTTAACCTCTAAATTGCTTCTACTGCTTTAGATTTCAATATCAGGGCACTTATAAGTAATGACAATATATGGTATTATTGAGCCTCTACATGAATAAGGTGACAAGGATGAATAAATCTTCTGTTTACATCCGTGTAAAATGATTTACACAAATAAAATGTAAGTAAAACTTGATTTGACTGAATCTGTGTAGCAAAACCTACACAGATGTTTTGTTTTGACGTGAGCTCATCATAAACATTACTGTCAGAAAGAGTTTCTAGGGTAAAGATATCCGTAGTCCCTTGGAATTCTCCCCCCCGGGGGAAGATGTGATCCTGCCGTAGCCCTACACCATGGGAGCCGGGAAATGCAAGAGACGCTCAGTAACACACACCTGCAGGGCCAACGCGCTCGAATGTATTCATATAGTAGAATATTAATATTAAACGGACTCATTTAGTGCGGAAACAAGAACGCACTTGGGGAGGTAAGAGACTTAGTAAAAGACTAGATTCACTGTTTTCTGGATCACTGATTACAATCAGTCAAAAATACGTGATGAATCCTGAAAAACGAAGGAACTTGGAGAAACTTCCTAAAAGACACACCCAGCAAGTAGGTGACGGATGGTTTGTCTTTGTTATGATATAATCAGTAATGAGGAGGATTTAGGAAGTCTCATTGGCAAACATCTGACTTACACCAGCCCAGAGAGGAGCATCTCGCTCCACGGTACTGGAGTGCATCTGTCTGTTCTAATCTATTTTAACCTTTTGGACGCTTTGCCTGAAGACAGCAGCACATTTATTTCAGCCAGCCGGGCACCACGAAGCTCCAGTCGGAGCAATGGCTGTTGCAGGTATTTTGCTTGACCTGTGACATGGTTGTCCTCTCAGGCGACACTTTCAAATGTCCCGATTAATGAACGTATAGTCCCGGTTTCCTTAGGCTCAGTCATTACATGTATAATTAAATAAACTTAAAAAAATACAATGCTGACTCACGTAAACGAGTGCTCACAGGAGGCCAGGAAGCTGCGGCTACAGGATCCCCAGGACCCCAGCACCAGGTTGCAGAGGATGAGCCGTGGTGCATCTTGTGGCCTGGAGCTGGCTTGCACCTCGGCGCCCTGGGAGGGACCCGAGAGGCCCGGACTGATGTGGTCAGTCGCTAACTGGTCATTTTGAGTTTGAAGTTCTAGATGAAAACAGCTTAGAATACAACTTTCTGGCCACTCCCTGTAGACCCGTGTCCTGCCCCTGACGGTGAAGGCCCGAAGAGGACAGCCGTGTGGCCATCAAGAGTCGCGACTCAAATTTGGGCTCAGATTACGGATGCTTAAGTCATCTCAAATCCTGGCGTTGCGTGTCCCTTAGAGCTAAAATCTTGACATTTTTTATTCCAGTCATTAACAAAAGGTATTAATTAGTTTGTTTTTTTTACCAGCCTATATGCATTTTTATTTCAAAGTGAGATTAAAAAAAAAAAAGAAATCATGATGTAATAGTCTTTGGAAATTACTACCGTAAGTTTTATGCTTGACAGGCGTTCATGGAAGCAATTACACCGAATTCCTCTTCCAACATAATAAAAAGAGATGATGTTCGCTGAGCACTTATTACGGGTTGGGCACTGTGCCAAGCACTGGTTGTGCAGTAACTCACACGATCCTTTCTCTACCTCATGCAGAGGCGGCCTTATTATTTTTGCTTTTCAGAACAACTAGTAGAGGCCCAGAGAAACTAAGTGATTTGCTCGAGTTCACGTATTTGATACATGGGGAAAAAAAACAAAAAAAACCCCCCAGAATTCTAGTTCAGGCAGTTGATTTTATATCCTATGTCCTTAACAACTGTGTTATATTGTACCCATAAAAATTATAATAGTAAAATTCTAAAAAAAAAACAAAACAAAACTAAAAAAACACACTCAATTCCCCACCTTGTTGTTGATTTCAATTATTCACATTCCTTCTTGTCATTTTCCCTTATACAGGAAAAACTTTTGCATATTTGAGTATCATATACATCATTCTGTAGTACCTTTTCTTATAAGCAAATGACATAGTATTTGTGATATAGTATTATATAGGAAATAATCATTTCAATGGTTGTTTGAAATTTTACCATATGGAAGAATAATTTAATTAATATTCTCCTATCCTAGAACTTTCATGTTATTGGAAACTTGGTGGTGTTGTCTCTGAAGCTTTACGTTGAATTATTTCCTTAGAACAGGCTACCAGGGAAATGGCTCTTGGATCATGCTCCGTTTTTGGTGTAGGTATTCAGATTGTGCCTTTACATAGGACTTACACATGGCCTTTCTGAAATGTTGTTGTTGTTGTGGAATCCGGATAATTTGCCTTAAGAGTATCCGTGGCATCTGGCCGACATGGATTGGAGGGTTTATCTGGTTAATTGGTCAGTGGTCCTCCCTCACGATTATATTTAAGTTGTCCTTGACCATGGTGCCCCATTGAACCTGTCTAATAGAGGTTGACTTATTCTTTGCCAAAATGTAGAAGTAACTACGTTTAACGGCAAGATCTTTAATAATTGTCATCTAGCATCGGTCACTATGAAGAATATGTGAACTAACAACTTAAGAAAATGCTTGTAAAGCATGGTTAAGTTCTTTAATAAAAATTACTAAAAGATCTTCACCACAATCCACGCATACAAAGTAAAGTAACCTCCTGATATTAGTTTTTTCATTTTTATTTTATTTTTTTTTAGAAAGACTGTATTTACTCCTGAGAGGCATAGAGAGAGGCAGAGACACAGGCGGAGGGAGAAGCAGGCTCCATGCAGGGAGCCTGACGTGGCACTCGATCCCAGGACCCCGGGGTCAAAGGCAGATGCTCAACTGCTGAGCCCCCCAGGGTCCCCTGATATTAATTTTTTAAAATATCAGAATCATTAATAATTAAATGGGTCTAAATTCATACAGTAATAGCAATCAACTAGAAGGATCCTTGGAAAGGATCCTTTGCTCTACCTTATATCCTATAATAGAGCCTTATTTTTTTTTTTTATTTATTTTTTTTACTCTAGACATTGCTGTAGCAAATAGCTACACATAGTAATTCTGTGCATATTCACACCTGGAAATACGAGGGGGCTAACGCTGCATGGAACAACTCCTGACTAGGTGCTGGTATGCTCCTCTCTTTCTTCCACGGAGTAGAATTCTGAGGTGCACACCACATGGCCCCTCGGGGGCTCCCCAAACAAGCCTCCTCTTTTTGTGTGTCTGTCCCAGTTGCTTGCATTAGTGACCAGACCCATAGCCCATCTTTGATTTGTTCTAACTCCTTCCTAATGTTTTTTCTTCAATTCCCTGAATCACGTTTCTTGGGATAATTTCCAAAATTAATCTACCTACCTGAAAGCCCTTGTCTCTGGCTTTGCTTTTTGGAAGAACCTAGGTGAAAGCATGGAGCATTTACTCATTTAGCTTCAAAAAGATAAAAGAACTCAAAAGAAGATCTTAGGGTAAAGATTCTAAGCTCAAGATATATGGCATACATTTTCAATCTAAGGGTGCTTATGGTTCTGTGTTTCTAGTATGTACTCATTGTAAAACATCAAGATTAAAAACTAAGGGATTTCTTAGAAGAAAAAGAAACTTACAAATATTCTCAACTCCCAGAAGCAACGACTATATAAATTAATATGTTGGTATGTATCATCCAGCTTTTTCATGCATATAAATACATTTTCAATGTAAAACTATACGAACTCTATGATCTTTGTTTTGTGCATAAAGATGGTCTCTGAATTTCCTTATATAGACTTTATTTAAAATGGTCTTTAAGTTAGAAGCATTGTAGGGTGCCTGGGTGGCTCAACGTTTAAGTGTCTGCCTTCGGCTCAGGTCATGGTCCCAGGGTCCTGGGATGGAGCCCCGCATCGGGCTCCCTGCTCAGTGGGGAGTCTGCTTCTCCCTCGGCCCCTCCCCGCCAACTCATGTGTGTATGTGCTCTCTCTCTCTCTCTCTCTCTCTCAAATAAAGAGATAAAATCTTTTAAAAAACAAATTAGAAACATTGTATTGCACCATACGAATTCTCTTCACTTTTATACTATTCTCTTATTTTTGGACATTATTCATCGTTCTGCAAAGATGATTATTCAGGTGTGTCATGTATGTATGGTGTGTTCTATGTGCTTGTGGCATAGGTTTCGTGCGCCAAATGTGCATTATTAGCATGACATGTGTGGGCATCTGTTCTGCGTGTGTGGTCTAGTGTGATATGTGTATACTGTATGTGTGGAGTGTGGTATATATGGTGTGTGCGTAATGTGTGGCAGTCATGTGTGTGGTGCATGTGTGAGGGGCATGTGGTTTACGTGTTGTGTGCGTGGTCTACGTATGCTGTGGGTGGTCTATCTTTGGCAAGTGTGTGCTGTGTGTTGGGTGTGTGTTGTGAAAAGTGGTGTAAGCGGTGAGTATGTGTGGTTAAAAAATGTTATTACTCAACAAATACTTATAGAAATATTATTAAAATAAAATAATGACAAATGAGCCATGTTTCTATTGGAAATTTTGTGTCACATTGTTTTTAAATCATTGGTGTATGAGAATCTTCCCTTTGCTCTCCTGTCTTAGTTATTCTGTGTATGTATGTATATAATTTGAAGGAAAAATGGTGTCTATATTTATTCAGTGGTATTTACATGATAGTGAAGTTGAGAACTGCTTCAAGCTTTTCATATTTTATTGGGTATTTGTATTTTTATTTTTATGAATTAATCCGTTAAGCTTTTTTTTTTTAAATTAATCTATTAAGTCTTAAAATACCAGCAACTTCTTGCTAGACACGTCTCCAAAGGCAAGGGAAACAAAAGCAAAAATGAACTCTTGGGATTTAATCAAGATGAAAGGCTTTTGCACAGCAAAGGAAACAGTCAACAAAACTAAGAGGCAACCTATGGAATGGGAGAAGATATTTGCAAATGTCTTATCAGATAAAGGGCTAGTATCCAAAATCTATAAAGAACTTACCAAACCCAACACCCCAAGCCAAAAAATCCAGTTAAGAAATAGGCAAAAGACACTAATGGACATTCCTCCAAAGAAGACATGGAAATGGCCAAAAGACACATGAAAAAATGCTTAACATCACTTGGCATCAGGGACATACCAATCGAAACCACAGTGTTATCCCACCTCACACCAACCAGGACGGCTAAAATTAACAAGTCAGGAAACAAGAGATGTTGTGAGGATGCAGAGAAAGGGGAATGCTCTTTCGTTGTTGGCGGGAATGCAAGCTGGTGCAGCCACTCCGGAAGACAGTATGGAGGTTCCTCAAGAAGGTAAAAATAGAGCTACCCTACGACCCAGAAATTGTACTACCAGGTATTTATCCAAGGGATACAAACATAGTGATTTGAAGGGGCACCTGCACCCCAGCGTTTATAGCAGCAATGTCCTCAATAGCCAAACCACAGAAAGAGCCCAGATGTCCATCAAGAGATGAATGGATAAAGAAGATGATATATATATAGTATACAATGGAATATTACTCAACCATCAAAAAGAATGAAATCTTGCCATTTGCAATGATGTAGATGGAACTAGAGGGTATTATGCTAAGTGAAATAAGTCAGTCTGAGAAAGATAAATACAAGTGATTTCACTCATGTGAGATTTAAGAAACAAAACAGATGAACATAGAGGAAGAGAAGGAAAAATAAAGAAGACGAAAACAGAGAGGGAGGCAAATTGTAAGAGACTCTTAACTTTAGGAAACAAACTGAGGGTTGCTGGAGGGGGTGTGAGTGGGGACATGGGGTATCATCACTGGTGTATGAGAATCTTCCCTTTGTTCTCCTGTCTAGGTGATGAGCGTTAAATGCTAGGTGATGAGCATCAAAGAGGGTTTGAAGTTATGAGCACTGGGTGTTATATGCAACTGATGAATCACTAAATTCTACCCCTGAAACTAATAATAAAATATATATTAATTAAATTGAATTGAACTTTTAAAAAAAAGCAATTCACAAAAGAAAAAATAAAGTTCTCTCAAGAGTTCATAAAACAGAGAATTGTGAGAAGGACAAGGGAAGTGCTCTCAATAGAGATGATCTAAATCCTACATACACAGACAGACACAGAGGGATGGTTATTCGGACCAAACTAAACCCATCAGATATAAGTTTTTCAGTACTTTAGTCTTAAATGGACGTAAGAAGAGAAAATATTAAAAATAAATAAATAAATAAAATAATAAAATAAAATAAAATAAAATAAAAAAGAAGAGAAAATATTAAGCACTATCACCATAAAAAGGGGAATGACAGGGAGAAAAAAAAAAGACTATCACTATCTTTTGTTTCTTAATTCACGAACACATACCTACACGCTAAACATATATACACAAACTTCTTATGCAAAAATCCAGAGACTACAGGTGGGAGTGTATAGTCAGGATGGGGGATAATGATGTGAGGAACATAAAGTTGGATCCGACTGAAATTATACAGTTCCACTAAGCTGAAATTCTGGATTTGAGGTTGTAGCTCAAGAGGTAAGAAAAGGCTCTGGTACTTGATTGTTTGGCCGGAACATGGACCAAAAGGTGGCCTACACTGCGCGAGGGGGAAATGCCAGAGCTGCCTTGGTACGCTGTGGAGGAGGACCCTCTTAGGGGATCGTCTCCTTAGAGGGATGGGAATGTTAGTGTGGGTTTATCATGTAGGACTTGGGAGGGCCCAGCGGACACACTTCTCCCAATGACCGAGAGATGACTGTGTGAGAGGTGGCCCTGGCGTCAATGGAGAGCTTTGTAGTCATTCTTTTCCATAGGCCAAAAGTTCCCACTATGGGAATTGCTGTCATGGACATAGGATCCTTAAATGCAGCAGGGTGCGGGGGGGGACTGGATTCTTATCCCAGTTAGTGGTAGGGCCCAGTGCTAGGGGGCAGCACTGGTCATCCCCAAAGGAAGGTCTGGTTGGCATAAGGGGCAGCAGAGTCAAAACAGCAATGAGGATGGTCTGACTCCCGCAGACCTGTGGCATCAGCTGGTGTATCACCGTGTCTTTAGAAGAGAAATAGACGTTCAGACTCCTAAATTCTTGCTTGGTCTGAATCAGATGAAGAATTCTGGGTAAAATCATCCAACGTCCAACCTGAGTCATAAGAACAGTGTCATGGTCCTTCAGACTTGAGTCAGTCGACAGACCTAGGACCCCTTAAATGGAGGGAAGGCTACGTCCCCTTGAGGAAGGATCCTGCTATCCTGTCAACGTTTTATATCATTACCATGACTCCCGGCCGCCCACCAAGGGGACGGATGGCGTTTTATTAGGCGATGAGGAAAAGGACAGAATCAGATTCTTCAGGGACATAATGGACTCTAGCACTAGTGACTGGAGACCCGAGGAGTCACTGGGCCACCCGTTGAAGCTGGTGTCATGGAGGCCGAGTGACCTGGCTTAGGTCTGCCTCGCGGTGGGTTCGGCGGTTCTCTGAGCACATCCTGAGGTTACTCTTCAGTTTGGGGATGTGTGATCAGAACAGACGCACTCAGCAGCCGGCGGTTTTGCACATCGTAATGCTTCTGCTTCGTGCATGTGAGCAGCTCGTGCAAAACTGAGGCTGGTATCCTGTCCCCATGCTCAGCTATCGGGGCAGCAGGAAGCCCCCGGTCCCTGGACAACGCTCATCACAGCCCTTCCTAACACCAATCAGCTACGTCTCCACACACTCCGTTTGGTACTTTACCGAACACCCCGCTTCCGGGATGTTTACATTGTATTTTTGCCACTGAAGGGAAAAGCTCCCCTTTCACAAGTGGGCTGTCCGGGGCTCATGCTGCAAAGGCAGAAGGGCCGGGGTAGGGGGACACCCCTGACTCACAGCTCTTTTGCACAAAGCAACCTGGACAGGTAGGAGCCACGTGGCAGGAAAGGAAGCACAACAGTGTGGGGTCTCTGCTCCGGGACCTTGGCTGGCCTCTCCTCAAATTGCTTTGTTCAATTTCCAGAAGAGGAACCAGAATATGTACATCCTAACTCAAAAATTCTGCGGCTTATGAACTTTGCTACCATAGGAGAGAATGAGGTTTGATGACTGGCGTGCCAGGGTTAATCCAGAGGAGGTGGGGAGATGGGCTGGGCCCCAACCCCCCCGCCTCAGGCCGCATGGCCTGGTCCCTCCATGTGCCTGATGGGCCCCAGCCCCAGAGGCTCTGGCCTTGCTGCTACATGGGACCAAAAGGCCTTTGCTTTTGTTTCTGAAATGTCAGAATCTTGGCCACCAAGGTCTGGACGCTGTGCTCATGCCCGTGGCTTCCGTGGCATCGGGAAAGGGACCAAGGACGCCACCAGGTGACCCAGCATACACTCGGGGAGACTCCTGCCTCCCGCAGGGCCCACCCATAACAGAGGTGCCGACCCCCTGAAGCCCTCGATGTGATGCTTAGAGAGTAAAAGAAAACTGCATGAGACCTAAGCTGTGGGAGGAACCCAGAACTGGCTGCTGTGTTGTGAGATGGTTTTGCATTAGGACAGATGTGACCAGAAGGAACTAGATTTAACCCACATTAGCAAATTTAGTTACTGAACGTCGTTATTTAGGAAGTATGGATTTCGTAGTGGTTTTCGCCAGCCTGACTAAAGCAACAGACTAGTTTCCATATGAAAACATCCTAATAATAGATAAAATTTACTATGGAATAGAAAGAAAAATGGAACAATGATAGTTCGCCATAGTCCTCCCCCTCAAGGCCGTTCAAACATCTGTGCATGTCCAGGTTTTACACGTAGAATGTACTAGAATTTGACTCTCACTGTCCATTGTGGTCCACCCTGATTGGCTATTTGCCTGAAAATAAGAGAACAAGTTTCTTTGGCTTGTGTTTTTAGATAATCAGCAAAAGGTCTGTTAGAGAACGAATGAATTTACACTTTGAGGAATATGCCTATGGGTTTAAAAAGTTGCCTAAACCTTACCTCTGCATCAGAGAAAGGATCACAGCATCATCTCTCTTCTGCGCTGGAGCGGTCTTTCCATTCTTTGACCAGCTTCTATTTCTATGACTTTTTTTGGACTGCAAAAAAAAAAAAATAAAATAGCAAACAAACAAAAATATTGTTTTTCCACTTTTTTCCCCCCATAAAGAATATTCATGAGCTAGACTTTCCTTTTCCTGACTTGTTTTGGGGCTTGCGAGCAATATCTCCGTATCACCTTCACCTCATCACCTGCCCTCCTCCGTGGAGTAATTACCTTTTTTAGTAGATTAGTGGTTGGTAGCTGTCCAGTGACACATCGGAGCCGCACAGACTGGGTCTCATACTCTTAAAATAAAAACAAAACACAACTTAATAAGCACCGCTAAATAGTGAATAGCACAATTATTTAAGGGTGCCTCTCTTGTTAAGGTATTGACCATCGATTGATCTCTCTCATTACTGAGGATATTTTTTTTTACTTTTTTTTTTTTACTTTTTTTTTTTTTTTGAGGATATTGTTAAAACATCTGCTGTACATCCAAACATGCTGCAGGCATTGAGGAGAGGAAAGGACGGCTATATTCGGGCATCTCACAGTTTTGTGGGGAGGAAAAGAGGGAGCGTGTCTACTGGGATATGCAAGTCACACAGGGCTCCATTCTAGAGGGATAGTCCTGAAAGGTCTGCAAGCATCTTCCTGAAGGATGGAGCCAAACCAGTGGAGGAGGGAGACATTTCCAAGGAGACAGGGGTGAGAGGCCTGTAAGCAACCAAGCGTGTTGACCCGAAGAGTAAAGCACAAATAGAATAAACGTGGAAGGTGAGGCTGGACGGGAAGGTCGGCATCATTTCGCGAAGGCTCTTCGGTATCAGCTGAAGTGAGGAGTAGGTGTTGGGTAATGCAGGTAGGATGGGGCTGGCTGATAAAGGAGGCAGACGGTTATTGTGGAAGTCTGGGTCTGGATGTGGCGGTGTGAAAAGCCCTGCAATGATGATGTGAACCTTTAAAAACCATTTCCTTTTTTTTTTTTTTTTTTTAAATTTTTTTTTATTTATTTATGATAGTCATACAGAGAGAAAGAGAGAGAGGCAGAGACACAGGCAGAGGGAGAAGCAGGCTCCATGCACCGGGAGCCCAACGTGGGATTCGATCCCGGGTCTCCAGGATCGCGCCCTGGGCCAAAGGCAGGCGCCAAACCGCTGCGCCACCCAGGGATCCCTAAAAACCATTTCCTAAAAAAAATAAAAATAAAAATAAAAATAAACATTTCCTGTGATTAGATCACACTCAGAATATTCAGAATGTAAATGACCTATCAAATTTTATGCAATCCTCCTTGCATAAAGCTATCCATATTAACCTATGTCTCCTGGGTCAGTTACTTATTTTTTTAATAACCCCAGGCACCGGTGTCTTATAAATCCAACGGTATTTTTAACAAACTTTCATAGCGCTGATAGAGAGCAGGATTCACTATCTCTAACTTCAAGGAAAGGAAATGATTTGCATTCCTGCCAGAAATCCAATGTCAACAGATATCAACCCCTCGAAATACGCGTATTATTAAAGCAGTAACAGTGCATGAGACTCATAAAGGACTAACGGGGGGAAACAGACGTTGATAGAAAACTAACCTTAAAACACAGAAAAAGGACACGATTATTATTGATGTCATTGGTTTAAATTTCCTACCCTAAAAAAGCACTTTAATTACCATATGCTTATCATGTTGGTTGAATTCATTTGTAGAGAAAATACAATCATTAATTATCATAATTAAGACACCTGAATTCAAAATGAGTGGCATTCATTCTAACCTCGGTTGTAGCTATGTTTTATCTCTGACAGTTGGGTTTCCAATCAAATGTTATCTGATTTTTTCTCCTTAATCATTAAGAAATGCTTTACTAATTAGCACATAAAATTCATGCCACATCAGACTGAATTGAATCAAGGCCTATTATCTTGAGCAGTGAGACACTTTGAAATTCTCAGTAATAGGGCATGAATATGTTATACGGTTCATACACATTTCATGAACCTCCACATTAGCACTATTTTTTTTTTTTCCAAGACAGTGCCATTAGTTATGCCATTTTCAGGACCTTTAATTCGATCATGCTGTTTAACAGCCTGTTAGATTGTGGTGCTATAAAGTCATACATTAATTTATCTTTGGTTACACTTCGGCAAAATGATTGTATTTGGTTATAAATATCCTGGACGGGATGAAAAAGGACAGACTCGCTGAAAGCTACAAAGCACTGTTGAGATAAACCGTGGCTTTAATATTTTATGAAAAGCAATTTAGGATTTGTGCCAGAAATCTTCTCTTGGCCTTTCTCCCCCTGACTTTGTACACGCTGCTCTTGGACCAGGGGCTGGGCCTGTGCGACCACATTGGCGGGCTCTCGGACGGCTGACTTCTCTTTGCATTTGACTGGAGGCCCCAGGGACAGAGAGTTATGTCGCTCATTCCCTCTCCCCGACGCCACCGAGCGTGGCTGTGTCCCTCGACTCGTGTCTTTAGGAGATCCTTGTTTCCAGGTCAGTAAACGCCCTCTCAGCCCTCCCCATGCTTCTGGTATTACTGGCCCTACCTACGTTACTGCACACAAAATACCGTACGCAAAATTATGGCCATCAGGGTCTTAAAAATAATAGCCAAGACAAAAGTCAGCCACCAGTTGGTGGTAAACACTGAGAAACTACCCCAAATTCTAGACTTCTCGCCAGTGCCCCGGTAATGCAAAACCCACATTCCCATTTGGCAACAGTCAGCAGGAGCCACACGGGTCTGAAGTGTCTGGGTGCCGGGAAGATGCGCTTTGCCATCTGCTGCCCTGCTCCTGGGTCGTCTTCTGCTTCAGTCTTCTGTGTTCCTTGCAATACTTTGCATTCTTTGTAGACACTTGAGTTGGCACGAAGGGGCTTATAACGAACGGGTGGTGTTCCAGGGCACTTCTCACATCCAGTCGGCTCAGTCTCTTCTTTGATTAGGTCACTGCCCCAAGTACATTTCAACTGAGGCTCTCTCCTCAGTTTGCAGAGAATAAACAGAAGAAAACTTGAGCTGCGTCAAGCCCCACAAATACTGAGTAGCAGTACGAAGGTTGAAATGGAAGCACACAGAAAAAGTGAATCAGAGGAAAAAAACATCTTTTTAGTTTTTATGCAGAGAAAATTTGTAATGCATATGAAAAAAAATACATCCACAGATCAAGAACCTAAGATCGTTCATTTTAATTCTAGGGAATTTTTATTTGTCACATATATAGTGAGTTACTCATTTTACTATGTATTATCTATGATATGTAATAATATTTTTTTATTTTCATTTTTTTATTTTTGTAATAATATTTTAAGTGAATTTTGTTTAATATAATATATACTTGATGATATGATAATGCAAGCAATCATTTTACTATACGAAGAATTTTAAAGTATTATATTAGCAAATTATATCACATTTCTAGAAATAAATTTGTATCGGCGTCAGACAATAGCCATACAACTCAATTTTGCTCTTTACTTAACATAACTATGTGTGTATGTATTATCACTCTTTTAAAAATCACATAGCTGCCCCATGATAGCCTTAACCAACCCAATTTTTAACAGATCATATCAAATTTTGCTTTTATAAATTTTTAGTTTTATCATTCTTATACCTAAGTCTTTTGCATATTTCAAAATTATTTCCTTAGAATGTTCACAATATAATCCCCAAAATAAGTAAAACAGCTGGGCTTTTTTAACAAATATTTTGACAGATTTTCTTTGTTTAAATAAATAGATTAATTAAATAAAAGGGATTTCACCATGTTTCAGGTACTGAGCAGACTGGACTGTTTTGACATGTGTTGATTTACCTCTTCCACTCAAATTATAACCCTAGAACCGCAAAATCTTAAAGGTCAGTAAATATTTACAGTTCACCCTTGAACAATACAAGGGTTAAGGACACTGACCGCCCCACACAGTGGAAAATCCATTTTATAGCTTTTGACTCTCCCCAAAACTTAACTACTCATAACTGACATTTGACCAGCGGCCTTTCTTATAGCGTAAACAGTTGGTTAACCCAGTTTTTACGTTAAATGTATTATATATTTTATTCTTACAGTAAAGTAAGCTAGAGAAAAGAAGGTGCCACTGAGAATACGTAGGGAAGAGAAAGTACACTTATGGTCCTGCACTGTTTATTGAAAAAAAAATTGACGTATAAGTGGACTCATGCGGTTTAAACCCATGTGGCTCAAGGGTCAACCCGGTTTGGCATCCGTTCTGTGCACGGTGAGGATGTAGGTGCAAATTAGACATGGACACAGATTAGCCAGTTTCCCTCACTCTATAGGCCTTTAATCGAGTTGAGACCTGAGGTTTGGTTGTTGAGTTCATGACTTCCTAGGCTCTATCATGACAAATCCCATAAACAAACCCAACAACACAATACCCCAACACACACATGCACACTTACACAGAGGACCTTTTTTTTTTCTTTTTTTTTTGTAGAATGAATCAGAATGACTCTGTTCATGTTTTCCCACGACCATATTCTTTCAGTAGCCTATGGAAACCTGGTTGCTGTGCAATGAAGCCTGCGAGTCACCATTAAGCAAAGATTCCGTGTTGTGATTAAGTCAGTGTCTTGACTGGGTTGTGTGTTGATGTCCATGGGCGTCTGCAGACAGAGCAAGAACTCCTGGGGGTGGGCAGGCGACACCCCACGGTACGGGGGTCCGCGGCTGGTGGACGCCCCAGCTCTGGAGGGCCCTCCGTCTCCACCACGCCACCCCCTCTTTACGCAAATGGGAAAACTGAAAATCAGCGAGCCACGTAAACCTGCGCAGTGCCATGCAGCGAATCAGTGGCGGGCCTGCCTCCTCTGTTCCTTTATGGAGGCACCGTCCAGATGAAGCTTGAGAACGCACCGGGCCTTTGCAGGTGGCTTTGCTTTCCTCTTTCACGGTGAGCAGCGAGATGTGCGGCCCCACTGTGTGGGGTCTCTCACGCTGTCCCGGCAGAGTGACTGAAAGAGCGTGGGTCGCACGCAGTGTTATTTCAAGATCATAAGATATTTGAGAAACAGATGGCGGTGCGCACGAGAGATCACGGGAGATGGCAGTTCACAGCAGTAATTAAAAGGATCCTGAACAATAGAAAGGCTTTTAAATCAAGCAGTAAACTTTACATAATTAGGCATTCTTTTTTTTTTTTTTTTGTTATTGTTCCTTTTTGGCACAGTTTTAGACAGGAAAGTTTTTTTTTTTTTCTTTCTGTCAACAGTTTCTTTCCCCCTATATTTTATGCAGAGGAGGCCTTTGAGCATTTGGACGTACGTGCAGTCAGGAACCAGCATGGGAGCGTGGTGCAAGCCCCAGCTCAATCACTTGATCAGAGTCGTCCAAGAATCTTCCTGGGCCTCCAGCAAGCCCACCCCAGCTGGAAACGTGACGCTACCTGCCACAGGGACGGGTGGCTTCGCAGAGGAAACGTCGCCATGAGGAGATCCGTGAAGAATCACTCGGTGGCCCGTGGGCTGGGGTAGAGCGCACGGTCGCCAACCCGTAGCCCGCACGCAGGATGTGCTGTTTCTAAGGCGAGACATAAGTGACCACAGTAGGAAAGATCTGATACAAGTGTCACGGATCGATTTGCTAAGTCACATGAGTAGAGGCGCAGATCTTCACGGTCAGGACTCTAGAGAGCAGGTGGCCCAGGGGACACTCCGAGCAGACACTCGGTGGGCTGATCACGAGTAAAATGCCCGCAGTGGTTAAGGGGGCTCTCGTGCTCCCCGGCATCCCCTCGTGTGTGTGTGACCTGTGCGAATCCGAGAGAGGCCGGCGAGCACACATGTGAGTGGGGGGATCCTCAGGCAGGCTCCTCACCCAGGGCGGCCCGAGCCAGGCCCGTCCCTGTCCCACGAGGTCGTGACCTGGGCACCCGGGTCCGGGCTCCTGCAGGAGGGGACACACGATCCAGAGCTGCCCCGATGCTCTGGGGGAGCCACGTGCTGCCTGGGGTGGAAGGCGGGCGCCTGAGGGCAGCGGATGCTGCGGAGCCGTCAGCTGTGGCCTCCTGATCCCAGACGGGGCCCTGTCCTGTGACCTGCTCTATGCGACTCCGCAGTGGTCTGGGCTGGCCTTCGTCTCCCGCATGTCAGGCGGCCTCTGTTCGCACCCAGCCTCCACCCTCACCCCCACTCCCCAGGCTGGGCGGCCTCTGCGCGGCGGCAACAGGATGGCCCCGTGCCAGGCGGGAGGCCACGTGCGACGAGGCTTCGGCACACGTCTGCCCCCCACTTGCAAGCCGTTCCAAAGGGAAAAGGAAAAGTTTGGATGTCCTACTAGGGAACTGAAGTCGGGCCTGGGGATCAGGTGGGCCTAGGGTGACGTCTCCCCTTGCTTATGCGCTTGGCCTCACAATGTGTGACGAGCCTGGCGGATTGCTCTTGTCGTCTTCCTCTTGGGAACGTGCTGCTCCCTGCACGCCGCGGGCTTTGCCAGGCTAACCAGGGTCCTTCCAGGCCATGTCACATCCGGACCTCAGGGGACACCGTGCATTTGCTGACGTCACAGGCTGTGACCCGGGGCTCCTGATCATCACTTGCCTCATGCATGTTAGGAAGGAAGCTCTCGACTCCATCGGACTCACCTGGTGAGACAAGCTGAGCTGAGAAATGAGGGACTCAGATGCCTGATGGACTCCAGGAGGGGCCTGATAAAGCCAGCTGTGATGTCGGGGTGACGAGGTGGGGATCCCACTGTGATGTCGGGGTGACGAGGTGGGGATCCTGCTGTAATGTCGGGGTGACGAGGGGGGATCCCGCTGTGATATCGGGTGATGAGGTGGGGATCCCGCTGTGATGTCGGGGTGACGAGGTGGGGATCCTGATGTGATGTCGGGGTGACGAAGTGGGGATCCTGCTGTGATGTCAGGGTGACAAGGTGGGGATCCTGCTGTGATGTCGGGGTGACGAGGTGGGGATCCCACTGTGATGTCGGGGTGACGAGGTGGGGATCCCGCTGTGATGTCGGGGTGACGAGGTGGGGATCCTGCTGTAATGTCGGGATGACGAGGGGGGATCCCGCTGTGATATTGGGTGACGAGGTGGGGATCCCGCTGTGATGTCGGGGTGACGAGGTGGGGATCCTGCTGTAATGTCGGGGTGACGAGGGGGGATCCCACTGTGATATCGGGTGACGAGGTGGGGATCCCGCTGTGATGTCGGGGTGACGAGGTGGGGATCCTGATGTGATGTCGGGGTGACGAAGTGGGGATCCTGCTGTGATGTCAGGGTGACAAGGTGGGGATCCTGCTGTGATGTCGGGGTGACGAGGTGGGGATCCCGCTGTGATGTCAGGGTGATGAGGGTGGATCCTGCTGTGATGTCGGGTGACGAGGTGGGGATCCTGCTGTGATGTCAGGGTGACAAGGTGGGGATCCTGCTGTGATGTTGGGGTGATGAGGTGGGGATCCTGCTGTGATGTCGGGTGACCAGGTGGGGATCCCGCTGTGATGTCGGGTGATGAGGGGGGATCCTGCTGTGATGTCAGGGTGACAAGGTGGGGATCCTGCTATGATGTCAGGGTGACGAGGTGGGGATCCCGCTGTGATGTCGGGGTGACGAGGTGGGGATCCCGCTGTGATGTCGGGTGATGAGGTGGGGATCCCACTGTGATGTCGGGTGATGAGGTGGGGATCCCGCTGTGATGTCGGGTGACCAGGTGGGGATCCCGCTGTGATGTTGGGTAACCAGGTGGGGATCCCGCTGTGATGTCGGGGTGACGAGGTGGGGATCCTGCTATGATGTCAGGGTGACGAGGTGGGGATCCCGCTGTGATGTCAGGTGATGAGGTGGGGATCCCTCTGTGATGTCGGGTGACCAGGTGGGGATCCTGCTGTGATGTCGGGTGATGAGGGGGGATCCCGCTGTGACGTCAGGGAGATGCGCTCCACCTGGAGCGGGCTTGGACGGGACTCCCTCTCTGCCCCTTGGCCACGGACCTATTCTGTGTGTGCGTGTGTGCAGGTGTGTACGTGTATGAATAAAGACAGTAGAAAAAAAGGCTCTCGGTTTGTGAAATTGCAGAATGTAATTTTAGTTTCTGAGGTAGAAAAGATTGTACTTCATCCAGAAATTCCTTCTCCAATTATCTTGATTCACGTGTGCACATTTTGGATTTACTTCAGTAGTCATTGGTTCATGTCATGAGTTTGTTTTTCAATTATTCATGAATAGATATTCGTTGAATTTTTATTTTTTGGAAAAAGTCTAACTGAGCAGGCGACCGTATTGTAGGTCTACAGACGAAATGGACCCTCCAGTGCGTAGCGCCTCCAAAGGCAGATTCCTGGTGAGAGGGCCAAGCGCCTACCTCACCCACGTGCACCTGCAGGCCGCGGTCTGGGCCCAGCAGCCACGTCCCTGCCCACGAGCACAGCAGCTCCGCAGGGACCACAGGTGGGCGTGTGAGAAGCACTGTCCTCCCCACGCTGGTTTGTTTTCTAAGGTTCCTTGAGATACTCCGGTAAAATGTGGAGACAGAGACAGAGCTTCCGAATTAAAACACTTGGCTTTGAAATCTGGTTCTCTGACTTGCGACATGTGTGACTGTCGGCGGTGTGCATGAGTTGAGGAGAGTAAGACTGTCGACGTGGGTTTTCGTGATTATTGAGTTAAACGGTGCCATTTGTGGCACTCACGAGTCACGCAACACATGTTGGCATAATGGCTACTGCTTCTCTCTCTTATTGAAGCTGAGGTTTACCATCGTTCTCAGATGTGCTGGGGCTATAAACCTCACATTTAAATTATTTAAGGATTTATTTATAAGGGCTTCAAAAATGTCTACTTTTAACGAGCATGTATATTTGTGAACTACGCATTGTTTAAGGCTTACGTCCTTCCAGAAACCTTCTGCCTCAACACAAATGACTGTTTTATTTTGCGGAATTAAAAGAAACACACCATAACCTGATTCTCTTAAGACTAATTGCATTTGTTGGAGAATTATTAAACACACACACACACAGAAGTATAATTTCTGACATTTAATACCCTAGT
Organism: Vulpes vulpes; assembly: GCF_048418805.1. Taxonomy (NCBI): domain Eukaryota; kingdom Metazoa; phylum Chordata; class Mammalia; order Carnivora; family Canidae; genus Vulpes; species Vulpes vulpes. Next base: position 189,709,445 of record NC_132791.1, on the reverse strand, counting down.
CAAAAGTGAAAGTTGAATTAAATCTAGGGAAAATGTCATTTATTTTTAAAGGAGAGCATAAGGTGATAAAAATAGTCTTTCAATTAATGTTCATGCCCTCAGAGTCATATTTTGGAATTAATATAAATTAGTCCCCAGAAATCTATTTCAACGAGTCATTTGAGGAGAGAGAAAAACGATATAATCATATCCCCTGAGAAATAAATAACTTTTCTTCAAGATGAACTTGAGATTCTCGACCAAAAATGACTGGATCAAGAAACTAGGGTTGAAATAGATGGAGGGAAAAAAAAAAAAGTGAATGTTATTCTTAAGCAGGATGGTCCACTTTTGATGAGATTTGCGTAAATCCCAAAGTCCAACAGAGAAAAGTAGGCAAGAGAAAAAGACAAATGAGATTAAAATTACTTAATAGAACTCAGAAATCTCAGGGGGTCACAGGGAAACAACAGAAGATTGCAAAACCATTTCTGTATCCTTAAGAGGAGATCGTTCAAAGCTATTCTGAAATCAAAGAAAACAAAACTCACTTTTAAAAATCCATCTACAGGACAAAAAGAAATTAAATTTGAGCCCAATTTGTATTGAATGTTGCTTTTAAGAGTGAATTGGCTTAAAAGAGGATGTAATTTCCCTTGTGTAGGAAGATACCAGATCATGAGAAGATTTACCACTTGTTATGAGTCCTTTGCCAATTCTTTAAAAAAAAAAATAGTGTTTAGGACTCCATCCACTTGATAGCCTCACCTTTCTATCTATTACTATCTCTAGGTTGATGTTTTCTGTATCAAGTAAGACGTGTAGGTAGGATTGCAGTGTTACTAGGAGTCTTCCCATAATTAAGAGTTTTTCCTTAATGATCATCCACGTGAAACATGAGGAGACCCACGAAGGGGGGTCATGGGGTCTTGATCCTATTTGGGTCTGGGAACCATGATCAGATGGGTCTGTTAGGGGGAGCCGCCCTTGAAGGTCGACTTCCTAGGGACAAATCAGCCATCAAACCAACGTGCTAGCTTAAAGGGACTAGACCACACACTCCCTTCTTCACTGAGACGTCACATAATGATAAAAAGAAGAGTTAACAATTAGGGAGCGCATGAATTCAGGGTAAATTATTGAGGCTGTATGTTCATTCTTCTTAAGCTTGAGTGTATATGAGAATCGCCATGATTATCCCCAGGTTTCCACCTTTTTTAAATATTTTATTTATTTTTATTTATTTATTTTATTTTTTCCTCCCAGTTTTCCACCTTGAAGACCCTCCAACCTCAGAGGCCTGGGTTATATCTTGAGCATCTGCATGTCTAAGGGGATTCTTGGGTGAGTCTAATGATGGGGGTGTTCAGCAAACTCTGTTTCGGGGTATCGAAATGGGGTTAAGAAGGTACAGACCTTTTCTCTTGGCACGTATTATTTTTCTTTTCTTCTAGGGTATCAGTGCTTTGACGTTGTGGCCTCTCCGCTGTACTTTGCACCGTTAGTGTTCTTTTGCTTTCCCTCTCAGTTTTATTCTGCTACAATCTCATCCGGTGTTTTGCTCTGTAAATCTGATGATCTACGTGGCTAAGATGATGTCTCACAGGTCCACGTATTGGAAGGGCCAAAGAACGGTCTAGCAGTGTGAGGACAGGGAGTCCAGTTTCAGGAGTGGAGCACTACGTACCAGCATTTCAGGACAGAAAAAATTAGAGAGATTAACTCTTAACCCCTGCTGAGTGGGCACTTACTGTTAAAAACAACAACAAAAGCAACAGCAAAACAATTTGATTGAGTAAATTTGAAAATCTAATTGGCTTCATTCAGTGATTCGTGAATGCAGCAGCATCGCATCTAGCAAACAGAAAGGAGCTCCGAAGAGCTGCAGAAAAGGAAAAGTTTTTAAAGACAGAAAGTGGGTGGGAGAACGAAGTCATAAGCAGAAGACAGGATTTTCTTCCAGGACGGTCCTCTTACCTTAGGGGACCCGTCAGGCCGACCACCTCCCTGGCGTAGCCCGGAGATGCTGGACAAAGATTACATTCCTAGGAGAGGACGGAGCTGCAGCCGGGTTAGCCATTACACTTTGGTGTGCTGACGTGGGGCTTAACCCAAGTGATTCCATTTTGGGCCCGTTTCCTTTTTTTTTTTGACATTAGCCATCAATTGTTCATTTAAGTCTAAAATTCTTTTGTATCAGCTTGAGTCTCATAGCGGATCCCTGGTCTGTAGCAGCCAGTGCTCACTCAGATAAGAATCAAGCTGATAAGGCATTAGGCAGGGATTATGAAAGCCAGCTTAATTAAAGAAACTTCAAGGGGATCATAAATAATCAGTGCAAGTTATTAACTTTTGACAACTGCTCATCCGTACTGAGTTCGAATGACTTCTGGCCTTAATCTAATTCCGAATGAATGCAGTTCATAAGGGAAAATACCCTTTATAAATGCCTGGAATATAGTCAACAAGTCTTTGAAGCAGAAATTTCCCCAAATATACTTAGACATACTTTACATGTTCTTAATATTCATATTTCTGATCCAATATTTTTCTCGACTTAGAAACTTCACTGCTAAAACGTCAGTCTGTTCCGTAAAAAACTAGATGAAATGCCACTTTCTCTATAGACTCTACCCTAGATCGATTGAAATTACGTTGTTTCCTTATTCACTCGATAAGCCTTATTATTTGCTGTGATCCTAGTAATCCCATCTGGCAGTTTTAGTTGTGTACAGTCCCGTATCACCCGGTGGGGTGTAGGCTCCACCTGGTCACCTGGTCGTACTCCTTCTGCTAGGAATCCCCCGACGTACCTGGACTAGTGCCCTGCATGAAGTGGATAATTGATACGTGAGGTGAACTAATTACAGCTTGCTCTCCTATTTCTCAGAGCTCCTTTTGGATGATGAATGATATGTCACTCGTATGTAGGTAACTAAGGAAGTGTTTCCTAGTAGGGGAGACGTTTTTTCTCTGCTTGGGTTCTTCTGAGAATGCAGCATGTTATCTAACTTTGTTAATTTTTGTTTGCTTATTTTTATTTTATTCTTTTAAGAAAATCTTTTTTTTTTATTTTATGTATTTATTCATGAGAGACACACAGAGAGAGGCAGAGACACAGGCAGAGGGAGAAGCAGACTTTATACAGGAAGCCTGATGCAACATGTTCTCTAACTTTGTTAATTTTTGTTTGCTTATTTTTATTTTATTCTTTTAAGAAAAACTTTTTTTTTTTTAGATTTTATTTATTTATTCATGAGAGACACACAGATAGAGGTAGAGACACAGGCAGACGGAGAAGCAGGCTCCATGCAGAGAGCCTGATGTGGGACTCGATCCTGGGTCTCCAGGATCACACCCTGGGCCAAAGGGAGGTGCTCATCTGCTGAGCCACCCAGGCGTCCCTCATTTGCTTATTTTTAAAACACGTTATCATGAGAGACTCCTAACTCTGGGAAATGAACAAGGGGTGGTGGAAGGGGGGTGGGCAGGGGGACGGGGTGACTGGGTGACGGGCACTGAGGGGGGCACTTGATGGGATGAGCACTGGGTGTTATTCTATATGTTGGCAAATTGAACTCCAATAAAAAATAAACCATTTTAAAAAAATTAAAAAAAAACATGTTATCAGAAACTGAACAAAATTAAGAGTGGCTGTTTGGAGAATTACCAAACTGGTTGATTTAATCTAGTTGCTTATCAGAGACTTAGGCCTTTCGCTCTGTGTTCTGTGTGTTTTTCTGGGTTAGTGTAGCTCATACCCACTGTAAGACGGGCGGCTACGCGGTTTTTAGAGTAAAGTGGAAGCGTGGAGTCTGGAGGGTTCGGTCAAACTAATGGGAGGACTTTAGGAGTGTTCAGAGGCCAACCAGAGATTCCCGGCATCAGAAGGCGCAGTCGGCGTGGCCTTAAACGGGTTTTCCAAAGTGCGCTTCAGCGGATGCTGGTCAGTGTGGCGGATGAGGGTCCGGGTAGCGACATGTCACGTCCCACCCCACATTGTACACAGTTTTCTCAGCCTCCAGAATATACTGACTAGTCGTGGAGATGCTGTAGGAAGAACGTGCCGGTAAGAGGCGTCGATGGGGCAAGGACGCAGCAGGAAGCCCTTCGTCGTGGCCAGACGCAGACTGTATGTGTAGGTGACTCGGCCCGAGCGGTTGCAGGCCCGACGGAGGAGAGCCCCCAGCAAAAGCAAGACGGGCCGATCCGCCCTAGGATTCTGACGTTTAAACCCAACCCAGCAAACACGTCCTGGTCCGATGGCTTCGGTCACCCCAGTGAACTCAGGACGGCTGAGGGCAGGCGAGTGTCCCCGGGACTGACTCGAGCACAAGGTGTCTCCGCGTGTCCTTGTGCGTCCGGAGCCCGGGGCAGAGGGTCTCAAAGCGGCCGCCGAGCGTGGGGCTCCCTGGGGCCTGCTCTGGGCTCGAGGCCCCCTCTGCCACCCCGGACCTCAGCCCAGGATCCAGCAAGCGAGGCCTGGGCCGCTTCACGCAAAACCGGAGCCGAGCCCACGTCCCACTTGGAAGAAGCAAAGCTTGTCATTCAAGTTAACATGGGACGGGGATGGGTTCCCGACGGTGCCCCCACCCCACGCCCCGCTTCCCTTTTAGGGGTGAAGGCTCGGGTTGTGGCCTTTCCCTCAGCCCTACCCAGCTGGCCGCTGCCCCTAGATTTCCCTGCGGCAGTGCCCTGGGTCCCCCCCAGTCCCCTGCCTCTGCCACCTACAGCTTGCAGCCGGGGCGGCTTCCTGTGCGGCTCCCCAGGCACCTGCAGAGGCCTGGTCCCTGGAGCCTGGTACCCGGGCGTGCAGGGGCCGCAGCGGCAGGTGGGGTGCAGGGCTGTCACCCACACACAGGTCTGAATGCGCCCGGGACCGGATCCCAGGTTTCCGCAAGTGACGCGTGTGCAGTGACCGATGGGGTCTCTTCCCTACAGATCTGCTGGAGCACCGAGGGCGTCTGCGACCCTGGTGGCCGGGCCCCAGCCCTGAACTGCAGGCCTCCTGCCACTGAGATGAGGGCCACCTGCCACCCCGAGCTGAAGGCCCCTGAGCCCCCCAACCTGTGGGCCCCCTGTGCCCCCCAACCTGTGGGCCCCCTGTGCCCCCCAACCTGCAGGCCACCTGCACCCCCCGAGCTGAGGGCCCCCTGCACCCCCGACCTGAGGGCCCCTGCACCCCTCGACCTGCGGGCCCTCTGTGCCCCCTGAGCTGCGGGCCCCTGTGCCCCCTGATCTGAAGGCCACCTGCACCCCCCAAGCTGAGGGCCACCTGCACTACCCGAGCTGATCACTCCCTGCATCCCTCGACCTGTGGGCCCCTGCACCCCAGACCTGAGGGCCACCTGCACTCCCGACACGAGTGCCCTCTGCGCCCCCGAGCAGCCGCCGCAGCCTGCAGACGGAGCCCCACGGGTCCGCTAGAAGCCGAGTGCCATCCAGCCGCCTACGGGTCACACTGAACAGAGAAACTGGGGACCTGGCAGGTGCTGGTCTGGAGATTGTGGGGAACCAGGAAGAAGGGCCCAGAGAAGGCTCAGTGAGAGGAAGACGGTGCAGAGGGATTTCGGGGACACCGGTGTCCCTGGCGTGGAGATGAGCCGGGAGGCGGCGCGGGGCTGGGCGGCCTGCAGGTCCCGCGGGCAGGTGCACTGTCCTGGGCACGGGGTCACCACCACCCACCTGCTGGCTTCATCCTGTGGCATGTGCTGGTGGGACAGGGCCGTGAGCTGGCGGCCAGGGTGGTGGGGTCCTGAGGGGCGAGGGCAGCTGGTGACCTGAGTCAGGCTTGCCACCCGGTTGCCGCGAGCACAGGTCCGTGTGTCTGGCATTAGTGGGACGACCGGGGCAGGCGCGCTGGCGGCCGTTCGGGGCCCCAGGGCAGTGCGAGGACAGGCCTGTAGGGCCACCAGCCCGGCCCGGCTGCGCCGAGTGGGGACAGCGCGTGTCTGAGACGCAGGCCACGACCCCGGGAGCGAGCTGGGCGCCGCAACCCCCGGACTGCTCCTCCTGTCTGCGGTGGAGGGAACCGCAAAATAAGATTTTAAGTATTTACAATCACCTAATAAAATGCTCCATGAGTATCTATGAGGCGCTTCTTTAACTGGATGAAGTGTAACATTACTCAAAGTCAACACCACTACTTGGAGTTCTGCCAAGAACCCAGACTAGAGACAGAGCTTTTCCAGGTGTTTCTCAATTCATCAGTTCTCAGTTCAAGCTGTTCATCTCGTTCCGGCCGGTGTTCGGGGATGCCGCTACCCCGCAGGCGGTCAAACCATCCCAGGACGAGTCGCTGTTTGCTGGTTTATTAGCGAAATCGCGAAGGCTTAGGATACTGTTGATGTTAAGTGAGAGCCCTGCAAAGTGACCGTGCACGGCTGTGGCCTCGTTACGTCACCATGTCTGTGGTGGGACCCGGCGGGGCAGAGTCTCCATCGAAGGGGATTCTCCGCCTCCTCCCTGCCCGTCAGGGCCCCGGGGTCGAGGTGGCCCGTGCTCCCGAAGCAGATGGACCACGGTGGGGTTTAATGGTTTGTGGCCCTAGAAACACAAAAAACATTCTTTTTTTTTTTTTTTAAGATTTTATTTTATTTATTCATGAGAGAGAGAGAGAGAGAGAGAGGCAGAGACACAGGCAGAGGGAGATGCAGGCTCCACGCAGAGCCTGATGTGGGACTTGATCCCGGGTCCCCAGGATCGCGCCCTGGGCCGAAGGCAGCGCTAAACCGCTGAGCCCCGGGGCTGCCCTACAAAAAACGTCCTTATCGCAGAATCATCTCTGAAAAAAAATCTCAGGAACCGTCTAGATTGCTCCCACCTTTTGAAGCCCGGTCCCATACATAAAGCGAGTTCATATTCCACGGGGCTTTGGGGACAGAAGGTGGAAAATCCCACGAGAGGGAATGTTTGCTTTGTTTCATTTCGGCCCTAAGTTACTCCGGCAAGGCTGATTGTGAACTTACTGGGTCTCACGAACCACAGTCACGATTCATACTCGAATTTCACTGCATCCGACGTCAGGAGCACCGGCAGAGCTCCCAAATGCAGAGAGAGACTCCAAAGGCGGTTCCGTGGGGCGCCCGGCGCGGCAGGGACCCCCAGTCCCAAAAGGCCGGGGCGGGTGTCACGGCTGCCCTGAGCCTGGGGCTCCTGGAAACCAGGGCCAGCGTAGCCCGGCCCCCTCCCTCGGTGTCTGCCTGCCCCTCGGGCCTCCCCGTCCTACCCCAGCTCCCAGCACGGCCCCCGAGGGGCTGCTGCCCGGGACGGGGGGCCCAGCAGGTGGGGGTGGCCCATCTCTCGGGGCCGGGGGGTCAGCGGCGGGCGGCAGGGCCTTCCAGGGCCTCGGGCAGCAGCCAGCAGCCACCCAGGGCCCCCACGGTCAGCAGCTCCTGCTCCAGCTCCCGCTGCTGGGCCCGGGGGGTGGGGGGGCCAGGCCCGCCGTGGGGAGGGGCCGCAGCTCGTTGGGCCCCCTCGGATCGGCCGGGCCTCCAGAGGCAGCTGCTCAGGCACCTGCAGCCCCAAGACATCCAAACAGCAACAATAAGGAACGAGAAGGCTGATCGGTGGCCTGCCCCCCCCCCCATGCAGAGGCCGTGACCCCGTCCCTGCGGCTGTGAGCCGCCCTCCTGTCACTGTCCCCGTCCTGCATGACACCTCTCAGCACCCGTGTCCCCCCGGGTCTTGCTGCCCTGCAGGCCGTGGGGCGAGGCGGGCGCTGTCCCTGGGTAGGCCCGACCCCTGTGACCCGGTCCCACTGCGGGGAGGCCTGGGCTTGTGGCCCGCGTGGACTCCCTCAAGAGACGCTTCTCCCCGGGAGTTTGGGGGAGTCCGTGTGTGAAGTTCCCGTCGCTGCCATCGCAAAGCATCACGCAGTCATCCCCGGGGTGTAGGGTGGGCTCCGGGTCTAGGGTCAGCCTCGGGGTGCAGCTGGCCAGGCTGCGGCCGCTCCCCTCGGCCCTGGGCTCCTCCCGGCCCGGTGCTTCCCCTGATGTTTCACACTGAGCTTTGCGAGGTCGGGGTGGCGGGGCCCCCGCGGAGTCCAGGCTCCTCTCTCACCCTGCGAGCCCCCTGACGAACCCGCCGAGGCCGTCGGCCACGGTTCCCTCTGCCGCGCGCTGCGACGGCTCCAAGGTCTCGGGGACTGGGGCTCCGGCACCTTCAGACCACAGGTCCCATGAGTCTGTTCAGGCCCATTGGGCCAACCTTAATTCTTAGGGAAATAATAAAAAAAAAAAATCTGGATAATCCGTCATACTAAGTTTGGCGTAAAGGACGCCGGAAAGTGTCAAAAAACTGTTACGCCGGAAGTGGCATATAGGGAGGCTCACGCGTTTGGGGAGTCCATGTAAAGAAGGTGGCTTTGGTTTTATTATTTGTATATTTGTAGGGTCTAAATGAATCTAAAAGAGGATCGTTACGGGGCGGCAACCTCACGCTTCCTCAGATCTCGTGTCCCCGCGGGGACGGGGTTCCCTGTGGGTTCGCTGTGGGTTCCCCGCGATGACAGGGCTGCGCTGATGGAGACCCGCGGGTTTTCGCCTGAGACAGCGCTGGGACACTCACGTCGAACCTTGGAGCCTCGTTTGTCTCTTCTGAAAAATGGGCATCAGGTACCATGAAGCACCTGGTGCTGTTCAGGAGGATAAATCGAAACATCCATCGCCCCAGAAAACGTAACCTAAGACCTTTTCTTTAAAATGATAACGTGTTTCCCGTGTAACGAGGACTTTTACCCTAAAGCATCTTGTTTCTCTCCCCTACGCTCAGGCTGTCCCGAGGTGCCCGCGCTTCCACCCCCCCCCCCCGCCCCGTCGTTGACCCTCTCCCGCAGGTGGGCCTCAAATGTGGTGTAGTCTAAAATATACGCCGAATCTTGCTGTCCCGGGTTTAAAGTGCTTGGAGACTTGATACTGCACATGACCTAAGAGGACACGTTCATTCATTCATTCAGTGGATGTTTATCGAATATCTGAGGCTTTTTAAAAAAGAAGTCAGCGAGCACACCATGACCCGGACCTCAGGGACCTTAGGTGAGAAATCTGTCCTCCCCCCGCAAGGCCCACAGTCATGTGGCCACTGAGCAGGAGGGAGCCCCTGGGTGGGTCCCCTTGGGCGCCCTCCAGCTGCCCAGCGAGGCTCAGCGCACAGGCCGGGAGTCGTGGGGGTGTGGGGAGGCCTCTAGGGGGACGGGCTGCGGCCACCCCACCTGCCCGCGGCCCTGGGCCCCCAGCCCCCAGCTGGGCCCTAGGTCAGCTGCAGGGGGCAGCCTGCTGGGGGGGGGATGGGGCAGCCTGCTGGGGGGACCTCGGGGGCGGCCTGCTGGGGGGGACCGGAGGCAGCTTCCTGGGGGGACAGGGCAGCCTGCTAGGGGGACGGGGCAGCCTGTTGGGGGGACCTCGGGGGCGGCCTGCTGGGGGTCCCGGGGGCAGCCTGCTGGGGGGGTTGCGGGGGCAGCCACCAGGCAGACCCACCTCACTCCTCGTGTGCTAACCACGTGGCATGTGGCCCTTCCAGTCCTTCAGTCCTGGAGGACAGACACACCGACCTGCAAGGGCGCCCGGCCTGTGACGCACCTGCTCCCCTCTCCCTCCACGCCCCGCTCGGTGACCCCACAGCCGCACTGATGGCCCCGGGGCTCACAGCACCCCTGAGCCCCGAGAGATCCACCCTCACCCCCAGCAAACATGGGCGTCCAGTGGGTCCTCCCCTCCGACCCCTTCTCCTCCTGCTCCAGCTTCGCCCTGTTGGTGCAAACAGGTTTTGTTTCTTTTTTTTTTTTTTTTTACATCACAGGAGCCCTGGGGCCCTACTGTAGAGGGCGGAGCGTACAGGGACGGGTGATGTGTTCTGACCCCAATACTAACCACGAACCTGTAAGACCCTGCCCGGTGCTTCCTCCCCGGAACCACCTCGCTCCGGCCGGCCGGCCGCTCTGGGGTCCACATGGTTGATCCTTAACGTGCAGACTCTCCTCCCCGTGCTCGTGCAGACCTCCCAGAGGCCTACCAGCTTTTATCCCCAGATAATTAGCTCAAAACAGTAGGGACGTCTTGCAGAACTGCGTTACCGGGTCTGATTCTATTATTTGCTCTTAAAAATCAATATTCGTTTCCTCCATAGCATAGACCAGAATTTTGTGTGTGTTTATTTATTTATTTATTTTTCCAGGTTGGTAGGTGGCAGATTTATTTATTTATTTATTTATTTATTTATTTATTTACTTATTCCTGAGACCCAGGGAGAGGCAGAGATGCAGGCTCCCTGCGGGGAGCCCGACGCGGGACTCGATCCCGGGACCCCGGGGCCACGACCAGAGCCAGGGGCAGACGCCCCACCTCCGAGCCCCCCAGGCGTCCCTATTCATCACTCTTACACAAATAAAAAGGAAAACCTGTCAAAGAAGTTATGTAACAGTGGTTCCGTGGAGCTGGGAAGATGCTGCCGCTGGGTCCAGACATGAATTTCAGTGACAGATGTAATCGGGTCACCGGGAAGGCCAACGTGACCGTGGTAAGAGAGGCCGAGCTGGCTAAAATCCTATTGGACAAAAAATGTGATGTTTGGAGTCATGTCTTCTACAGGTTGGAAAATCAATTTTGTATTTTCCGGACAACACTCATTTTTATTGCCGCGGACAATAATCACTTGCATAATATTCCATTTTCTACGACTGAACTTTCATCTCTACAGAGAGTACAAACCAGTCATTTGAAAGACAGAGAAGTGCCTGGCGCGTCCTGCGGAATTGAACTCGGCCCTTTTCCAAGTATCTGACATTTTTTCCTTAAAAAATATCTATTCAGTTATGTAGAAAGTTTTAATCTTACTCTCATCCCATCCCAGAAGCCTAGTCCACTATTTGGACAAAGCTGTGGTTAATCTTGGTAAGGTTTAATCTTTAGATTTTATTTTATTTATTTAAAGATTTTATTTATTTATTCATGAGAGACACACAGAGAGAGGCAGAGACACAGGCAGAGGGAGAAGCAGGCTCCATGCAGGGAGCCCGACGCGGGACTCGATCCCAGGACCCTGGGGTCACGCCCTGGGCCGAAGGTAGGTGCTAAACCGCTGAGCCCCCCCGGGCTGCCCTGTTCTTTAGATTTTAAATCCAAGAATTTATCTCTTAATTTACTGCCAGAAAATGATTTTGAATCCTTTTGCATCAGGTAAGAATTCAGGGCATCCAGATAAATAATTTTGTTGGGAGGAAACGTCATGTGATTCACCCGTGCTGACCGCCTCCAGGCCCCTGAGCCGGCCTCTTGGCCCCCCAGGCCCCTGGAGCTAACCCCTTGGTCCCCAGGCCCCCCAGCTGGCCCCTCAGCCCCCTGGGACCTCCAGCTGTCCCCTAGGCCTTCCAGACCCCTGAGCTGACCCCTCGGCCCCCCAGACCCCAAGCTTATCCCTCAGCCCCCCAGATCCCCTGCTGGCCCCCCAGCCCCCCAAACCCTCAGCTGACTCCTCGGCCCCTAGGTCTCCGAGCTGGCCCCTTGGCCCTCAGGCCCCCCCAGCTGATCCCTGGGTCCCCCAGACTCCCCAGCTGGCCCATCAGCCCCCCAGACTCCCCAGCTGACCCCTGGGCGCCCCAGGCTCCCCCAGCTGACCCCTTGGCCCCCTGGCCCCCCAGCTGACCCCCTCTGGGACCTGCCCGCTCCCTCGCAGTGCAGAGCTCTGGATGGAGACCATGGACCTGAGGTTGCTCCTTCATTCAACTGCCGAGGCTCTGGCCATGGACAGTCCGGCTTGGGGGACAGGACAGTGGGGGGCCGAGAAAGTACCGACTGTAAGTGGCTCTGGGCTGCGCGGTGCTAGACCAGGCCCCTCATTGCTCGTGGGACTCCGTACAGTGTGTCCTCAGCCCGGCAGGGCCCCTTGGCCAAGGTGGGGGCCGTGCACCCACCAAGCAGGCCTCCGCGGGACGACGTGCGTGGGGCTCGCGGCCTCACCTTCTGCGTCCCACTCGGCATCTCCCATACTTGGCCACGAATCAGCAGCTCCGGCTGCCACGATAACCAGCTGCACGGCGTGGCTTCGACGGCAGAGATTTGTCCGATCACCGCTGTGGAGGCTGGAGGTCAGATGGCGGGGCCGATGGTCCAGCTTGGCCGCGGGCCCTTCCCCGCCTTCCAGACAGTTCTTCCTGTGTCCTCCCGTGGCAGAGGCAGAGAGAGAAGACAGCAAGCCCCCGTCTGTCTTCCTCTTCTTGCGAGGACAGCAGCCACCCCAGAGCCACCCCGAGGCCTCACCTCGACCTCATCACCTCCCGAAGGTCCCGTCCCTTGGGACCACCGTGTCGTGGGCTTGAGCACAGGAGCTTTCGGGGAAGGCGAACACACGGGCTGTAACAGGCCCCAGCTCACCAATGGGTTTAGCTTCGTGTTCTTTCTTCACGTTTCTCCTCCAGTTCCGGCAACACGACTAGTCTCTATGTTCTCCGCCTTCCTGTCGCAGGTGATCCTCGCCGGCTGCATTTCACCTTTACCCACTTCCTGGGGTTTCCAGCAGAGTCAGCCACTGTATCCTCTGCTCCCACTGCCCTGTGCCGTGCTCTCTCGGTGCGGACACGTCTGCTGGCTTCCGGGCTGCAGGTGCTGCATTAACCATCGCAGGAAACACCGTACGGGCTCCACGCACGCGGTTCATTGGATTCTCCTAACAAGCCTTTGAGGGAGGTGCCCAGAGACTCACCAGTCTCAGGTGGGGAAACTCTGGAGGTTATGCCGAAGGTCACACCTGAGGACACAGTAGATCTGTCCCGTGTGCTTGACTCCACACACGAGCTCTTAACCGCTCGACCATTGAGAAGAACACGGAGAAGCAGCAAGTGTCAGGTGACGTAAGGGGACTTTGGGGAGAGAATGTGTGTGTTCAAGGCCCACGTGCTCCTGGTGTGGCAGGCACCGGGGTCGGCGGGCACTGTGACCTCAGGGCCTCCCCCTGGCCTCGGCACGGTCATGCCCTTGACTGCCTCGCAGGGTTGTGCTAAGGGCCACAGAAAGACGTGCGGGGCCCTCGGAGCAGCCATGCAGTAAGTACTAGTGTCCAATGCATTCCTCACAGCATTTTAAGAGCGAGCTTAAAAACCCTTACTAGTATCACTAAAAAAAAATTCTTTGTAGGACGTTGCGTTAGCGACAAAGGAGAGTTTCTGTCTCCCAAATGTAAATAAGCCAAAAAAATAAATAAATAAAATAAAACAACTTTCCCCTAGCAAGGTCATCTAGCTCCTTCCTCTGCTTTTTCATCTCTGAAATGAAAACATTATCAGAAGATCTTGTCACGAAGCGCCACAGACAGGGATCTCTTTGAGTAGAGCTCTTGTTTTATATTCTTTTTTATTTGAGACTTGAAGACAGAAGTTTCAACTGTGTTTGATAATTGTGAGGCTAAATGAATGAATCTACAAAGCAAATATTCAACATCCATGGGCTGGCTTACAGACTAGCAAATGGGTATGATCACCGCCTCGCCCCTTAGGCCAAAAGGTAAAATTTTGCTCTCTAAACTATCTTGAATTTCCATTGCTTAGTTTCTGATTTTTTTTTTCAAGTATGAGTTAGTAATCCAATGTTTTGTTTGGTTATTTGTTTTTTTTTTAAAGCAATGCAAATGTATTAATCTCCTCTGCCATACTAAGATAATCAATATATTCCAAGACCTCATGGAAATCAAATGCTCTTAGCATATGAGAAGAAAAAATTTAATCAGAGGAGAAGAGAGCAATTGAAATAAAGAGAAGTGAATCAGACTAATCAAATGTTTTAATTATTATTATTATTATTTTTTTTTTTTTTAGCAAATATAAACCTTTTAGCAGGTCATGGACCTGCCCAGACTTTGGTTATCCTCATCTTAAAGATGATTAAATTACATGTTGCCTCAAGTTCCTCAAAGTTCAAATAATTTATAATTTCATGCAATATACAACCTTTCCAATGACTTCTTCCAGACAAATACGCCCACCACCCCTTTCCTGGTCCTAATGCCTGGGACGGGAGGTCTGCCCTCTCTTTGCCATGTGAGTCATGTCAGTGCCCTGGTTCTCACCTGAGGAGACTCTATGGAAATATCTCAGCAAATGAGAAGGTAAATGTGTATTGTTGCCCTCAAGAACCCTCCCCCCTTTTTTTGTCGTGTTACTGATTTGCCCACATGTAGATGTAAACAAGCCTGTTCATGGCAAATGTGATTTGCAGCCAACAGCCTTCCCTTCCTCTTCTTTCCATCATTTATAAAGAGAATTGAATCATATGAGTGAACTAATTACATAATAATTTGAGCTACATATGAAAATAGGGGACATAAGACATGTTGCTAACACTTTGCTAAAGCCATCAGGAGCTAGGACCCATCTCTGCTCACACGTATCACATTCCTGCACCTAGAAATACCTTTTTTTTAGTTGAGAGGAATACACACATCCCCCTGTTTGGTGGGATATTAATAAGTATTAAGATTTATATCTAGACATTTAGCTGCCTAAATAATAAGCAAATGTAAAAGCTAGATTTTGGACAATTATTGTGCTTGGTGCTGAAATTGTTCAGGTTTCAGTGGCACATGCAGCGGCCTCTTTCCAGAGAGCTGCCTTTGATGAACTTGGTGGTGTCTTGCATTTCTGCTATTACAAAGTCAAATGATTTGCTATTGATTTCGCTTTGAACCTGAAGTAATGGTGTGGTGTTGGCAGGGACTGTAATGAATGTGGATCCTACTGTTGCCCCAGGGTTTATAATTCTCAGACTAAGCCTTTTTCCCATGTAGCCAATGTGGGTTATTTTAAAAAATTAAATAAATTTGAAAGGATTCATGTTATCTTCTTGTTCCCAGTAAGCCCAGAATTTTCAAGGTGCTATCTTAAGATGAGAAAAAACTCTCAGACGTAAGTAATCCTACTGAAAAGATTATATGGGATTTGGTCTAATCCTTATTTTTTTCCACATTTTTATCTTTGACTTTCATCAAACTAAATCAATGAATATGACTAGTATTGGGGATCTTCTTATCTTAATGGACTTTTTAAAACATCAGCTAAAGCTTGTTATATTTCTCATTTAGAATCCTAACTCCCCTTAATGAAATGTGTTCCTAAATTCTCATCAGATATTTACTTTGAAAGGATTTCTGTAGCTTTAGAAATTTCTTGAACTAAAGATGAGAAATATGTTTGTCTAATTTCTTGGATTGAAATCTCCTTTAAAATAGTAACCTTATAATTATATTTTTTTCTCTTCCTTTGATATATTATGATTGGTTTTTTTTTGACATTTCATAAACAAATTCTCCTGTGGCCCCAATAGGTTTACAGTCTGAATAGTTGTTTTCTTTTTTATTTGTGTCGGAGAAGAATAGCATCAGCTATAGCTAAGTTTCATCAAATAGTTACTGTGTGCCAGGGTCTTCATTAAGAGGAGCACACACATGTATATTCGATTCTTGTAAGTCCTCCAGCAGGTGGGTATTCTTATTAACCCGTTTCAAAGAGAAAACTGAGGCTCGAAAATTTCCTAGGACTCTACTACTAAACAAGTGGACAAGAGGGGATTTGAACAAGCTTTGTCTAAACTATTGTGTCATCCAGGACCCTTGCAGGAGGGAGACAGCACAGTCTAACCAAGTACTTTTGAGGAGAGCTTGACAGAGTCACCATTTACAAAGAAGGGGCAGCATGTGGAAAAATCAGTAGATATGAGGCATTTTCCTGGGAATAGTAAGAATAAAGCAGACTTTCCCATCTGGAGGCCTGAAGATACAGCAGGAAGAAGAGATTACTGAGCATCTGAGAGAGCGAGCTGGGGCCCCTGCAGGGGCTGCGCTTTGGTCCAGCCTGGAGTGATCCCGTGGGAAGGAGTCCACGATGCGTTGCATATGCTTCCTGTCAGAGGAAACCACAAGGGAGCCAAAGAGTCATTGACATAGTCCCCATTCAGCCTCCAAGAGCACAGAACAGGGTGGGGACAGCGGACGAGTCAACCTGCAGAAGCAAATTGAAGATAACCAACAAACTAATCCATCTCTGGTGGGATCTTTGGACCACGTGTGCCAGGATCCTGCAAGTGTGCGCAAAAAAATTCGGATTGCTGGATCTAAGGGGCTTTGCCTGAGAGTCTGCATGGCTAAATGAAGGTCGTGGGGAAATTTCTAGAATTCCATATAACTTCTCAGAGAAGACTTGAAGGGTGGAGCGACAATAACCACCTTTACGTTTCAGAGGGACTACTCTGTGGAAGAGATCTCCGAGTTTAACGCTTGGGTAAGAGAGACCAAGGACTAATGAGCGATGGCAGGTACCTGTTCAGTACAAGGATCGACTGTCTTGTAGCCTAAGTTGTTGATCTATGAATGAGACTGTCCTCGTTGTTCTTATTATTGGAAGTATTCAAGCAGTAAATATTTGATGAGATAATAAATGTAAAATGCCTTGAAAATGTAAATTTAGGTGATGATGATAATGGCAACAATGATGAGGAGGAGAGCTGCGATAGTTTATTTGCATTGAAAAACTGAACTGTAAAGATTTAAAGATGTTAATAGAGAAGAAAGGGAGCAATTATAATTATACTCCCTGACACCTAAAATGCATCAAGGTGCCATGCTAAGTGCTTTATTTTACTTTGTCTAATGTAATCTGCAACAACCCTGGTACATAGAGATGAGAATCATCATTTGCAATGAGGAAGGAGAGGCTTTCGGGAAATTATGTAGGGAGCAGTAAGAACACGCAGTCCCTCTCCCATGTGCTGGCCTTCCCTTACGGTGGGCAGATTGAATTTTGGAATCTCTCATGAAGGACGACCAGGCTCCAAGCACCATTGCTATCTACCCCAGCTCTAAGATGGACAGACGTAGCTAATCAAAGAGAGAACAAACCGCCGTTAGTTGACACCACCGATCCACACAGGGATGTGGCCTACCCATCGCCGCGGCTCAGAACCAATATATATGGACACATACAAGCCATCAAGTTACTGTTAAGCTAAACGACTCTTTTCTATAGGCTGGAACGGGACGAAGATGTCTCTGGAAGGCTCCGGGTCATTATGGTTCATGAGGTAAGATTCTAAAGCATTCGGTGGAGTGTTCAAAACCCTCCCCTCAGACTCTGGAAGTGTCCAGAGCCATTCCCGTCCTTAAATTAGTTGACAAACAATTAGTTGTCTCTGCACTGACGTGTGGACGCTCCTTCTCTGGCAGGAGTCAAGTGAGCAGTCCCTAGGATGAGCTCACATCCCTGTAGACGCTGGGAGCTGCAGGTTTTCTGCTTTGCTCATTTTAGCACAATCACTGGAGAGTGATTCATTTGTATAATAAAAGACCAACTTGAGAGGAAAATGGTCACAGCGTTTAAAGGGCAAACTCATTTTTGCCTCGTGCTAAACTATGTCAGGAATGAAGGGCTTTTAAACTGTGACAACCGCCTGCCTCCCGCAATAGCAGTCGTCGCCATTATCACCTTCAGACAAGACTGGGGGTGCACATTGGAAGGAATTGTAAGATAGTTCACAAATTGACTTGATTATTGAAGATTCAATTAGACACGTTGCCGTGAGTTTGCACAGATGGTGAGATGTGTGCTCTGTGAAGGGATGTCAGCTACGTTAATGTGGGAATGTGACGGGAAGAAATCCACGAGTTACTTTATGACTCTCCACACTCATAGCTTTATCATCCAGCGTGTTTCTTTTAAGGGAGAAATCTTTTTTACATATAAATAATCATTCTGATGTATGGCTTGAGGGACTAGATTTGGTTTCTTGTACTTTTCTGTTGATGTCCATTATTGAACTCAGATTTTTGAGTTCCTTGGAATACCTACCTGCCTGCATCACCCTGGCATGTGATTTATGTTTGCTTTTATTTTTCTAAATATCTTACCTCCTCTCTCCTCTACTCAGAAGTAAACGGGAAGGGTAGGAACTGTCCATCCCATTTATTTTGACATTTTCTAGTGTAACACTAAGCATAGAGTAAGGATGTATACTTGAAATGTTGGTGTCAGCTAAAGGGGATAAGGATGTTCTCGAGAATTAAAAAATACAGAGTTAAGGTTGGGAAGATAGACCTCGGAGCTCTTTTCCATTCATCTTGTCTTTTTCCGTGGAAGTCATGGCCAGAAAAGAGCTTATTGACAGAGCTATGGCAAAGTTAGAGGAGAACATGACTCATCCAGAACGTACCTTGACCTCTTCCAAAACCGAGAATGAAGAACATGTCCATACACTGACTCTGATCTTCCTAAAAGTCAAACTGTGAAACTCGGATCCAACTTCAGCTAAATCATGACATCTAATATACCCCAGGGCCATTAAAACCAAAAGCATCTCTCTCCAGCAACTTCATATATTCCAATTCCCCAAAGTTTACCCACTCTTAAAACATGGCTTGAATATAACCTCTAAAGGTGAACTTATGTAGCCTTTAGAGAAGATAGAATCAGCTAAGTTCTTGATTCTCTTACTAGAATTATCACCATCCTCAAATTTTTATTATGTATCGCCTTAGGAGGAAAAAGCTTCTGAATGAATGCAGCTCTCTTGGATTCCCCTGAAGATCCAACAAGGTGGTAGACGTGGTAGTGTTAAAAATATATATATATCTTGGCCTAATTTTTATTCCTTGGAGGGGACTGTCTACTAGGGTTTTCCCCAGAAGAGAGCAAATAGTCTTTCCTTACATCCTCAGTCTGTGCTGTAGTACTTCTCACTGAGGGAAGAACATTCTAGGAACTCACGCTAGGTCTAAAAGCGATCAGCCTCCCTAAAGTTCAGCCTTCATATAACATTTTGTAACGATTTAAAATTGGGAAAGAATGCCCTTTTCCATGCTGAGGAAAATTTGAACTGGAAAAAAAAGGGTTATTGGTTCAACCTGACAAGGGTTGAGTGACAAACTCATACATCATTGTCCTCAAGGCTCTGGATAGGAGGTATTTGGTCTTTGTCGTCTCTGGGACTCGTAACTGATCCGAAAATATTTTTTGAATGAATGGATGGGTGAGTACACTAGGCACTGAGGACACAAGGTGCCGAGGAACACTGATGCGATTATTGTCCTCAAATTGTTTAAAATGAGACTGTCCTTGTCCTCGGTGTTGCATGCAAACTACTTCTTCGTATGACAGGGTTTCTGGGTCCTCAAGGTTCTTGTCAACCTCAAGGTTGAGGACCTCAAGGTCCTCAAGTCTCTGGATATCTCTGGAAGCTTCTGTTATTACTGTCAGTTTCTACCTTCTCATAAACTGTGTATACAAAAACACTAGAGTCTACTAAAATTATAGCCTCTTTCCAAAGAGCTCCGTAATGACCTGAGATATATACAAAATGATTTATACCACCGAGTCTCTATGGAAACACATCACATCTCATAAGATATTTTTAAAATTTTTAAGGGAGACGTATAAGTTGTGAATCCCAGAACAGTAACATATAGTAATTGGAAGGCAATGCTGTGGGTTTGCAGCAACTGTAAATTGTGTTTTAGAGATCCCGATGGAGCAAGTAGGAAATGCAGAGGAGAAGTTAGTGTTAAAAATAAGGCAAAAGTAAAATAAAAAGGCAGGTGTGATGTGCCCACTTTCAGGTTCGACACATTGAAAATGGACGACATTATTGTGGAAATAAAAGAGGTAAAATCCATCTTGTCAAGCGCTAACGGTAAATGTGCACGAAAATACATTCAGAAATGGATTTTTGAAACAGGATTGAGAACGGAATTTAAATTATTCCTGATCAAACGTTAGATGGCCTTATTTAGGGGATTGAAGTAATCCCAGATAGAAAATTATTTCGTTGAGATACTAAGTCTTCGGAGATTACATTCCAAGATGACTGAGGAAAATTCATGGTGATGGAAT
Source organism: Vulpes vulpes (assembly GCF_048418805.1). Classification (NCBI taxonomy): domain Eukaryota; kingdom Metazoa; phylum Chordata; class Mammalia; order Carnivora; family Canidae; genus Vulpes; species Vulpes vulpes. The sequence continues at coordinate 189,689,605 of NC_132791.1, read as the reverse complement.
AGACTTTGGAATATTAATTGCGTGTAAATACTCCTGATGCTCACTGATTGTGATGGGTTGAGGCAAGATACAAACACAAGCGAGGGCTGTTACTCCACATCCATCATGAAAGCCGTTTTCTGCCTTGTCCCAACTTCCTGACCGTTTTCCTTTGAAAAATAGAAAATGACCAAGAGGAGCCAACACGTTCCAGTAGTTAGAGACTGGAGCTTTTGTTATGGGAGTTTAATAACGTAGCCTTCATTTTATCGCTGGCTCCTGGAGGAATGCAATGTCCCATTTGGTGAGCTTAATTATCCCCTCTGGTGTTTTTCCATATTCTATGCTAAATATTAAGCCCTGATGTTATATCATTGAGTGGAACTGCTAGGCCATAAAAAAATACTCTAAGCCTTTCAGAATTGCAATTTCCAAAAGAAAAAGACTTTAATAACAAAAGCATCTAACTGAGGACACTTGGTATCAGGCTGGGGGCAAGAAATGGAAGGAGAGCTCTATGAACCTTAAATTTCCCAGTGTGATTTATGCAACATCGTTGCGGTCTATGTAAACCCTCCTTTCACAGCCATTTTATTGTTAAGGGAAGATGATTATCTGGAAAAAGCACATTGAGACATCAGCTTCTGTCTCCAGCTTTGTAATTTCGGTTTGGGATAACCAATAATAATGTGCAAGGTTGTATAACTGTTGCATCAGTAACCAGATCTATAAATGACTGTACTCAAGGTATGTAATGAAATTCATAATTAGGATGTATGGATTATGGGGTGCCATTGAACCAGATACTTTAAAAATATCAAGAGGTTTGGAATTGGATAACTCACTTTGAAACAGAAAAGTTCATTCCTGCAAATATACCCCTCTGATTTCTAATAACCATAAGGAAGAAAGGAAAGATTGACTTTCTGACCTTGCCAGGCTTGGAGTAGGCAGCGGGTTTGAATTAATCACCACCACAGTCACAGAGAAAAAGGAGCAAGGCCCAGAAAACCACTGGGATTCTGCTCTATTAAGCAACCCAGGTTGAAGGAGGCCTCTCAAAGCCAGAATTCTTTTTGTTCTTATCCCACGTAATCTCTGAATTAGGGCCACTCCTAAAAGAAAAGAGTCAGAGAGTCTTGGGTTTAGGGAAACCCCTTTGCGTTCTCTGGGAAGGCGATGATGTAATGGATGAGCCCGATAGGTGCAGCGGGGGAGGGGAATGTAGTTTGAGGCTCAGAGGGCTGCTTCGGGATTAAGCCCGGCCCAATTCAAACCCCACCTGTACTGGCTGAACAAATAATTTAACCTGTAAGTCTTAGTTTCCTTCTATACAGGGGGGGGGGGGCAGTGATCTTCCTAACAGTGGATCAAGAGAGACTATTTTACAGGTGTGTGAAGGAGTGCACCACGGTACAGTGAAAGTGGCCCAAAGTGGAGAAGCACCTGCCTGCTATAGGCCAAACTTGGCTTAGAGGTAAGTAGGAAACACGCTGTTTACTCCGGGATCTCACAGCCCAGGAGCAGGGACAGTGGGCAGCAGGGATGGCAGTAAGGACACGGAATTGGAAGGCGTTCGGGAGGCAGCCAACAGGGTGTGACCAGGTGTTGGGCTGTGGGAGGAAGAATGGTCAAGGTGAGCTCCTGGCTTCTGGCAACTGGATAAGTGGTGGAGACCCTGAGAATAGAGAACACCGAGAAAGGCAGATTTCGGGGAAGCATACGGGGTCCTGTTTGGGATGTTTGCCCGTCAAGCAATCAGAGCGGTGTTTTATTCGGAGTAGAGGGATCCATTACTTGCCCTTGACTGCTAATCCCCATTTTTATACGAGAGCCCCCCTCAGGCCCAGCGGGGTAAGCGTCGTCCTCTTCCTTTCCCTGCCTCTGCACTCCTTGGCCCAACCGTGAAGCAGGCCCTCCCGAGCTCCCCCACCTACCTGCGCACTAACTCTCCTTCGTGGCTCTGTTGGCCTCTAATACACGTTCTTGACCTGCTGCTGTGCTTGTTTATAGGCCCAAGGGACGAAGCAGGAATAGCATGGGCTTAAAATTTAGGATTTGCTCCTTCAAGGTTGTATCAGCTTGGAAAATTACTTAATAAAATTTCAGGGCTTGTTTTCTCAAATCATGAAGTTAGAAAGGCGACTACAAAGGGTCGCTGTAAAGATCGGATGAGAACCTGTACACCACGTGAGTAACCGTGATGCCGACACACGGTCAACGCTCCACCCCTGTCTGTAGAACGAGATGCAGTGGCCTGCTTCTCCGGGTAGAGCCGATCCCAGGTTCCACAGCTGCATGTGATAACCTACTTGTTATCCTACCGGGTTGATAATAATACTTACTCTGAGTTGTGTGGATTGAAGACGGCGACATTTGTAGATCACCCACCACACGCCCGTAACAGGCAGACCGCTGGTTCTTTAATATTCTTTCTTTTGGGGCAACACTTTTAGCTCGTCTACCAGTGAATATGCAAACACCACCTGTTGATTTCATTTCTTCCACCTCCACTTTTTTCCTAAGCTACAACCAAATGGAATAGACGCCGTTCTCTTGGAGTACGTACCCCCATTTGTTCAAAGATTTCCATTATTCTTATTTGAACCTAAATTTCATGAGGACTAATGTACTTTTCAAAGGGTTGGTGCACAGAATGGCCGGCAGGTCTGATGTTTCTTAAATGTCTATTCTAGAAGCTTTGAGATACATGACTGGCTTCTTTGTTAGCCGAGTCAGTGTAAAAGAAGAGCGTTTATATTGCTCTTTCAAGCCCTGGAAGTAAAAATCTTACAAAATACTATAAGGAAAATACATATTCGTTGTTGTTGTTGTTGTTCATGAGAGACAGAGAGAGAGGCAGAGACACAGGCAGAGGGAGAAGCAGGCTCCCCCAGGGGAGCCCCATGCGGGACTCGATCCCAGGACCCCAGGATCACGTCCTGGGCTGAAGGCGGACGCTCAACCACTGAGCCATCTAGACGCCCCATCTTCTTTGTTTTTACAACTTTTGATTTAGTATAAAAAACACTCTAAGGACCATAATTGTGGTGTTTTCAAGGACAGTTTTAGGACTCTTCTGCTCAAGTGCACTGAGTCTAGGGTGGAGTCCTACGGTGATAAAACAAACGTCAATTTGCGGAATACATGACACCTGGAGAGAAGGATGGAGCGTTACTCTGTTCAGCTGGTTTCGTTGCCTACAGACCTACGCAGACCTAGGACGTAGACTGAGAGATTCCACTAGCCTTTCCCATCTTTAATTATAAGGAACGGTTTGGAAACGGATAAATCAAATGCAGAATGGGAAGCATTTTATATTTTATTTAAATAGGATGTTGAGATTTTAAGTAAATTTTAATATGTGCTGTTTTCTTAGACCGTACGTGCTAGATTTATATTATATATTTTACAATTCAAAATAATTTTCTTAAAAAAACCAAAAAAACAAAATAATTTTCTTGCAGATGTATAGCTCATTTAAATTCATAAAACAGAACATGTATAAGTGCTCACTTATTTACCATGTATTTATAGAAATTCTATTATGATCCAAATGCTGAAGAAAGTAATTTCTCTTCATTCTACAAATAACTCTGACTTGCACGCTCATAAAACGATTGTCGTATGAACCTTAGCGTTGACTGGACCATCAGAGATCTTTAGGTGGATTCTTGACCCGTTGTGCTACACGTCCACAGTAGCAACTACGATTTGCTGTTGATCTGGATCTTCCTTAAATGTTTTTTGAACTTTTTTATTTTGGAATAATTGTGAAATCACATGCAGTTGTAAGAAAGCAGAGAGCTCTCCTGCATCCTTCACCCACTTTCCCTCAAAGATAAAATTTTGCAAAACAATAGTACAATATCACAGCCAGGATTTTAATACGTAGAGAGCCCCGGACACGGAACATTTCCATCGACGCTAGGCTCTCTCGGTTGCACATTTACAGCTTCTCTCTCTTTTTCCCCTGTTGCTTATTTGTTTCTTAAATTCCACTTACTGACTCCTGCTATTACCTTTGTTATTCTTCCTACCGTTTGCTTTGGGCTCACTTTGCTCCCCACTCCTCTCTTTTTTTAATAGGTTCTTGAGATGGAAGTTTCGATCGTTGATTCGAGATACTGTCTTCTTTTCTAGTGTATATATTTAGTGCTATAAATGCTCATTTCCACGCTGCTTTAGCTGTGTCTCACAACTTTTGATATCTTGTGTTTCCATTTTTAATCAGTTTGGTGTATTTCTAAATTTCCCTCGAGACTTCCTCTTTGACCCGTGGAGTATTTAGAAGTGTATTTGATTTCCAACTGGTTGGAAGTTTTCCTGTTGTCTTTCCGTAGTTTATTTCTAGTTTGATTCCAGTTTCGTCAAAGGACACGCTGTATGATTTTCAGTTTTTTTTTTAAATTTCCTAAGGTTTGTTATGTGGTCCAGGATATGGTCCACGATTTATGTTCATGTGTCTTTTAAAATAATGTGTATTTTGTGGTTGTTAGGTAGACTGTTCTATAGGTATCGACTGGGTGGGTAGATGGTGTTGTTGAATTGGTGATTTGGTTCTGTTGTTCTGTGAACTGAGAGACGGACATTGAAGTTCTAACTATAATCTTGGATTTGTTTACTCCTCCGTTCAGTTTCATCAGTTTTTGCTTCACCTCTTTGCAGCCCTTTTGCTCGGTGCATACAAATTTAGGATTATTGACTTTTGGTGGATTGACCCTTTTATCCTTTATAGTATCCTTTTGTGTCTCTAGTAATTTTCTTTTCTCTGAAGTTTATTTTATCTGATACTAATATAGCCATTTTTTCCCAATGACAAATGTCTGCATGATTTATCTTTTTTCTCTCTTTTCAGCATGCCTGTATACTTGAAGTGAATTCTCTGTAGACAGTATACACTTGGTCATTATAAAAAATCCACTCTAGCAATTTCTGTCATCTCATTGATAAACTTAGATCCTGTATATTTAATGTCATTAGTGATATATTAAAGTTTAAGTCTGCCGTCTGGAGGGGGCTTTTTTTTCTTCCTCATCTGCACCCATCAATGCTGCCTTATGGCTGATTTCCCAAACTCCAAGTACTGCCGTATGTAAGGCAAAAACAGAACCCAGGGAACTCACCACCATGTAGTTCCTTTGGTTCTGAGGCCCCTAACTGGTCTTTTTCTTTCCACGTTTCAGAGTTTTATGTTTTCTTGTGTATAATTTCCAGGCTTTTGGTTATATGTTGCAGGAGAAATAGAGAAAGGTGCATCTATTCCATCTTCTTGGAATGAAGTAAATATTTTAAAAGAGGGGAAACTGTGCTGTGTCAAATATTTCATTTCATTTTTAATGTTTCTAATTCCAGGGAAATGTTCTTTACATTAGATTGAAATACATCATCCGTCTGGCCTGTCAACTCCATAAATTAGTTCCGTCTCCCATCTTTCCACCGATGCCAAGTCCCCCCAAACACGCACATACACATAAGGCCGTTTTCTAGTCTACAAAAACTAAACTATATACAACAGTGTTCTTACACTAGGATCAGATTCACAAATTACAATTCCTCTAAGTCCTACAATATTTTATCTTGGTTCTGCTTATGCTTCATTCCTAATAGACTCATGTTTCTGGAACCACACTACATTGTTTTTTGTTTGACTTTGCTGAGTACTTACTATGTGCTAGCCCCAGAACCTTCCGCAACTCATCTGGAAGGTGTTTATTTAACCATCTAACAAAAGGATACTTATTAGATATTCAAGTAGAGATTTCAAGTGGGAGGTCGGATCTGTAGAGTTGAAATTAGGGAAGAAGTTGTAAATTTAAAATTTTAGAGAGATAACAGTGTTTTTAACTGTGGCTTTCTAAAAAATTACATGAGGAACCCCTCATACTGGGGTATGTAGAGTGGTCACAATAGCCTGGGAGTGATTAATATTCAGTGAGCAATAGAGAAATGGGGAAGATAAAGGACATGGTCTTTGCTCTGATGAAAGTAAGGAGAAGCATAAATCCCATTCTCTTGATTAAGACGTCTCTATGCTATAATAATTCAAATCTAGATATTGTTTTGCATGGCACAAATAGTAAGTTCTGCTGTAAAATACCATAAGAGACATGAGATCATACACAGTCCTATTTTTGTGGCCTGGTTGATTGTTCTATTCCCATCACCTGTACTATTCTCTTCTCACCTTTCTTCATAGCTAACAACTACTCATCCGTAACTTAGCTCTGACATTACCTTCTCTCAGATATCTTCACAACTACTACCAGGGCCCCTTTATAACATCTATTGACTTAAAATCCTAACTAAAATAAGAATAACTTAATATCTATTAATATTCATTACAATCCATTATATTTACCATCCATTCTAGACTCCCCTGACCCTTGGAGAGCCGTCATGCTGGTCTAGGTGGCTTGGCTGGTAGGATGTGTCCCTGGTTATATTTCTCAGTCTGCAAGATACTGTATATCTCTTATCTCATTTCATAGATGCATAAACTGAGGAAGAGAAACAGGATTTCAGGTCTGACATCAGAAGGTTATTGAGTTCCCAGAAAGTAGAGCCCAAGATGAGGATTGTTAGTAAAGAGATTTATTTAAAGTGTTCTCTGGAGAAGGGAAGGATGGGAAGAAGGATATGAAAGGTGAGGAGAGCACTGTAAGGCAGGGAAAGCCAAGCAAGGATGTGGACTTGGCTGGGAATAATTTCAACCTTGTGTTGCAGGGAGATCTGAGCCATCCATGGTACCTCAGACTTAGTCTCACTTGAGGCAAGGAGTGTCAGAACCTTATTAATCGACTACTGGCAGCTGGCCGGCCCCTGTAAGAACTGTAATGTCCTGGGAGAGGAAGCTACCATCCAACCAAGGAAGACTCTGGAGTACGGACATTTTTTGAGAGCAACATCCAGAGCCTCCAGGGGGTGGGTGCACTGGCCCAGTGAATGGCATCTGAACAAAAGCATCTACTACAGTGCACGCCTCTGAATCCATCAAATTCACTTGCTTCTCACATTCAATTCAATTAATTCCTAGCTTCTGTAGCACTTTGACTGGTCACATTTCTGGGGAAAAAATTTTAAAAGGAAGGTGATCGATACAAACTAGAGCCCCCACGACTCACTGTACGACATGGACTCCGTCAAGTTATATGGACTGAGCTATAGGGCTTCTTTACTGCAGACTGGACCTACATAGAACTAGCTGTCTTCCGTTCTTGCGGGATCTCAAAATCAGCATTCTTTTATGTCACCCAGTAAACTCACTAGAATCCTATTCCCAGCTGTAGAACACTTCTAAAAACGAAACAGGTCCACCAACTGTTGTGCTTTTCCCTTAGTGATGGGCGGTTCAAGGTAAAATCTTGAATCTTTTACTCTGGAGAGTATGTCCCAGAATGCCCCAGAACTCTGGAATCCTCAGAATTTCACCAGTCTCTAGGCTCCCAAAGCTTTGTGGGTTCTCCCAACTTACGGAGATCACGTGTCGTACTAAGGCATTAGCGCACTTACCATTTATTGCTCCTCAGTCACAGTGAGGCCCCAGATCGTGGGCCATTGTCCCATCTTGTGCATTGTCTAGTGCAGCAGACAATAGAAATATAATTTAAGGCACATACATTATTTTAAGAATGTCTAGTAACTACATTATAAAAAGAAGCAAATTAATGTTAATATATTTTATTTAACCCAGTTTCCTCCAGATACTATTGTATATACCATCAATACAAAGAGCTATAACAGGGCATAAGTGACGCTTCCTTCTCCTGTCACCCTGGGTCTGACAGGTCGACTTCGGATGGGGTCCAACAGGCTGCCTGGATCAGTGACCCCGGTGCAGGCCATCACCCGGCCATGGCCAGTGACTGTCTCAAGGGGAAGATGACCGGGCCGGGGGAGGCTGGAGGCAGGAGTGGATCCACTGCTGTGGTCCAGGTGCAGACACGAGGCCGTAGCGCAGACCTGCGAGCTCCTGCACACCCGTGGCCACCTGGCTGCCCATGACCTCTCTAATTCCACCAGTTTGTTCTGTCTTACAGCATAACTAAGATCAGGAAAGCAAGCAGAAAACCATGACAGGAATCATCTAGAACAGCTTAACTTACAGATTGGTGACCCGTCTTCCAAGCTTCCCATCACATCCCATCCCCGGTTTGGCTGCAGGCACAGCGGTGCTGCAGGTGACGTTGGGAGCGGTGGCCCGGGCGCCCCGGGCCCTCTGACGCCCCCCAGGTAAGCCTGGCGCGTCTCTAGGCTGGCAACTCTTTTCCTGTTTCTTCCTCAGCAGTCGCCTCTGTTTGCTCAGCGTTTATTTTTATGTTTAACAAAAGGCCGCGGGTTGTGTGGTGTTATAATTGAAAGCCACCAGCCCCGGCAGCCCAAATCCAATTCCTCTTCATTTCAGTCAAATTTCACATTTCATTACGACAGAATTAATTTGATGGCCAAATCTGGAATGTTACTGCTTTCCAGCTAGATTTGCTTCCAATTTACCACCCTAACTACGCTTGTAAAATAGACAATAAAACAATCTTTTCTGATTTGGGAAATACTCTTTATTCTTCATTTCTCTCTGCTCCGTGGTAACATTTCAGCTGAGTTTTATGGAACAATCACTTTCCTCATCTAATTACTGCAATTCCCTGGTAGATGGCCTCCACGGCCCTGCAATAGCAAAATTATCATAAATACACAATTCCTCTGCCAGCATCTCATCTCGCACATGTGTCAGTGAACAGAACCGGGTTTCTGTCCGGAAACGTGTTCTTGCTAAATTGACAGTGTTCATGTGAGCCAGTCAAGGCTGTCGTGGACACCGCAGCATGTTTCCGAGGAAGTTCGTCTTGCCTCCTAGGTGCTCTTCAGGGTCAGCTGCTGCCGCTCCCACGGGACCTGTGCGGGGATCAAAGCCGAGGCTGCCCCCCTCCTTCCTCGCACACACCCGTCAGGGTGAAGGGAGGAGCCGCTGGCCCCACCAGTGAGCCTGGCAAGGGAGAGGCCCAACTGGCCTGCGCTTGCCTTCCCAGCCCAGTTCTCCATGTCTCCAGGTGTGGATTCTATGTGGCGTTGTACTGGGGTCTTGAGATCCCTGAATGCACCTGCTGCCCCCGTCCCGGCACTGCTGGGACCCACGTTTCCTCTGCAGAAATGTCGTTCCCTCCGCTTGGGCGCTGTGGCCCAGCTCCGTCGGGGAGGCTCGGCTCCGGAGCTGCTTTCCTGCCGTCCCCTGCCCACCCGCTCACACCGTGGCTGCGGCATGTGCCACATCGCATGGTGACGACCGCGTGGCATTGCTTGCCTCCCTCCCTAGATGATCGCCCGGGCTTTGGAGCAGGACCTGCTACTCCAGAAGCCCAACTTCTCTTTGCAGTGTTCGTCCCTCGCTGGCAGATCACCTAAACCGAGGGCACGAGCGTGGGGTGAGGTGTCTGGGGAAGCTCCGGAGTGGCTGTGGGCTACGGCACGCAGACGCCTGTAACCTCGGGCCAGCTGGCCAAATCCCCTCCTCTGTCCTTTACTATAATGAGGCTAGGAGAAGGGGCGGCCTCCTGAGGCAGTCCTGGAGCTCAGGTGAGGTGGAGGAGCCTCAGACGCCCAGAGCCCACCGGCTACTAAAACGCTCAGCCTCACTTGCCACATCCGTGAAGTGGGAATAAGCCAAGGCTCCGTCTGAGGAACAAGCAGCACGACGCTTGGCGCTAGTCACGCGGGAGAAGATGCTCTGGGGAGTAAGTACATCAGCGGAGGCTGTGGAGGGTCTCCCGGGCGACGGTGACATCTTGCGTTGTCCTGACACGAGGTGTCCCGGGAAGGGCTAAAGGTGTGGAAGTGGAGTGTCACGTTCCACGAACACGCAGGGAGTCCCTTGACGCCCACCTCGAGCCCCGCACACACCGCGTGCTACTAAATGTTACTTACGTGTTTTCAAAAACGAGGCATCTGGTATGTTCCCGGTTTTTAAAAAGCATAAATCAGAAAGCAAAAATACTTAATAATCCTGCCGCTGTTCCATAACTGCAACACCATTCTTTCTTCATTCCTTGGATAAAATCTACTGTTTTAGTGGATTATGGGTTAAATACACTTGTAGTTTGCCAGCTAAGAAAGCGAGTTATGGAGAACAACACTCTGAGCCTCAAGTGACTGCTTGGAAATAAACTTTTACATCCTGACCTACCCGTCCGGGTGTGTACGTCCTCCCTAGGAAACACACACAAACCCACAAACACACAATGAGAGGGGATTTGAAATCTGGATGGGTTTTTCTAAGAACATACTTTGCAATGAATTCTTTGCAATTTTCTTTATGATTATGTCTGTATTAAAGTGAGGGAAAAAAAACCCTTTTATTAAAAAAAGATAAAAACGTTTTCTATAGAGCACTTGCCCATCTGCATCAAAGGCATTTTATTTCTCAGCTGCTATTAGTTTATATTGAATGTGTATTCAGATGCGCTTCCACATACTCAGAGTCATCTTTTTTTTTTTTTTCCAGTGCACATTGAGCCATGTTTGAAACAGGATTAGTTTTCAGCTCAGATGCATACTGCGTTTCGACAAATTCAAGTGAATAGCTAATTCAAGTATATTCAAACTGCATTATTTACAAAACAGAGATGGTTTTTCTGAATCCTTTTGTACTTATTTTTCTTTCCTTTTGTTCTTTAATAAACCTCTTGTGTGGTGACTAGGAAGAATTTAGGCAAGTATGGAAAAGATTGATTTCAAGGTTTTGCACCTGAACTAAGTGGTTTCCATTTAGCTTTTATATTTGGATATTTCCTATGGTATTAGGAATAATTTATAAAGTAGGTGTAACCTGCATGATCCTGGCGAAGCAGGCTTGCCGATTCCATGTTTTAAATAGGTTCTTCAGACAAGAGGAACAGACCTATAAGTAAAAACAAGTTGATGAAACGTGTTACCTTCCTTCTTCTAAGGACTATTGATCTTTGTCGCTTTGCGAGACGTTTTAGGAGAATGAGAGAGGGAAAGTTGAGAGGATCCAAGGCAGATTGTACTGATGTTCAATGGGATGTAAGTAGTGTTTCTGCAGAATAGAAGGGGGAATGGGGTGAGGGAGGCAAATAAAATAAGGCAGGAGCCATGGAGAGAGTCCTCAACGGTTCTGGGACAGAGGGAGAAAAATGAGGGAAGGGAGATGGGGAGGAGCCGAGAGGGAAAGGAAGGGGGATGCGCTGCTTCCTCCAGGGTGACTGCGGCGACGGCCTTGGGAGGACACCGACGTCGTGTGACTTTCCCGTTGCTGCTGAGACAAAGTGCCGCACACTTGGTGGCTCAAGACAGTACAAGCCATGTTGGGTTCTGGAGGCCGTCGGGCTCATCAGTGTCCCTGGATGCGTGGCCACGTCCTCCGGGGCCCGTTCTTCTCGGCTCCTTGCACAGGCTGACTCTGGCCCTCGGGTGCGGTGTCTCCGCTGCCCTCGAAGCCAGCAGTGGTCAGTGAGTCTTCGGTTATGCCTCTCTGCCCCCGGCGCTTCTGGCTCCCACACCCACATTTAGGGACCCTGGTGGGCCTACGGGGCCCAGCCGGAGAGTCCAGATGATCTCATTCTAAAATCAGTGAGAGCCTGGACCCTTGATTCCCGCTCACCCTGTAGCATCATTGGTTCACGGGTTCTGGGGACTAGGTTGTGGCCCTCCTTGGGGCCGTTATTTTGCCGACTGCGGGCAGCAAGCCCACGCTCTTTATTTTACACAGGGAAATGTACTCCTCAAAAATAAAACGCGCTCCCAAAGTAAAAATACTACAGCAGTACTTTTGAAAAATATTTAGCGGCATGATTTATAAAAAAAACATACAACCTTTGAACTTCAATTATTTTTGATGGTTTTGTTTTACCCATAATGGATAGTAAATACCATTATAATCAGTGATGAGCATTTATGTTTCTCATGATTTTTAATTATAACTGTCTTTGATCTCTGTGCATTCTTTTTGTGGACTGACTTTTTCTGCTGGAGTTACTATGAGAAACGAGAGATTTCCTGTGACCCTCATCACTAGGCTGTGCTGTGACTCTTAGTTCCATGTGCTTAATTGGGGGCTGAAATCATCAAGGAAAGGGCTCCTCGTTGATTTTTATTGGGTTTTTATACTCAAATCCTGTTTTACAGTATTTGCTCTAATATGTACAGTATAAGCAGTTAAATACTCTGAATGCATGGACGGATGTAGGACCGAAAGGATGAGCTAGCAAGAAGGTCCCAATCTGGGAAATAATGGATCTGGCTTCATCTTAGTTCCTGTCATTACCACCAGTTTTGGGGGTTGTCTTTCAATAACACATCTGAAGTGTTGGGGGCACAACTGAACCATTTTTAAGTGTTTTTTTTTTTTCAATTCTAACCTTCTCTGATTAAAACAGTGTTAGATGTATATAATTTTAATGTCCAAGGTGGCATCTGAACCTCATGTATGGGAATGTGACCTTGATTTTACTGGGAAGCAAAAATATCAAGAATGCACATACTACTGGCTTACAGGTCCACACACACACACACACACACACACACACACACACACTCTCCACAGAGTAAAAAATGTGGAAAAATGAATGGTCAAACTTTTTAGTAGGCTGATCGCGAAACAAGGTCAAATACTGGAGGAGAGGAGTGAACAGGTGGGGCGTTCCCAAGGACTAGATCTATGGATCTGTACCTGTCCGATGGCTCTGCACTTCCAAACCCATTATCTCCTATACATTTTCTATATTGGCAATTACAGCTTGAACCTGAAACAAATGCTGTGTTCAGACTTTTTTCCCCTAGAATTTCTGTGAGCTTGTCTATCAGTGTTTAACAATGGTTCCTATTGCCTGTCCTTTTCATTATCTGGGACAAAATGCTGAGTTCACACTTGATTTGTGCAAGCAGATTTGTCCATTAGTTACAAAAAAAAAAAAAAAAAAAAAAAGCAAGGTCCTTTGAGCAAAAGTCCCTTTGCAGATGATATTCTCTTTGTTTTCCTGTAATTATTTTATTTTTATTGTTTTTTTTTCTTTTCATTTTTTAACCAATGCATTGTCAACAAGAGGGGCCTACTGGCTTTAATTGTAAGGAAAGTGAGATGTATCCTTTTACTGGCATTAGCAGCTATTGGACCTGTCACCTGCCGTGACTCTGTTCTGTATGCTTAGGACAGAGAGCCCGGTTTATCAGGCCAGGCCTCCAGGCACCTTCCCAAGTGTACAAGAAATCAAGGGCTCACGGGGGCCCTGATCATTACGAAGCTGTTCCCCTGCAGGTTTTGAGCTGGAAGGGTTGGTTATGCCTATGCTGGCGTCCTCAAACTTTCTGGCCACAGGGTCAGAATTAACAATGCCCAGAATTGCCACTGTCTGAGTATGTCCCAAGTGGCTTATTTCCCCGACTGTAAATCGCCCATCATTCTTTTTGTGTGTAGAGACCTTTGGAAATGTTGAGATTCAGCGTGTTCACTGGGGCTTGACCTACAAATGGAGGAATAATGACACACTGAAAAATGTCCTCATGATTATCTTAACAAAATATCCTCTGGTTCCTTCCATTGGAGTCCGGACGTTAATCTTTTAATTCTAAATTTAAAACTTTGCTGTAATTACTTCCAGTTTACCATTATAAAGGGGCACTAGACTCCAAGTGCCATACTCATTATGATCCTTGCGTTTTCATTGATGTCGTTTGCTTGGCCTTTGGCTGTCCTACCAAATCTTTGAAGGCTCAGCCCCTGTATGAAGCCATCTCTAGTCAAAACAAGATATCTAGTTCCCTGTGCTACCTTGTGTGTGTGTAAGTGTGTGTTTTCAATCTTGTCCCATTCTAGCGTGTATCATTTGAGGTAGTTGTGTATGCCTCTGACCTTGCTAGACGTTGAGCTCCTCAAGGCGGGAGATTATAGCTTATTTATCCACATGCAGACAGGTATGGTTTTCTCACTACCGCCCCCCCCCCCACCTTGGTTCCTGCTCATTTCTATTTCCTGACAGAAAAAGATATTTTGGAACAGTGGCTATTTAAGATTTCTCCATAGAATGATTTTTATTATTAACAAAGTAGAGGTGGGAAGAGTTCCGTGCTAAAGATCAACTGTTGCTATCCTAGAACAGAGGCAGGATGAATCCTAGAAACCTCCGTGATAAGTAATAGTCTCTAAAGTTAAGTTAGGGTCTTTGAGGGACTGAAGTAGAGTAGAACAAGAAAAAAGAAAAGGGAACAAGGAGCATTTAAACCCTATCTATGGCTGATGCTGAAAGGACTGAATGCAAACCCTGTGAAATCAATAAATTATATCAATAGCCTCATTTGGAATCTTGTTCCATGCCCTTGAGTGAGATTATGTCCTATCTGGTTATGGGTGAGCCTCTGAAAATACTGTGGGACAAAAGAACAGGGTTTTATAGATATATATATGAACAGAGAGACAGAGAGACAGACAGGTAGATGCTGGTTGCCCAATATAAATATTTGACAAATTCAGTGGCTTGCAATTCCTGAAAGAACATTACAAACATCATTTCATCCTGAGTTCATCCTCAGTCAAGCGAGCATTACAAAGAGTGGCTTAGTGTAATCCTCTGCTCCACATCAGCAGAGTCATTAGCTCAGACATGTGGAAAACCATAAATACATGAGCTGCTAGAATGAAGAAAAGCCTGCCTCTGTTGTCCCCACACCCTGGGCCCTGGCACACTGACTCTCTGCTCAGAGCCCAGCCCTGGGTTTCAGGGGTGGCTTATCACAGAGCAGCTATGACGTGATCACCGTTGCCTCAGACAAAGGAAGACAGGCAATGGGTTTGGATGAGCACAACGTGACAGATACAAATTTGTTTATTGGGCTTGGAATAAACACAACAGAGGGTATGTGAATACGGTACAAACCCTCACCCATTGCCATGGGAGTGTGTTTGAATTGCAACAAGCATTTTAGATAGTGGTGTGATCAAGGTTTTAGAGGTACAGATGGATGACTCTTGAGCTAGCAGTTCGCCTTTCTAAAGAACATATCCTACAGTGTTGTTTATAGTGCTCCCCACCTCCAAATAGAACATTGTGTGATTCTTTCATTAAGGAGAATAATGAAGGAAAAAAATGTCAAGACATTACTAAGGAATATCATGTAGCTATAAAAAAGAATGAGGTAGATTTTTACACACAGATCTGGGTATATGTTAAATGGGGTGAAAAACGTGTACTACAAAGATATATGTACAGACATGCACACTCCCTTGGATACAGGCACATATGTAGTATTTTTTTAATTATCAAAAGCTGCTATAATGATATACATATTCATGTATGTTTTAATAAGCATGCAGGAAAGTATGGAAGGGATTTTCTAAAGCCAGATTAGTTGGTGCATGTGCTGTGGCATGAATAAACAGGCAGCTCATTCCAGTCCTAGAGAAAAAGAAACTGAATCTCAAAGTTAAGTGCATTTTCCACGGTAATAAAACTAGAGAGAAGCATACCTGGTGTAGGGCTTTGGGTGCAGGTCTCCTTGAATGCTTTTGCCACAAGTTAATGCTTTTGCTGCCAGGTATGTGTGTGTTCTGTATATACTTGTAAAATGTGCCACTCCATAGTTTGCAGGAAAAGAGGCTGTCAGGCCAGAATGCCTAGGCTCTAGTCCTGCTATGCTCCATAGTATCTCTGATTCGAGCTACTCATTTAGAATCTCTGAGCCATTATTTCTTAATTTCTGAAAAGAGAATAATTGCAGCCCCTGTTTTCTTACAAGATAGTTTTAGGAGGTTGGATAAGCTAACCCAGATAACATAAAAATAGATTAGATGGGCAACCCGGGTGGCTCAGCAGTTTAGGGCCGCCTTCCACCCAGGGCGTGATCCTGGGGACCTGGGATCAAGTCCCACATCGGGCTCCCTGCGTGGAGCCTGATTCTCCCTCTGCCTGTGTCTCTGCCTCTCTCTGTGTGTCTCTCATGAATAAATAAATAAAAATCTAAAAAAAAATAGATTAGATTATCACCTCCATGAAAGCCAGCGCTACACATTTCCGTTGTCATTGTATACCCAAGCACACAGCACAGTGCTTGGAGCATCACTGTCTTATGTAACAGATTTTATTGCAGTATAATTTCCTTAGGATAAAAATCACAATATTACTTTAAGCATAAAGTAGATGATTTTTGCAAATGTATGAATTTCACAATACCACCTGATTAAGATAGAATGATCACCACAGGAAAATTCCTTGTCTACCTGCTTTGATAACCTCTGATCTGATTTCTTTCACTAAGGAATAGTTTTTCAATTCCAGAATTTTGTTGGCATTTGAAGAACAGAAGTATGTAATTTTAACAAAGTCTAATTTGCAAATTTTAATTAATTTGTGCTTTGAAATATTAATGACTTGTGCTGTTTATCTTAAGAAATCTTTGATTACCAAAAGTTAACAAAGATATTCTGCATTTTCCTCAAAACCTTGATAGATGACCCTGTAGAGACTGAAAATAGATTAACCATTGACTAGGACGGGGAGAAATGGATATTGGGTCAGAGGGGGAAGGATTGCTAGTTGTATGGGGTTTGTTTTGGAGTGATAAAAATGTTCTAAAATTAATTGTTTTGATGATTGTATGATTCTGTGAACATACTAAAATTCATCTAATTTTACAATTTAAATGAATTGTATGATTTAAATTTGAAAACATCAATCGCCCTTTTGATTGTGTCTGTTCTGTTCCTTTTGTCTATATAGCTATCCTTATGCTAATTCCTTGTTATCTTGATTACTGTAGTTTTGCAATGACTGGGGAAATTAGGGAGTGCAAATGATTCAATCTTGTTTATTTTTCCCCCAAACTACTTTTGCCTATTCTAGTATACATTTTTTAAAAAAATATTTTAATTATTCATTTGAATGATTGTTGGCTCAAGGGGTTCCATTACACTTAACTTGCCCAAATATTGGTATATTAGTAGGGTTATATTCATCCTCACTCCCTCCAGCAGAGTATGAGGAACCCCATAGCCTCATATCTTTCCAACTCTTAACATTATCTTACACTCTAATTTTTGCTGATTTAATTAACTTAGAAAATATTACCACATTCCTGTTTAAATTTCCACTTTTTTGATGACCAATACACTTGAATATATATATATATATATATATATATATATATATATATATATATATATATATAATGATATGTATAAGATATATGTATATATATCTTTTGAGTTTCTACTTCTATCATTTTTTTGCATTATTTGCCCATTTTTTCATTACTGTTGACTTACTGAAAGTCTTAATACATCTTAGATAGTAATAGTAGTTCCTTGTTGGTTTTAGATATATCAGGTATCTCCTCCAAATTTGTCTTTTGTGTCTTAACTTGTTCCAAAGTGTGCTTTTCTGAACAGAAATCATTAATTTAGGTTTGCATCAGGTTCACTGAGGTTTTGTTTCCATACGGTAAAATTCAGCCTTCGGCGTATACAGTTCTGCGAGTTTTGACAAGTGTTTCCATGCCTGTGTCATAGAGTACTTACTGTGTACCTGGCACTTAATTTGTCTAAATTCAAATATCAGAGCCAAGACTTAATGCTGGAACGCGAGAGCTTCCAGTCTGGCATCAGAACTCATGCATGAATTTCACACAAGCAGGTTCCTTTACCCTAACAAGGGAATTGCTGTCCTAAGGGCGCACAGAGCATCGGGCCTAATGATAGCTCAATAATAGGCAGTCGATCCAGGAGTCGTGATTCATGTTTGTGTCAGGGTCTGCATCATCAGAACAGTGCCAGGAGCTTTTTATATCCATTTTCTGAGGGGCACTTCAGGTGACAATTGCAATTTCAGGTCTCTCAAATCAGAAGCTCTCATCGTGAGTCTTCAGGTACCTAGATGTGGTGGATTCTGCTGGAGGAGTTGGAGTAAAACCACTCACTCACCCATGGATTCTAATGTCTGGTTGATATCAATGTGTGTTTCTGGCCTTTGAGTGTCCTTTGGAAAAAATTTATTATCCACATCTTCAATTTTAGCAAACATAATTTAACAAAGAAAATATGTGGTAGGACCCCGAGTCAGAGGAAGTCTTTTTCATTCGTCCATTTGTATATTTAGTCGATTCTTCATTCGTTTTGATGAGGAGTAAGTGAGAACATAATTGGTACTAGGAATTGAAAGATTAACAAGATACACTTAACAAGGGCAGACGTGGAAATGATAAAACAGAGTAAGGTAAGTTTGTCTATTAAATGACTGTAAAGCATTTTACCAAGAAATCTGCCTCACTTAGTGACACATTGAGTATGTGCTAGTGTCTAACCCCAAAACTGACCTAGGTACCATTATAGTATCCCACGCCATAAATGAAAGAACCGACCTAGGAAAAGTGGATTGAATTATACCTTTAACTTTCCTCTCCTTGGGCAAGGATCACAGGAATAGAGTAGAGGTCGGGGACACTGGAATATTTAATTCTGTGGTCTTGCCCGTGTGACTTGCTTGCCTTTGTGTTAAACATGAATTTCACACTTTTCTAAGCCTGGACTGCTATGCAGTGTGCATGTGTATTTTGCAAAATATAAAGTGTCGTACAAATGTACGCCAATAGTGGGCATTGCCCATTCCTGCTTGTCTGCTTTCTTTTTAGTACAGCTGATAGACAGTGTTATATTAGTTTCAGAGGTACAGCACAGTGATTCAACAAGTTTATGCATTATGCTGTGTTTACCACAAGTGTAGCTACCATCTGTCACCCTACGACACTGCTGCTATTCCAGTACTATTGCTTGTCTACCTTACTTTAAGGAAATCTTAGTTTATGAGCAAAATTGGGTGGATTAGACATTCTTTTTCTTAAGATTTATTTATTTATGTATTTATGTATTTATGTATTTATTTATTATAGAGATAACAATCAAGTGGCCGGGAGGGGCAGATGGAGAGAGAGAGGGAAAGAGAGAGAGAGTCCTCAAGCAAATTCCCCACTGAGCGTGGAGCCTGACTGGGGACTTGATCCCAGAACCTTTCGGTCAAGACTTGAGCAAAAATCAAGAGCCAGCATCTCCAATGACTGGGACACACCAGGTGCCCCAGTGGACTAGCTCTTGTTAAAGAGGGCAATGTTGTTTGGGACTAGAACAAAAATGACACTAAAACGGGTGCTAAGTAATGGTCAGGTGTGTCCTTTGCATTTCTAATGCTTTCTTGCTTGTTTCTCTTCTTTCTTTTGCTAATAGCACCATAATTTTCCTCTGGAAAACGATTCCTTCCTTATTTCCACGTTTCATGTTCCCCTGCTCTTCATTGTTGGGGCTGTCAATCCCAGGGCTACAAGTGTTTGCTTTGAGGCTGCACAGATGTCCTAATCCTACTCTAACTCTCACCGACGATTTTGACCTGAGCTACTGAGAGGTGGTTATCTTCTAAAGTTGGACTTTGGAGTCCCCAGTTTCATAAGCCAAGACACATCATTTACACGAATAAGCTAGTCTGACTTCTTTCATCTCTCTAACATTTTGCACATGACCATCTCCTCCCTGGGAAGTAGAATATTGAGGAGAATATCGGTGCTTTATTGATACTTATTTTTCTATCACTGAGCATATTCTTTGGAGCTTAGCAAACTCCCAGAAAATGCCTACGAATCTGCAATAGCTGCAGCAGTCCTTGCAGATATTGACCTCTTCAGGGATGGGAACAAATCATCCTAAACACCAAAGAGCTTGATGCGTGGGCACTAGACAAGCTGCCTCCTCAGGCCTCACCCCCATGATGTCAGCCTCAATCGTGGCCAGCACAGGACTTAATCCACCTGTTCCAATAGCAAAGTAAGAGAGCTCCTCTCACCAGTTGCTACTGAGCATTGAAATGTGAGCTTATTTTCAGAGAAAAGGGCAACTGTTTTTTTTTTCTTTATATAATTATGTTGAACAGTCAAGCGTCAAGGGGGAGAACAAAAATGACACTAAAACGGGTGCTAAGTAATGGTCAGGGGTGTCCTTTGCATTTCTAATGCTTTCTTGCTTTGGAGGGAGGAAGGGGGAAGAGGAGGGATAACCAAGCTGCTGAATATTTTCAGGCTGATGAACAAATGACTTCATTACGGTGAAGATTGCTTCTCCTCTTGTGTAATGTCATAACTTTTGGTATAATTCAGCTTTTAAAGACTCTGTGGGGAAGGCAGAGTCTCAGAACAAACCGCCATTAATATTTAACACACATACACCAAAAAATATTAGCCCCTTAAGCTTTTATGAAGTCTTTATGGGGGAGAAAAAAAGACAAAACTACACGCGAAGTCACACTTCTAAATAAAAAGCAGCAATCTTAACTACAGCAACTGTGGGGAGAATTAAGAAACAAATTTCAACTTTGAGTTGTTATGTTTGCAATAAGTAATTATTTAGGTCCTTGGGAAATGACACAAATTCTTCTCCTTGTTTTTTTTTTTTTGCTTCCTCTATTTGGTTTCCTTGTGAGTACAGTTACAGGATTCTAAACTAATGATGCACCATCTGTGATTGTCACTAAAGACAACTAGCACTACTCATCACTTGTTACTGTAAACTGCTCCATTATTCTTTTTAGAATTGAAACGCTGGGCGAGCAGCATTGTTGGATGAGCTCTCCGTTCCCTCCCACTCCTCAACCCAACTGGAAATGTTGCCTAATGGGATCTTGAACCCATAAGCCTATGCTGAGCATTCCCTTGGCTTTTACTTAGCATCACGGGTCCAGATTTTGCTCTCAGACCGGGGGACGTCGGTGATACTTCCATGGGAATGGGTAGTTGCCCCTCGGTAGCTCGTTGTTGGTCTGGTTGGAACCAGGCACTCACCCCAAGTGCAACAGTATTTGCCAGAAAAGGCGAAGTAGAGTTGAAGCACTTAGGGTCAAGTTACAAAGTGCTCTGTGAGGATTTCTGCCCTCGAGTCTCACGACTTGGGGTCCAAAGGGCAGAACGAGAATGGAGCGAAAGGAGGACTCTGAAAACGTCAGAGATGCTCGTCACCACTAAAATCACGCGGGGCACAAGGTAGAGGCCGATGGGTGGACGACAAGCCAGCAGGTTTTAGTGCCTGAGTCACGGTAGCAGGTGTCCTACCTGGATTCACATTTGGTTTTTAGCCATTTTCCCCTCTGTGCCCTCTTAATATTTTCAGACCTTGGGAAGTTTTTCATAGTTGATGGTCAAGCACTACTTAACCTATTGTAGTTTCTTGATTTTTTTATATGCTATCTAATGATATATTGATTTTTTTGGTACTAAGAATAGTCACCGGCACATGTTGCTTTTTGCTCTTTCTGTAGACTGATCCCCACTCTCCGCTTGTTCAGTTCTGGCCCACTCATCAAGATCACTTATTTTCCTTTTGTAGAGAATAATAAAAGTAATGATTGGTAAAACAAAATAAAAATGTACCATCCGTGGACTGCTAAGTACCTGTACCTCTCACGTGCTCTGCAAAGCACTTTATGTTACTTGATCTCGGTGAAAACTCTGTGAGTTAGACACTCAGTTTTTCTTGTTGATAAAATAAGTTCTTGATTTTTCTGAGTAGCCTTAAGGAAAGTTGATGCGGCGTTGAGGGTTCGGCGAAGCTGCTCCGTGGTCTTCCTACCTTGGCGTCCATTGGGTTAGGCCAGCTGGACTGCAGGGACCATGAACTGGCACCAGCCCCTCACGCGAGCGTGTGCCCTGGAAGGCAGCTCCAGGATCACCGGCAAATACAAGTTCCTGCTACAGCTTCTCCAATGGCCCCTGTGGTCAGTAGCTGCCCCCCAGCCCGTGTGCCTTATGGGCTCCCTACATGAGACCTGTCCTGAAATCCACTCTTTGGGTTTGAAGTGACCAGTCGGACCCTATTCCGTGGACACCAAAGCATTCCACCCAGGGACTTTAATAAGGGCACATCTCCAGGTCCTCACTCCTCTCACCTGCTCTCTGCCTCCCCCCAGGCGGCCCTCAAGGTGTGCCATGTGCTGCGGGCCTGTGAGTCAGAAACTCCTCTACTTCAGTCTCTCTTGTGGTCTTGCAAACTGTAGCTCGCCACCTGCCTGCTGATGCCTCGTGCACCGTTAGAGGCCACGGTGCTGGGAGTCGCATGCAGGCCCCCTGTCCCTCGGAGCTGGGCCTTAGTGGCCTCGGTCAGCTGACTCCCCTCATGCCTTCCTCCCTCTGCCGTGCGGGCCGCATTGCCTCCACCGCTCCTGCCGCCTCCCACCACAACGCTGGGTTCATGTTCCTGCGATGTCTTGGGCGTGTCCTCAGATTCAAGTTGCCACGGCTGCAGGCGTAAGACCTGGTCCGTTTTCTTAAAGATGCCGTGCCCAGGCCTGAGCCCTGGACTCCTCTGAACTACTCTCGCTGTTTCCAGTCTTTTCCTTAAGACCACTTTCCTCCGTGCAGCTGCAGTGCAAGGCCCAGAATTCAGAAGTGATGGTGCCGCTCGCCTCGTTAAGGCCAACTCATGGCCCACATGGCTCTCAGGACCTGCACGAGACCCTGAACACAGCCTGCTGTGCAATCGTGCCTCGGCCCCCTGTAGCGTGGAGGCCTCTTTTGGAGCCTCACCCTGTTCTCTGCTTCACCACCCGAACGTCCCGGCAGACCCTCGGCTGCGTCTCGCCTCCTCTGACTACAAAGTCTGGCAACATTTACTCCTTTTCTTCCGTTCGTGCTTCCTTCTCCCTAGTATGGGTCAGACGCAGACCCGCCTGTTCCACAGAGCTTGCGTCTACTCAAACGTCCTGCTTTAGCTCCAAAGCACTTCCCTGGGGGAGCCTGCCTTGACTTTGATATGGGAAATCTTCCCTTCATCATTGTACATGAAGGATCTCTTGTCTTCCGTAGCCTTTTCCTGGTAATCATTTCATAGTGTGCCGTGTGATTGAGCGAGGAATATAGGTGTCCTACAAGACTCGAAGCCCTAAGGAGACAGGGAGTTTGTTTCCGTTTTACCTACCATGACCCAACCTGTTCGGCACACTCGGTTCATCGTTGTTGAAAACCACGTTATATGTTCCAAATAAGGGATGTACCTGTAGGCACGGTGCATGGGCATACGCAGAGGATGCACGCACTGGGACTAGCGACTCCTCAAGGGAAGTTTACTTGTCTTGTCCATCGCGTCATCTCAAACATGGAAGGAATCTTAAAGTCACGCATTGATTCCCTGTGGCTACTTGAATTCTGATACCATTATAGACTTTTGACCTCCAAGGAGGCTGATAATCCAGAGCAAAAGCATGTGTAAATGGGCCTTTGGATGCCTGCCATCCCCCAGCCCGAGGCCTACAGTGGTGATTACCTGCCTGTGCTGTCCATGTGAATATTTCTGTTCTGATTTTTTTCTTAAGAAACTGGAGTTAAGACAGATTTCATCATTAAAGAAATACTGTGAGAAGTACAGGGCAGTTGCTCTTATAAAAATCATGTGATAGGCAGAATTTCATTGAGGCTGAACAGGTGATTGATAGTACGTGGCCAGTGCAAAGAGAAGAGGGGTCAAGATGCCCAGCTCCACCAACCTCCGGGTACTACCTTCTGCAAAATGGAAAAAATATTTATCCCGTAGAGTTACTTTTACTCCTAAGTGAAGCATAACATACAAAATATTTACTCCCTTTTGAGTTCTTTCAAAAACAAAGAGCTAGGCTAATTGTTGCAGGTAAGGTCATTGATAATGAGCATAATGATTATTGAAAAAAAAAAAAAAACAGACCCCCCCCCTCCCCATGAGCAAGCCAAATTTTACGAAGTAAGTTCACAACATACTTCTCCCATTTTTTCCAGTTTAGCATCAGTGGTCGTGTATGCATGTGTTCATACAAAATGGGCATAAAGCTACAAAAAGTCAAATTTGGATCACTCCTTACACAATTACCGTTGTCCCTGAAGGGCCCAGTTCCCGAGAAGACTTCCTGGGTGGGGTCTCTTCCACTGGGGCCGAGGAGGTGACCTGAGGCCGTGGTTAAATGGACAGAAGAGAAGAAAAGCTCCTGCTACCCTACTTGGAATCTCGTTACTCTTCATGGCTCTCGCTGTTGCTTTGTTCTCTGCACTTTCTAAGGTTCCAGGCATTTCTCTTTGGGTTTCCTGTTCCTTTCATTAATTTGCTGATTTTTTTTTTTCCCTTCAGCCTGGAGACTTGAATAAAATTCTTGCCTGGGTCATTCAAAAGCCAAGGGGGCAAATTTCTTCCTCTAAGAGGATGATGAGAATGTCCTTGCTTATTTGCCTTTTTAACCCCGCCTACTTCCAACAAGGTTTTTAGGCAACTTCTAGCAAGAGTGCGAGATAGTCATGGACCGTTTGCACAGATTTTAAGTCAAACTCAAGCAAGAAAAGAGACAAAACAGGAAAACTATGTGAGGAAAAGCAAACCATGAAAAGCTGCAGCATTGAGACATACAACTTTGTATTCTGTTTCTCTTCTTCTTTAGAGGATGGGAGCAAATCCCTTTCCCCGTGCCTGTGTGAGTGAGCGTGTGCATGTGTGTGTGTGATGCCCTTGAGTATTAAGAAAGTTACAGGAATGTTGACATTTTTGAGTCATATTTTTCATTATATTTTGCATCCCCTCTGAAGTCCCACTTAAGAAGGTCCTCGAATCCCACTGTAGGGAAAGCCTCCGGGAGTAGGGTTTTCTCCGTTCCAGTAAGGACAGCTAACAGGACAAGCACGTCCCCCTTTTCCCTGGACCGCCCGGAAGCTCGGAATCCGCCGCTGGCTGCAGCTACAATGAGCTGAATGCCTGGTTGGTGCGTCGTCCCTCTGCTGTGGACTCGGCTTTCTCAGTCTATCCGTGTATTTCTGCATATACGGATCTTTTGTTTTGTGCTATTTGTTATGTGCCCTTGGATTCACAGGTTGAAGCTCTAACCCCCATGCGACTGTATTTGGAAGTAGGACCTGTGAGGACCGATAAAGGCTACATGGGGTCATACTCTGGGGTCCTAATCCAGCAGGTCTATGTCCTCATAGAAAGAAGAGACACCAGCGTGCTCCTGTGTAGACGCAAGGGCACAGGGGGGAAGCAGCCTTCTGCAAGCCGGGGCAGCACGCGGCAGAAAATCACACGAGCCAGCGCCTGGATCTCGGGTTCGCCAGCCTCCAGGCCTGCTAGAAGTGAGTTTGTTTAGGGACACCTGGGGGGCTCAGCGGTGGAGCCTTGCCTTTGGCCCAGGGCCTGACCCTGGAGACCCGGGATCGAGTCCCACGTCGGGCTCCCTGCATGGAGCCTGCTTCTCCCTCTGCCTGGGTCTCTGCCTCTCTCTCTCTCTCTCTCTCTGTGTCTCATGAATAAATAAATAAAATCTTTAAAAAAAAATGCCTTTGTTTAAACAGCCCAGTCTGTGGCACTTCTCCATGGCAGCTTGAGCAGACTATTACACCTTAAGAATCTCCGAGAAAAAGAGTGTGGATTGTAACAGCACGTCGTCTTCCCCCTAGGAGCACGGCACCCAGGAGACCAGGTCTCGGGCGTCCCCCCTCCCCAGCCTCGGTGTGACCGTCCGTGCTGTCGGCAGAGGCCGCAGGCTCATCGGGTCAGAGACACTGAGGTTTTCGCTTATCTGTCTGTACCCTTAGAGGAATTTATTTGCATCTGTGTTGTTCATTCATAGATTATTGACCATTGTTTTTTTTTTTTTTTTTTTTTTTTTAAAGTTCTTGCCCTGGAGAAGAGTCTACAAAACACCTGGAGAGGTTCCTGATGGATCTGCCCTGACGGAGGGGCTACGGCGTTGACAGCTCTTCACTTGAAATTCCGGTAGAAATACACCATGGGTAGGCCGCAGCCTTGTGATTCAGGGCCCATGTCTTAGGACTGAAAAACTCTTGGAGAGAAGAGTTTACATTTTTTGTTGGCTTATCCCTAATGCCTTTCTGATACTATTGCCTTCTGCTTTTGTAGAGGAGAAAAAAAAAAAAAAAACACTCGAATTTTCTTTTTAATCACTTTTCAAAATAGTGTCAATTTCCTATCACCTTCCAAAAATAGTTTTTTAGAATGCTGAATTCACAAGTTGAAATATTTGAGTGTTTCAACCCATTGAATATATTAGCTTATTGATGCTTAGATTGTCCTGCCTAGATTATCATCGCGTATACTTCATTCTCTAGAGCTAGAGTGAGCGGCTGCTTTCAGGAAGACGGAAATGGCATCTAAGGACCAAACTTTAAGTCTTTAGAGATCATGGTTACTGGGTTGTTCAGTGTTTCCAGCTTTTTTCAGTAGATGGAATCAGAATTTAATTTTATTTATTTTTAAAATAAAATACCCCATGTGTTCCTATTGAAATTTTCTATTCAATTTTAGGACTATGTGATTTTTTTTTTGAACTATATTGATCTTATATTTATGTCTTCTTTTTCCCAGTTTGAAAACTTGGTTTCCAATGACTTCAAGATTAATACCCATTTTCTTTATCTTGCAATACTCACACACATAATAATGTTAAATTAACAAGATCTACACTACTACTCACACTTTGGTTACTAAAATGCTGTACGATTTTGTTTTGCGACCTTCTGTGTCAGGGTGTTGTGAAACGTGTTTTATGGACCCTTGGGGAGAATTCCTCTATTGCTGAAAATGGACTATACCATTATGTATGTTCATTGGTTTCATATTATTTCTGATATTTTCCAATATTTTTCATATTATTTCTGGTATTTCCAATATTTCCATTATTCAATTTTATATTTTATTTTGTATTTTATAATCGTGTAAAATATTTACCATTGTTTCACAGATCGAAACAAGATAGAGTAGGGTAAACTAGGCTACCCATAACTCCTTCCAACTTTGTCCTTTACTCTTTTGTAAAGTATTTCTCAGTTACTTATGGAGTCTTTCCATATTAACTTGTACGATTCCACAACATTCTGCTGTGTAGTTGCAGATTAGCCATAGAAAGCGCCGTCTGCTATTGATGCACACGTGTCTTTTCCCCAGCCTTCTGCCATCACGAATAGTGCTGAGATAGTCTCGTGCATACTTTTTTCAATATTTCTATTATCTTTCAGTAAGTTCCTAGGAATTGCATTTCTAGATCAGAGTAAATTACGTGTCATTTCGCTAGATCCTGCCAAATTCTCTCCCCTGAGGGCATGTCTTATTTTTCATTCCCTACCTGTGCATGAGACCGGAGCTGGGCTTTTGACCATAGTTACTTGGTAAGTAATTCAAACATCACATCTTCAGTGACTTTCTGAAAAAGAGGCGGATCACCCATAGCCTGAAGAAAATGCATGTCACATATGGACTGCAAAGATGCAGATCCTTTAAGATTTCATTAAACCACACCATTTCCTAGATTTAACACTGATGATCGTTAACCTCCTCCCTCCATCTCCAGTCTTGGTCGAGGTCGGTCATTCTTTTTTGTGCATCAGTGATGGCCTGCGTCTGGCTCTACCATCGCATTGTGTTATTGTGCCGTGACTGTGTGTCCTGTTCTCGACTAGGAGCAGCTTTTTCTTTCTTTCTTTTTTTTTTTTTTTCTGTTAAGAGCTGGAGCAGGGCTTTGATGGCATGGACACACTCATCCTCACATCAGTGCCTAACGTCGTATCTTGCGCACTGTAGGGACTTAATGCGTGATTGACCTGTGGCTTCTGTTGTACATCCTTTCAGATGCCTACAAAAGAAGCTCCATCATTTCACACCTAGAGAATGCTGTGGTGAGTTTTGAAGCTGGAAAAATTCCCACCCTGTACTTCCATGTTTCTATTAAAAAAATGTGAATGCCATTTTTTTTTTTTTTTTGGCCAGTAGTGGGATTCTCTTTTGTTGTTACTGTGTTGTAAACAAATTGCAATGAACTATGTACAATCCTCAGCAGACTTAATTCCATCGTAGCCTTTTTACTCTTTCACCTTCACTAAAAGTACAGCCTCGTAACTAGTAGGGGCACCGTGAGCATTACCCGCTGATGTCTCAAGGCACTGTGGATTTATTGTAGCAGATGGTCCACACACTAGACCCTTCTTAAAATTATATGAGTTTGGGGTATGCGTGGGAGTCATTAAGTGACTCAATTGCTGAATCATGGAACAATTACAGCAAACCAATGCGCTGTTCCTGTCCTGTTCCTTAACAGAAATATGCTGGCATAACACTTACGTCGGCTGTACACAGAGTTGCTGGAGAGAAAGTTACAGGGGCTGCCATCTGCTAATTTCAGCCAGGGAATTCTTAATGTGCCACCAAAGTCTACTACTTTCTCATATTCCCTGTTTTTATAATCATCAACTAAATCAAGCAAACTTTGTACTTTGAGGTATTTTTGTCTCCTTTGAAACCAAAAGAATATGTGATGTTGCATTTTTATTGCCTAAGATCATCCTATTCATGTAAGCATTCATAAAATAAAATATATACAAGAAGCAAAAAAAAAAAAAAAAAAAAATCAAAAAGGAACTACTGCGAGAGCCCAGACCTGCCTGTCGGCAGGTTGGAATTCAGCTTAAACAGACTTGGTTTGCATTTGCTGTCTGAACTTTGACAGGTTCATTAATTTCTATGTGTCTTAATTTCTGCATTTTTGAAAACACTGATGTTAATTCATGACCTGTAGGATCATTCTAAAAATTAAATGTAATTATATCTGTAAAGCATCAACTACAATGTTTGGCCATATCAGTAGTAGACACGACAAATGAGAGCTATCAGTTATACTGCGAGACATTTGACTGATGTTTGAAAACATTTTCTGTGGTGGCAGCTTTTATTCCTTTGGGACACATACTAACTTATTACCTGATCTTGGAAACATCCCACTGCATGTTAAGCTAAAAAGCTATACATTTCTATACACACAAAACATGCGTATGGGGTGCTAAGCCTGACATAGGAGGGGGAGGGGGCGGAGGGGGAGAGAGAACAAGTTCTCTGATGCTCCTGGTAAGGACAGGACCCTACTCTTAAGACTTCATATGATCCCAGTTACCTCCCAAAGGCTGCGTCTCCGAATACCATCACGTTGGGGTTGAGGCTTCAATGTGTGAGTTTTGAGGGGATAAAACTCGGTTCAGAGTAACCTCCCTGGGGTTAAACCCATCCCTGACCCACTCTGGCCCATGAACTGTGTGTAGAAGCTGTTGGTTGCCAGTGCAGGATCCCCCAGCACCCCCAACCCCACTGTGGCCTTGCACGACGTAAAATGGAGGTAGCTGGCCCTGGGGCCACAGGCCATGGCCTTGACCAGGACCCTGTGGCTTTTGCATGACCAAGAGGTGAACTCTGTTGTGTTAAGCCACCGGGCGTTTGGGGTTGTTGACACACAATAACCTAATCTATTTCTGCTTAACAAAACACCTGAAGTCCACAAGTGTCTTTCCCCTAAAACAATAATCTAAAAATCTGGATTCTACTGCATTGATTTTAAGTTTGTACCTTTCTTAGGGGGAAAAAAAATCAATGTTGATGAATAAATGCAACGTGTAATTTAAACAAGACCACAGTGGGTTTTTAATGACTTCATTAATCCAGTTCCATTGATTATTTTTAAGACGTAAAACTGGGAATTTTTAAATTTGATCAAAAATTGTTTTTACCAACTTATGGTGTTTTTTTGAAATAGTAAAGTAGGGTGCTGTCTTTTTTTTTAAGATTTTATTTATTCATGAGAGATGCAGAGAAGCAGAGACACAGACAGAGGGAGAAGCAGGCTCCCTGCAGGGAGCCTGATGTGGGACTCGATCCCGGGACCCCAGGGTCACACCTTGGGCTGAAGGCAGACGGTCAACCGCTGAGCCCCCGGGGTATCCCAGGTAGGGTGTTGTCTTGAACATTACTGAGATTGGCACAAAAAATATAGTTTAGAAGAACGTGGAAGGACCTGAGTGTATATTTCACTGGTAATACAAATTTGCTGGAAGATTATACAAACAACATTTCATTATTTGATGAAAAACATTTCAATATTTGAGGAGGTTGATTTTTCTCATCTTTCAAAAGGAAATGTGAGTGATGGTCCATTTGATAGCAGGGACCTACTGTGACGGTCAGATTGGCCAAAGAAATTTAAGAATCTTTGTATATTCTTCTTAATTTTCTCAATTTTTATTTATACTCTCAAAATTACTAGAGTCTTCAATTTAATTTATATGACAAAACACAATCATCTTAGTGATGGCGCTCACTGCTTCCCACTGCTTCACAATGAGGAAGTTGTATATTAACTATTCACCAAACTAATATATGGAAATTTCAACTTTGACAAAAAAATTTAGATTCTTGTTGATCACAACAATTAAAATCCAATCAAGGAAAAACAGTTCATCATGGCGCACCTGTGAAAAATGGGACTTAATTGAAGAATAAACGTGTTAATATTTTGGAAATGATCTAACAAAATTTAGTTTTCATGATTAAAAAATTACCTTTACTTATTTGCTTGTTTATACAGCTTCCACGGTTCTCAAAACCTCCAGGAGCTCACTTTCAACAGGCCTGTTTTTATTATCTAAATATTTTATTAAAGTTTTTTTTTTTTTTTTCATTTTCAGACAGGCAAGAGCACCCTGCTTCCTCTCCACTCCAGCGTTATGGATCTTTTTTTTTTTTTAATTCATTTTGTCCTATTGCTAAATGGAATAACAGAACAGTCATACGAATGTGTGAGTGACCCTTTACCATCGGTGACAGACATCATACCTGCCGCTCACGTGTCCATCACCAGTGTCTTGGATAGGAGCCGTGTGCCCATACAGCCGTGGCTGGGGGGTGTGGGGGCAGACTCTACCGGGCGGTTCCTCCTGCTCCCCAAAGGCCAACGTCTACAACTTCTGAGAATTTGAGAGTTTCAGGCTTAACTCCCCTAGTGCCCACCTTCCCGCTACCCTTTGTGCTTCCAGGTTCACAGCCTAACATGGTTAGAAGAAGAAGGAGAAGAAGAAGAAGAAGAGGAGCAGGAGGAGGAGGAGGAGGAGGAGGAGGAGGAGGAGGAGAAGAAAAATGTTTTCTTATTGTCACAAAGGCTATATTTCTTGGGAAAGGGCCGACCCGACTGCGTTCATGTCCGTGGCTGCCGGTGTCGCCGGTCAGGGGCCTGGGTGCTCCCGGGGACACCTCGGTGGCCACTGCTCCAGGGCTTATCGTCCCAACCCTTTCAAGATCCGTCTACGGGCAAAGGTAGTTGCCTTCTGAATAAATCACACTTTTGACTTTGTTTTGGTCAGTTTGCAAATGCCTTTGGAGAACTATAATCTTCTCTGTGTAATTTATGCCTGAAGAGATTATATCTTATTTTGCATGCTAAGATTTCTTTAAAATTATTTATTATTCATGTTACAGTTTAAACTGGTGCTGGTCTATGCAGATTTTAAATGTGTTTGTCATATACCATTAGTCACTGCGTGAAATCTCTCAGTAATAGTTAGCCCTTGAATTTTCTGCAGCTAAGGAGAATTTAACACTGATTGATGGCAGATCACTTAGCTGGTTGGCAGACTTTCCAATTTACGGTGGGGAAATTGCTCTTTTCTTTTTGTGCTTTCCTTCTGCCGCCCGCGCGAGCAGTAGACATATGTGCCAGGCCGTATGCGCGAAGCAGCCCCGGTTGGCAGTACGGCATCTTCTTCACAATTATGATTTTATCGGTCTCCCAAACTGCACGGGAATGTCAACTATCCGCGGTGCCACTCCTCCCTTACCGTGGGCAGCACGTCTCTGGCCTCCTGCACTCGGCTCCCCGTGCGCCTCGCACAACCTGGCACCTCCCGCAGGATAAAGCGGCCCTGAGCCAGGAAGAAAGAGCAGCCTGCGCCACGCTCAGAGGCCCGGTGCTCTGCTCCTGGGCTGCAGGCCACTGTCTTATCAATTTTACCTGTTCCTCCCCCGCACATGCTCAGGGAAAACAGCTCTCTGCCAAGTTGCATGAATACAGGAGTTAGACAAGGTAGGGCGAGCCGCAGAGTTCAACCTGGAGCGATTGGCGTAAACACACAGCGGATCCCTCCTTTCACAGGACAAACAATTGTGACCCAGATGGTTTCTGTTGCTGGCCCGGCTGCTCACAGATGCAGCGACCCCAGCCTCTCGCCCTTGCATGCCACCATCCTAGGACCGTGGCTGCCAGCTGCTAAGAGAGGTCTCCGGGTGGCCATACTCACCTTCGCCCTCTTCTTATTTTTTTAAATTAAATTTATTTATTTATTTATTTATTATTTATTTATTTATTTATTTATTTATTTATTTATTTCAGAGAGAGAGAGAGATTGAGAGAGGCAGAGACACAGGAGGAGGGAGAAGCAGGCTCCATGGAGCCCGACGTGGGACTCGATCCCGGGATTCCAGGATCACGCCCTGGGCCAAAGGCAGGCGCTAAACCGTTGGGCCACCCAGGGAGCCCCCCTTCACCCTCTTCTTCGTCTTCAAGTACAGACAGCGCCTGAAAGCATCTCGGTTAACTGCCCTTTCATCCAGACCCAGGGGGGCCTCTGTAAGTTGGCTGAGCGTTTCAGGCAAGGGGCCCACAGCATCTGGATTGTATGACATCCATTCATTTAACAAATACTCTATGAACATGAAGTACGTGTCCAGCACTCGTCTTAACACCATGGATAATCCAGGGAATTAAATGCACAAAAATCAGTGTCCTTATGGAGCATGTATTCTCCGCCCAACTTAATTGTCTTTTGAAATGATTCCTTCATAATGGACATCCGAAGACTCACTCGTCTATACAACCTCCTACTGCTTACTCGTCTTTCTTACTCGTCTATACAACCTCCCGCTGCTCTACCTACTGCCCTTACGGTGCTTTACTTGGTGACGTCCTGGTGCCAAGTCAGACCAGCTTGAAGAGCCAGTTGTAAGATTCTGAGGGATTTGGCAAGCCGCCTGTGAAGCGTGGCCATCAGGCAAAGATAACTGTGTGAACTTACCTTAGTTTTTAATATAATTTAATCAATTGTAATAGACGTTGAAAAATCATTACTTTCTAATTATCTTACTATGACCTATGAGTTTTACTCATGAATGTTATACGAGAATGGTAGAAATCCTCTGCAGTGGTGATGGTGTGCTGCTGCTTCCTGGCTCCATACTCGGTGACATCGCATCAAAATCAGATGTAGGGGCAGATTCACACCATGACCGTTAGCAAGTGTGAATCATGACCCGTTAGTTTTCTGGAGAGCCAGTTGTGCATTTACCAGCACGCCATAGGCCCCCTCCAAATGCGAACCTTTTCTTCTATCAATTTTAACGGCATTTATTTTTAACGGGCACATTCATTCTTGAGGCAACGTTCGCTCAGCATGTACTGAGTGTCCAGCACTGGGCAAGAAGCTGAAGAGGCAGACATGAGGATGGTGCCGTCTTCGACCTTAAGTCAGTGAGAATCGAAGAGAGTCAGACAAAGTAGCAAATGGTCATGCTGCGGGGTGACGAGTAGTATCACGGTAGTGGTGAGTGCTATGTAAGGGGACATAAAGCCACGGCAGTGAGAACGTTGGGTGAGTCAGAAGCCTGGAGACCTGAAGGGCGAGGTGTTTGCCAGGCAGATGAGACACGAAGGACAACCTGCGCAGAGGAAAGCGTCCCCAGGTATCTGAGTTTGGAAGCGCTGGGGAAGCCACACAGTCTGACTGTTGAGTACGGCTGAAGACCCTCGTAGGGATTGTAGAGGTGCCCCCGGCACGGATCGCAGGGAGCTCTGCTTCCATCACCCGAGGCACCCTCAGGGCTAGGGCAACGCTGGGCACACACCGGTTACTCAATACGTAACACTCGCTAAGAAATCTGGAGGGGACTTTCACGACAGCGGGGAGCTATGAACCATTGTGTTTGGTGCCTTCGGTATTTGTACCACGTAGCCTTTCCACCCCGACTACCAGGCACATCTCTGATGGCAGAGGCCAGTCTTAAATTTTTTGCTGAATGCAATTGCTTAGACCTATCTCGTATTTAGAGAATTTTAACTTTCATCCGACTTTGCACCCCGTACCAATATTTTTTTAACAGCCTGATTGAGGTGTATGATATATTTAAAAAAATCACATATTTAATATATACAATTTGATGAGTTTGGATATGTGCATACATCCATGAAGCTGTCACCACAATTAAGGTAATAAAGATCCTCTTCACCTTCAGAAGTTTGGTTGTGCCTCTTTCTTAGCTTTGTGTGTGTGTGGGGGGGGTGGGGGTGGTGACGCTTCACACAGGTGGTCCCCTGACAAATTTGTTAAGTACACAATATGGTATTGTCGACTCTAGGAACTATGTTGTATAGCTGATTTCTGGCCGTGATCCCACGTATCCGAAACATGATGCCCATGTAGCAACCCTCCATTCTCTCTTCTCCCAGCCATGCAACCACCAGAACTCTCTGGTTCTATGATTTGGATTATTTTAGATACCTCGTAGAAGTGAGACAATGCCGTGTTTGTCCTGTGACTGGCTTATCTCACCAGCACGATGGCCTCCAGGTTATCTATGTCCCAAATGGGAGGATTTCCTTCTTTTACAAGGATGAATAATATTCTGTTATGTACGTACAACATACTCTTTATCTATTTGTCTATTTTTTTTTTAAGAGAGGGGAGTGATGTTGGGAGAGGGAAAGAGAGAATATCAAGCAGGGCCTAATCTCACAAACCCGAGATCCTGACCTGAGCTGAAACCAAGAGTCACATGTCAGCTGACTGAACCATTCATGCTCCCCAATTCATGTGTAAATAGACATTTAAGTTGTTCTGCATCTTGTCTACTGTGCATAAGGCTGTTGTGACCACGGGAGGACAGATACCTCCTTGAGATAGTGATTTCCGTTCTATTGGCTATATACCCGGGAGCGGAATTGCTGGATCAAATGGTAGTCCTGTTTTGGATTTTTTGAAGAACTATTTTTCATAGTGGCGACAAATTTGCATTCCCGCCAAAGTTCTAATTCTCCATATCCTCTTCAATACTTGATATCTTTTTTTTTTTTTAATATATATATATATATATTTTTTAATTTTTATTTACTTATGATAGTCACAGAGAGAGAGAGAGAGAGGCAGAGACACAGGCAGAGGGAGAAGCAGGCTCCATGCACCGGGAGCCCGACATGGGACTCGATCCCGGGTCTCCAGGATCGCGCCCTGGGCCAAAGGCAGGCGCCAAACCGCTGCGCCACCCAGGGATCCCTGATATCTTTTTTTTTTAAATAATACCCATCCTAATAGGTATCAGGTATCTCATTGTGTTTATTATTTATTTTATTCTTATTGATGTATAACTGACATATATAACAGTATGTTTCAGATGTAGAGCGCAATGATTCAATATATGTATATATTGTGAAATAATCACAAATCAGGTTAGCTTCCATTACCACGTATGGTCACAGCGAACCATAGTGATGGTGTACGTTCCCAGCAACTTTCACATCTGCTGTACAGTATGTATATTAACCATAGTCACGATGCCGTACATTATTTCCCTAGGATTTAGTGTTATTTTGCATCTGAAAGTTTGTCTTTTTTGACCATCTTTGCCCACGATTCTCACCCCCTACTCCCTGCCTACGGCAACCACCAGTCTGTTTTCTGTATCTCTGAGTTCAGGTTTTGTTTTGTTTTGTTTTAGATTCCACAAGTCAGTGACATTATATTTTCTTTTCTGTCTTATTTCATTTGGCATAATGCTCTCAAGATCCATCCATGTTGCCGTAAATGACAGGCTTTCCGTTTTTATGGGTGAATAATGTTATGTTGTGCATATGTGCCACATTTTCTTTATCCCTTTGCCCCTTAATAGATACTTAGGTTGTTTCCCTTACTTCCTCCCTCTTTCTGCTAATCCTGCCTTTGAAACTTTCTAGTGAATATTATATTTTTGTTATTGTACATTTTAGCTTACAGTGTTATTAGGAGTTGTCTCTTTGTTGATATTTCCATCTTATTCATGCATCATTGTCTTAACTTCCCGTACGTTGTCTTTTAGTTCTTGTAGCATCTTTAAGGAAGTTGGTTAAGGTCTTTATCTGTACATCTGCCATCAGGCCTTTTTCAGGGACAGTCTCTGCTGATTTATATTCCCCTTGAATGGATCACTCTTTCCTGTTTCTATATATGGCTTGCAATTTTTATTAAAAACCATATATTTGAATCCAATATGGTAATATGGAAATGAAATTCTTTTCACCAATGTTTTCTTTTTTTTTCTTTTTCTTTCTTTCTTTTTTCTTTTTCTTTTTTTTTTCTTTTTTTTAATTTACACCATCTCTGTGCCAAGGATCAGCTTGAGGAGTAAACTTAGGATCTTCTCAGATCTTCCCTGAGCCTGCACCTGTTCCTGGGTTTGTGAAGTTGCTTTCTAGTTTTACCCATGTGTTCAGTTAGTTTTGAGCATACTTGTCTTTAATGTCGGACTCCCTAAATGGAAAAAAAAAAGTAGAGAGAGAGAGAGAGAGAGATCTTGTTTTTTTTTCTTTTTTTTTTTAAGTCATTGGGAGTCACTTCAGCAGGAGGAGGTGCAGCAACAGTGGCTGCTTGCCTCTTTGCACCTCTAAGACTAAAGCAGCAGTCAGCAATCACAGCTCCGATCCCTAGTATTTGGATGACAGGATCCTTTTTGCCCACCTTGATTCCTGCAAGCTGTGTTCACAGGATGCCAGGAACATGTGCAGAACTGTCTGCCACAGGGCTGGGGTGGGTGGAAGATGGGTAGTCTACTGTGCTAAGAGTTGATTTTGACCAAAATCAACCTCAGTTTATGGGTCCAAACCTTCCCCTGGAAATTGTAAGCCTTCAATTTTGGAACTCTAGAGCTCCAAAATAGTTACATTAGACAAACTCTGCTAGCGCGGCCATTAGGTAAGTGAGGATTCAGATTCCTGGTGCTTCCTATTCTGCTATCTTCCCAGAATCCTCTGACAATCGTGTGGTTTTCCCCCTTTATTCTGTTTATGTGGTATGTCACACTAACTGATTTGTGTATGTTGAACTGTCTTTGTATCTGAAGGATAATTTCCTGTTGGTCATGGTGTATGAGCGTTTAAATGTGCTGTTGAATTTGGTGTGTTAATATTTGTTGGGGGTTTTACATTTATGTTTATCAGAGACATGGACCTATAGTTTTCTCTTCTTGTAGTATCTTTGTCTGGCTTTGATATCAAGGTAATGCTGGCTTCATAAAATGTTTGGAACGTTCACTATTTTTGTTGTAGAATTTGAGGATTGGTATTTAAATGTTCAGTAGAGTTCAGCAGTGAGGGCATCTGGCTTGGGGATTTCTTTTTTGGGAAATCCTTGATTATGGATTCAATCTCCTTACTTACTACTGGTCTGTTAAGATTTTATATTTCTTTACGATTCATTCTTGATAGATTGTATGCTTGTAGGAATTTATCCCTTTTTCCTTGGTTATCCAGTCTATTGGGGTAGAATTGTTCTTTTATATATTAATCTTTTCTAATCCTTCTTATTTCTGTGTCCTCACTTTTAATGTTTCCTTTTTCATTTCTGATTTTTAAAATTCCAGTTTTCTTTAAGAAGGTTTAAGTTGGAGTGCTCAGTGGCTTGATGGGTGTCTCAGCGGTTGAGCGTCTGCCTTCATCCCAGGGCATGATCCCAGGCTCCCAGGATCGAGTCACATCGGGCTCCCTGCAGAGAGCCTGCTTCTCCCTCTGCCTGGGTCTCTGCCTCTGTGTGTGTGTGAGTGTCTCATGAATAAATAAATAAAATATTAAAAAAAGATTTAAATCATATCAAATATCTTTTTTGATCACAGTAGTATGAAACTAGAAATCAATATTGGAAGGAAAACTGGAAAATTCATAAGTATGTGGAAATCAAACACAGTCCTGAGAAACCAATGAGTCAAACAGAAAATCGAAGAATAGCTTGAGACAAATGAAAATGGGAACAACATCCCAAAACTCATGGGTTGCAACAGAAGGAGTTCTACGAGGAAGTTTACAGTGATAAATGCCTGCATTAAGAAAAAAGAGATCCTAAGTAAACAATCTAATTTTAAACCACAAAGAACTAGAAAAACTGCCGTTGTTGGGTGAAATGTTTTATATGTGTCTCTTTGGTCCGTCTGGTCTACAGTGCTGTTCGTCCTTTGTTTCTTTATCGATTTCCTGTCTGGATGTCCTATCTGTTAGAGGAAGTGTAATATTGAAGTCTCCCACTAGTAATGTATTGCTGTCTATTTCACCTTTCAGTTCTGTCAGTGTTAGCTTTATATATTTAGATTCTCTGATGTTGGGTGAATATATAATTGTTAGACTCTCCTGATGAATTGTTCCTTTCATCATTATAGAAGGTCTTTCCTTGCCTGTGTGATAGTTTTTGACTTAAAGTCTATTTCGTATGATACAAGTATAGTCACCCCTGCTCATTTGGTTAAAAATTTGCACAGAATATCTTTTTTCATTGCCTCACTTTCAGTCTACCTATTTCCTTAAATCTAAAATGAACTTGTTATAGATGGCATATTGCAGCGTCTTTTCTTTTTTTTTTAAATCTATTTGATTGGAGTGTTTAATCCATTTATGTTTACAGTAGTTATTGATAGGGAGGGACTTGTTACTGTCATTTTGTTCATAGTTTCCTGTCTTTTACAGATCTTTTGTTATTACTTTCCTACCTTGCTGTTTTCCTTTGTGTTTCTATTGTTTTTTTTTTTCATAACTATATACTGTGAT
This sequence comes from Vulpes vulpes, assembly GCF_048418805.1. Classification (NCBI taxonomy): domain Eukaryota; kingdom Metazoa; phylum Chordata; class Mammalia; order Carnivora; family Canidae; genus Vulpes; species Vulpes vulpes. Next base: position 189,650,990 of record NC_132791.1, on the reverse strand, counting down.
TCTTTTCTCTTTTTATTTTGTTTTTCTCTTTAGAAATTATCTAAATAGTAAAGATATAAAAATATCTTATAAAAATATAATACTCTGGTTTCTCTTCAGATCGTATAAATCTTTCACCTTTTACTAAAAATATCTTACAGTAATAATATTCAGTTTTAAGCTGATAATTTCAATCACATACAAAATTCTGCACTTTTTTCTTTCCCTTGATGTCATTAATATCACAATTCACATTTTTAAACTATTGAGTATCCATTAAAATTTTTTGTAATTACAGTACTTCTTAATATTTTATTTTTTGACATTTATATTAATATCAGAAGTTATTTTCACACCTCCATGACAATATTATTTTGTCCATATATTTACGTTACTAGTGACTTTTAAACTTTTTATACGATTTAGTATTGCTATTTAGCATTTTTGTTTCAACTTGAATAACTTCCTTTAGCGTTTCTTATAAGGCAGTTCTAATGGTGATAAAGTCACTTACCTTTTGTTTGTGGGAAATTATCTTTCATTCATTTTTGAAGGTCAGCTTTGCCAGACATCTTATTCTTGGTTGGCAGGGATTTTTTGTTTCAATACTTTGAATACATCATCCCGCTCCCTTCTTGCCTTCAAGGTTTCTGCTTAGAAATCTGATAATAGACTTAATGAAAGCTTCCTTGTATTTGGTGAGTAATTTTTATCTTGTTGCATTAGAAATTCTCTCTTTACCTGACTTTTGATAATTTAATAATGCTCCTCATTGTAGATTTTTTAAAATTTTCCTATTTGTGATCCTTTATGCTCATGACTCTGGATGTTTATTCCCCTCTTGCCTTTCCCAAAATGATTTTTCAGCCTTTATTTATTTAAATAACCTTTCTGTCTCTTCCTCTTGTTCTTCTCCTCTGACACTCCCATAATGCATATACAATGGTCTCTATTCATGGTTTTACTTTCCGCTGTTTCAGTTGCTATTGGTAAGCTGTGGTCCAGAAGCAGGTGAACCATTTTCTGACATATTGTCACAAGGTCAGTAGCAGCTTAATACTATATCACAATGCCTGTATCATTCACCATACTTCATTTCATTATGTAGGCATTTTATCATCTCACATCATCGCAAGAAGGGTAAGTACAGTACAATAAGATATTTTGAGGGAGAGAGAGATGATATTTAACTTTAATTTTTTTATTATAATTATTCTATTTATAGGTTACTGTTAATCTCTCATTGTGTCTAATTTAATTAAACTTTATCGTGGGTATAGGAAAAAACATACTATGTAAATGGTGGGTACTATATGTGGCTTCAGGAGTCTACTGAATATATTCCCCCTAGACAGAGGAAAGGGGTACCGTATTTGTTGCCTTGATGATGTCTCATAAGTCCCTCAGGCTTTCTTCATTCTTTTCATTCTTTCTTTTTTGGTTCCTCTGATAGGAAAATTTCAAATAATCCATCTTCAAGTTTTTTGATTCCTTTCTGTTTTGTCATGTCTGTTTTTGAAGCTTGATTTATCAGTTATTATTATGTATTTTGATATATATAATATATATTGCATATATATTCTTTTTTATGGTTTTTGTCTTTGCTGATATTCTAATTTTATTCATATATCATCTTCCTGATTTGATTTACTTATCTGACTTCTCTTCTGCATCATTGAGCTTTTTTAAAGATGATTATTTTGTATTCTTTAGCAGTTCATAGATTCCCTTATCTTTAGGGTCAGCTATGGCAGATTTATTTTATTTTCTTGGTTTTGTCTCATTTCCCTGATTATTTATGTTTCTTGTAGCTTTATATTAATGCCTATGCATTTGAAGGAAATTTCACCTTTTGCATTCTTTATGAGCTGGTTTTATTAGGGGATGACCTTAACCAATAAGTCTTGATAGAGATTGTGGGTGCTTCTCAAAATTTTCTTGGATGTGTGCATTCCACTCTTCTTTGTCCAACTTGGGGAGAAGTATCAGGGTTGTGTGCATTCTCTCAGTCTACAGAGCCATGTTGGCTGTAGCAAGCCACCTACCCCATTTCCTTAGGTCAGTGCACCAAAAGGCATAGAATTTGGAGGCACACTTTACTCTTCTTTCTGGATAAGAAGTCTTAGGGCGGTACACTTTTTCTCAATCTCACAAAGTCATGCTAGTTATAAGGAACTGTCCTCCATTGTACTCAGCTTCTCCCAGGTGTCCAAACTATGTGGGTTCCCTCAGTATCCCCAGTGAGGTGAGAGAGAAGCGGGTCCCCTAGGTAGCCCCTCTAAAGTTCAGGGAATCCTGGATGCTTGCTCAGTCTCTTTTCTCCCTGAGGGAGAAGTCACAGGCTGAGGCTCGTAGGAGGGGCTGATGCAGGGAAAGCACAATTGCTCTTCTTACTGTGTGACTGTTCTCAGTTTTTTACTCTTCTGGGATACCACAACTTCTTAATTGGCTTCTGGGCCTAAAGGATATTTTGTCCCATACATCATTGTGAAATCTGAGTTTTTGTGGGATGGAGGGTTGGGACTCTCTATTTTGTCATCTTGCTGTTATCCTTCCCTATGACAGTATTTTTAAACAAATATTTCAGTAGAACTGTACATTTCAAGGGAAGGTCCTCCTATGAAGAAGTAGGCAAAGAGTAAAAAAAAAAAAAAAAGCTTTTTTTTTTTTTTTTTTTTTTTTTTTTTTTTTTAGAATATTTCACAGAGTTTTCTGGCCTATTTAGTAAATAGCTAGTTATGTTTTCATTAACAGGATTGCATGATAAGAATAGCATTGATGGATATTATTTCCAGTATATGAGGATTTTTTTTTAGAAGTTTTGCTATAATCTTCCATTTGTAAAGAAAGAAACGACAGTAGAAGGGGCCTCCATCAGCACAGAATTCATTAAATCAGAAATATGCTCACTCCCCTTTAAAAGGATGTGGCTCTTGGTTCTGGGAGAGATTTGAAAGTGTTACCATCTGCAGAGAGGCTCCGGAAGCTCTAAAACCCTGTGGCCAGCAATGGGATCTTGGGGAAGGAAGAGGAGGTTGAAAACCAGTAATTATTGTTTGACCCTATTTGGTTAGCTTCAGCAAAGGTAGAGGGAAAATCAACTCTTGGCTTACAAGCAGAAATTACAGCTGTCGGGGTTGTTGGTATTGTATAACTGCATGAATCAACCTACTCAGTTTACCCCCAAAAACCAAACAAACAAATACCCTTTGCTCTGAATCATGTTCACAGTGTATCCTTCTGGTTATTATGTGGCTGCTCATAGAGTCGATCCTTCAACAGGGACCTCCAGGTCAACCAGAATTTAATTAAGCTTCTACTAAGTGTCCGGTATATTATAGAAAATAATTCCTGTTTGTTTAAGAACATTCTATTGCAACGCATGATTAATTTTCTTATTGTAAATAAGTTGTCTTTGTGATTTCACTCATTGATTACGTAAATTGGAGGACTCTGAGAAGCCATTCCACAGTCACTGGTCTCTCAACACACACACACACGCACGCACGCACGCAGAACTGCTTTCTTTGAGTTGACAAAAGCATTGCTGAGCTTGCACGACCAGATTGGCCCCTGAGCTGCGGTAGTGCCTGCAAGCCCAGTGAAGGCTTGTGGAAGGCGGCCGGCCGGCCTTTCCTGGTGACCCCTTCTGCATCAGGAGCGCCTTTCCAGCAGCAGATTAGCATTTTCATGAATTCTAGATTGGACAAAAGAGGATATTCAATAAAATTGAGAGTTTCCTGCATTTAGGACAGTTGCTAATAGTTTCAAAATTAGATTATCTGGTGTCTAATCTTGACTTTTCTACCTGCTTGCCCCCCTTTTTTTTTATTTTTTAGTAAAGTAGGTACTGAAAAAAATGCAATAATTGAGCAGTTCAGTAAGATTTCGTTTTAGCAATAGGTACTTAGAATGTTCTTAATCCCAGTGTTTATTTACCCCATTGGCTCTCTCACACTGTTCTTATTTCTCTTCAACGGTTTTTCTTTTCTTTTAAAGATTTTATTTATTTATCCATGAGAGACAGAGAGAGAGAGAGGCAGAGACACAGGCAGACAGAGAAGCAGGCTCCATGCAGGGAGCCCAACGCGGGACTCGATCCAGGGACCCCAGGATCACACCCTGGGCTGAGGCAGACGCTCAACCCCTGAGATCCCCCAGGGGCCCCTTGAACAGTTTTTCTTAGAGAAAAGGGAACCCTTTCCATTCTAACATGGTGGATTTCTTCAAACTTGATCATTCGACTTTATTTTTCTTCACAACACTCATCCCCTGCATTGCTAGATGTTGACACTTACTCGTATTCTAGTTCTTTCTTCAAACTTGAAGCTCCCTGAGGACAGGGCCTCGCCTATTTCCTGGCCTCAGCTCCACTGCATGGAGTCATTTTGGGGAACTATGACTTTGTTTATTTTGATGTATGTCACCCAAAACAAATTTCCAATTTACTTTTACAAATGTTTCCATCCAGATTAATATAAGGAGGTTTTATTTTTCTGTCAGGAAGGCACTTACGGTGGTACAATGAGAGGAAGTCAGAGCCTTTTCTGTTTGGTGAAAACATTCAAGTCCTACTCTCTTCACAGGTTTCAGCTGTACCTACGCTGTTACCGTATCGTCACCATAGTGTGCCTGAGGTCCTCAGACCCTACGTATCTTAATACTGAAAATATGAACATTTTTACCCCCTTTTCCCTATTTACCTACTCTTTCCAGCCCCTGGCACCAACTCCTCTCCGTTTCCATGGTTGCGCTAACCCGATGGGGGGAATCCTTTCATGGTGTGTACATATGTTCAGTCATCGTGTTGCATCCTTTAAATATCTTACAGTTTTGTCAGTTAAATCCCAGTAAAGCTGAAAATAAGAAAGAAGAAAAATTACTGAAAATAAAAATGATAAGTACATGATAAGTAGTAATTAAAAATGCTAGTTTTTTTTTTTTTTTTTTTACTTGAAAAATAAAGGAGATTTTAGCTGTAAGACAAGGTATTTTTCTTCCTCTTGGCCCTCTGGTCATGTGCCTACATAGGCCTGAGTACGCATTTATATTTTCCTGATCAGAGTCCTTAGTTGTCTTATTTAGAAAGGGAACAATAATCCCCTTTTCTACTTTGTCACATTTACTGTGAATATCAGATGAAATAGGATACATAAAATAGTTTGAACATTTTAAAATGCAGCGTTCCTGAGATGTTATTAAGACTATTCTTAACCCAAGCTGGATCAAGCGCCTCCTCTCGGCTGCCAGGACACGTCCCCGGGGAAAGCCAGGCTGTGTCTCCTTGTCTCCATCACGTCTTCATTACTGGGCTTCCGGAGTCCTTCAGCCGGGCCTACCTACAAATATATTTTGGCCTGTGTAGGCCTGTTGTCCTCAAAGCCAGGAGATGCACGTGACGCTGTGACAAGCACACGAAGGTGACGGATACTAAGTCTTAAATGTTCCTGCCTTATTGCGAAGTCGCATCCTCACCTCCCGAAGAGGACGGTTGTTTCGTAGCCTCGGGGATACCAGGCAGGTGTTTGCTGCGGCTCCCTGCTACCTCCAAACCGGGCGACAAGAGATGCAAATCGAAGTCTTTAGGTCACGGGCTTGCGGGGCAGCCCGCAGAGAAATAAAACCGTGTTTGTAAACCCTGGGCACAGGGGGGCATCCGAAAGCCGCCCGATCTGACACGATTTCCAACTAAACTGCGGTATTGTCTGTCCCGACTCTGAGTGGCAGCCTAATATATTAAATCGGTTCAGAAGATTGTAAAACGCATTAGCATTCGCAATTTAATACCTTCGACAAATTTAACTGTCACTCAGGAGCATATCTGCCCTTGCAAAAAAAAAAAAAAAAAAAAGCCAAAAAATGAAACTCCCTTCTTGACGGGCAAGAACGTTCAAGGAGACAAAAGCTTTTCCACGTCGTCAGCCCCACAGGGCCAGGGTGCGCGGCAGTTAGCAAAATCAAGTGGCACAAAATTAATATAAGGATTCGGCTGTGGCCGGACAACTAGAAGCCTTCAAAACGCATTTGACAAAAGGTGAAGCGGGCACCACCTACCACCCAAGAAGTCTTGCTCATGAAAACGCGTGGGAGATGACTCCTTAGGAGGTCAAGTCCTCCTGCCTCCCCCGCCCCCCCGAACATTGCTCTTCATCTAGTAAGAGGTTGTTGGGGAAGGGCCCCCACGGCCTGGCGAATGTCACTGCCCTGATGGCAACGGAGGGGAGCAGGACTCGGGCTCCAAATGCAGTAGCAACGTGGTAGAGCCATGATTGAAGGCCTAGAAAGGGAAACTCGCCATCGCCGAGCTCCACTTGCCAGACGCTGCAACAAGCCCTTTGTCTCTTCTCTACTTGCCCATCGAAGCTTCAGACAGGTTTGACCCTGGCCAACAGGCTGCCGGGGTGCCTGGGCCGTGGTTCTCCATGCCCGGGGCCGCGGGCGGCAGAGGTGTGCATCCCTGCAGCCACGCTGTCGCCAGTGGGTATTTCCTCCCTCACACAGGGGAGGCATCTGGGCCAAACTCCCGTGAGGCCGCAGTACTTCACCATATTATCCAACAGCATCCGATTAGCAAGAGAAAAAGTCGTGGGGAGTATGATTTGGTGGCAGGATGATTTCAGAATTTTAATATTTTGAACAAGAAGTGTGTGTGCGGGTGGGTGGATGGGTAGACAGATGTTATCTGCTCAGCACTAGTGATTCAACAGCTGATGGCGAGGAGGAAAAAGCCGTCCTGGCTTCCTGGTGGCCACCAACTTCCACCAACTTTCAAGGGTTTTATGTGGAGCTTCCTCTGCCCCAGCCCTTCCCCTGGATCCCGTAGAAGCCCTGCTTCCCAGCTGTGTCAGAAATACATCCAGACGGAGTCACATTATTTTACGTTACAGAACTTATTATTTAAATCTAATTTAGTCATCTTACTTCTTTTCTTTTTTTAAGATTTTATTTATTTATTCCTGAGAGACACACAGAGAGAGAGAGAGAGAGAGAGAGGCAGAGACACAGGCAGAGGGAGAAGCAGGCGATGCGGGACTCGATCCCAGGACCCCAGGGTCACGCCCTGAGCCAAAGTCAGACGCTCCACCCCTGAGCCCCCCAGGGGTCCCCCTAATCATTTTATTTCTTACTATATACTTTATTTTATAATCACAAATTTAGCCTAATGTAAAATTGAAATAATAATACTTACTTTGCGTTAACACACGAATTTCAAAGCATTATTTCTGGCATGCTGTCAACAATCAGTAAGTTGTAATTTCCATTCTCACTTGATTTCCAAAAATTCCTACTTATCGAAATGCTAGAGATCTTATCACGCTTTCTTCTCTGTGGGAAAATGGACAAAACCCCAAACCCCATCCTTTGATTTTACTTTAAAAAGAAGTAAAGATATATCCAACGAAGGATTTTGAATATACACAAAAGGAGAGAAGAGAGTCTAGTAAACTTGATGTACTTGACATGCATCTTGTTTCACGTCTAGCTTTTCTACTCTAGTATTCCCCACCCCTTGTTATTTTGAAACAAATATTTTCTTGTAAATGGTTTGGTATCAATCTCTAAAGATAAAACTATTAGGAAAAAAAATATTTGCAATATCATGATTGCACCTTAAAAATAGGATCAGTTCCCTAAAAACTCCGTATCCAGTCAGAGTTTACATTTCTTAAAATTTAAGGTTGTGTTCATTTGGACTTTAAAAAGGTCTATCGTAAAATAAAATAAATAAAATAAAATAAAATAAAATAAAATAAAATAAAATAAAATAAAATAAAATAAAATAAAATAATAAAATAAAATAAAATAAAAAAAATAAAATAAAATAATAAAATAAAATAAAATAATAAAAAATAAAATAAAATACAATAAATAAAATACAATAAATAAAATAAAATAATACAAAGGTCTATTGTAATTTGGTAATTATTTGACGTCTTCTGCATCCTTTGTTATCTTCTGTTCTGTAGGTTTTTCTTACTCTGCTGTTCTTAGATATTTTTATTCGAGAGATTGGGCTGCTGTTCCCGCAGGTGTTCCCAGAGCCCATATTTTAATGCCCACATTCCGATCGTGTTATTTGAAGAGCCTCTAGTGCCTGTACTACCTGTGGTCCTAGGAAGTCATCACCATCCCACTGGTTTTGTTGTTCGCGATGGCGGTTTTCCTGTTGTTGAACCTGCTGCTTCCCCGTGACTTGGAGCCTGGACACAGGCCCAATCTGGCTTGGTGGCTGCTCTGCCCCAGATGCGAGCTCCGCCGTGTGTCCTGCCCTAGACCGTACCCCACTGGCAGTCTACATCCCACGCTGTCCCTGCCGAGCCGTGTTGAGCTACGGCAGGGCCCGGGGATATCGTCCATCGTCACTTGGAGGTAGGTTCACAGTGACATTTCCAAATCAACCGAGGTTTTCACTCACCGGTTTTATGTTGCATCGCTCTTCAAGCGTGATAAGATCCCCACGCCGCGTGGGCTCACCCTCCTACACCAGAGCCCGCCTTCTAGAATGCCACTGGAAGGCTTCCTTTAGCTCGCTGGCCTGCTGCTTACCCATGGGCCTGCCTACCCCGAGGGCCGTGGCCGACGGGGACTGTGCGGGAGGATGAAACAACTGCCCGCCGGGCGGCGTGCAGACAACTGGTTGGGTAACAGCATCGTGATTTTGTGCCACTTGTAACGTGCGGGAGCAACACTAGGTACCATTCAGTAGCTGCCAGTAATGTCAGGGCTGTGACCTGGCAGGTCCGGCGTGTGCCCTGGCTCCAGGGTCACCACCTACTCAGTCTGGCTTCCACCTTCATGGCCTCGTCCTAGTCTCTCCCTCTCCTCAAGGCAGCCCTTGTGTTTCATGGTTCCTGCCCCTCGACATGGGAGCAGGCCCACGCGTGCAGGTGGAGGCACAGGCGGCCACCGGGGTACACTGCCTGGCCCGAGCCACCGCCCAGCAGCTCTGCTCCTCGTTTCCTTCCCCGGAGCATCACGCACGTCGGGGGGCCTCGTGTTTACCTATTTGTGCCATTAAGAGCCTTGTTCAGGTCCTTCTGATATGTCGGGACTGCACCTTTGGGGTTCATCCCTGGAAGCCTGTTTCACCGGGTAAGACAAATGCCATCTTTCTAGGCACAGCCAGGTCTCCTTCTGCTCGCGTCCTGACCCCCGGTGTCCCACCAGTGTCCCACCAGCCACGCGGGACAGTCCAGGTCCCCGCGGTCCCCCCGTCGGCGTGTCGGGCTTCTGGGGCTTCGCTGCTCAGATGGGCGAGGAGCAATCCCAGCAAGGGCTTGGCCTGCCTTCCTCCCTCCTCCCTTCATGAGGCCAGTGGAGCAGCTTTGCAAACGGGCATTTGCATTTCTGTTCATCTGACCCGTCTAGTTTTTCTGTGGCATTAATGGCACTTTTCTTCCTTATTCTTTCTTTCCTGTTTCTTCATATATTGGAGATATCAATCCTTCGTCAGTAGGTGGCAAACAGTTTTTCCCACTTCGTTGTCCTTTTATTCTGCTTGTCTTGTTAAATCTTCGGCAGATTTACCAGTCCTCTTATTTAACAAACAAACAAAAAAGGTTTATTTTATTGGCTATGCTGAAAACTGACTTCTTAATTTCTGGGGGCTTTTTTGAGGTTTGGCTTTAATCTTTTCCGGCGTGTTCACCTCGTGAACAGGGTCCTGGTTGCTCACGTCTGTACTCGACGAGCCTGAGCCGAGGATTCCTGGGTGCTTTCTCCTGGAGTCCCGTTGTCTTCCCACAGGTGTTCACGAAGCCTCCCCCGGCTTTCCCACAGGATAGAGTGACGGGACGGCCGCCGGCAGTTGGGGAGGCTGCGAATGATGCCGTCTTCCCAAAGAACGCGTTGCTGCTTTGCGGGTAAAAGCAAGGATTGTGCCACGAAGCGCGGCGTGGTGTCCCACGGTTGTCGAACTTCTTACTGGGATGACCATTGCTTAAAATTACAGAAACAAACAAAAAATTACAGAACATTCATAGGAGTATCAAACTTATCAGAAATTTGGTTTATGCTGAACTTGTTGTGAGCTAAGCTGGGTGTTTGCTAAGTTGCATTTTTTTTTTCCTTTTTTTCTTGTTCTAACTCTGGAAGGGCTGTTTCAAGTAGTTAACTGGGGTTTTTATGTTTTATGCCTTTTAGTCTCATTTTAATTCTTTTAAAAAGATAACTGGTGATGATTTTTTTATTGTTTTCTGTTTATGTTGGTATTTTGCCTTGTTTTACTATTTATTGTGTCATCTTGAATAAAAAAACAAAACAAAACAACGTGCTTTTAAATAGCTATGGGTTTCCATAATATTTAGTAATGTAGCTATACGTCCCAGAAATTTGTGATACCTGGATTTGTGATACCTGAAAATAAGAGTTCATTGTATCATTATTGCTGGGTACCATTCAGTAACTGTCAATAATGTTCCAAAAAGAACAGCATAGAGTGTTCACCTGCATTCTAGATGCTGCGCTAGGTGTCTTTCTCCATCATATTCGATCTTCGCAGCAAGCCTGGGATTTGCCTAGTTTTCATTTGTATAGACCAAATTTCGGGAATTATGCAAGTTTATACTCCCAGTGTATCGACAAGTTAGGAATGACCTACACGACTCCTTAGACCCAGTGTCCGTGACTTGACAACACAAACCACATGACCTACTTGGAATCGATTAGTCCATTTCCCCATTACGTTTGAAATGAAATGTGTTTTTGAATTTTAGTGGATTTGTGAAAACTTTCTGCTGTGGATTATCACCGCATATACCAAGGCATTCCACAGGTCGATCTATTGATAAAGACTGTGGTTCTGACCAGAATAAATTAAGGCTTAGGGACTGCAGGATGCATTTCGCCCCAGTGAACTCCACTGAAATTAACTTTCGATGAATAGAAAGATGGGGGGCGAGTGGGCTCATTAGCATCGTTAGAGGGGATAGCAAGAGTAGGGCTCAAAAACCCCACTGTAGAAACAAGACTTCTGTAATGAAACTATTTGCTAGGGTTTGAGTAGAATTCATTTCAGGATCATATTATCTGGTAACCTGAAATTTTCAGGGAGCTTATGTGGATTTCCCCACATAATAGTGAAAACTTGTGGAGAGGTAGCATGTCTGCTTTGTTCACTACCCCGTCTGCAGGGTTTTACACGACGGCCCTCTTGTTATAAGAGCTCAACTGAATCCAGATAACGGGCTTATTATTAATAATGTATTATTAATCACCATTCTGGACTCCGATGTAAGCTCTACCTGGCTTCCCAGTCATTTTGACCTCTTCTTTCATAACTCATGCGGTGCCCATTCCTTGGACTATACTGATGTTCTTTGATAGTTCCTCTGTTCTGATTTCAGCATTTTCAGGACAGAACTTTCAGTAGATACTTTGGGACTTTCTAGCCCTAAATCCCATCCTAGTGTTAGCACACTAACCAACCCTCCTGGGTTCATCCCTATCAGAGGATGTCAGCAGTGTTTTGATCACTGGGAAGAATAATACAAGGAATGTCCTTCCACGAACCAAAAAGCGCACTGCTGGTCTTGGTGTTTTGTTGTTGTTGTGTGAGTTTTCATCAAAGCCTTATTTAATAGAGGTAAATGATGCCACTTAACTTATAGTGAAATGTATTGATTTTCTCTGCTTCCTCAAAGGTGACCTCCAGGCAATTGTACACTCTAAATTATAGCAAGGCAAACAGATATTATAGATTTAGCTCAGCAGTTTGAAATCTATCAGCCAGTTAATTCCCATCTCCCTTTACAGTCCATTAAATACTCTATTTTTAATTGCAGTTATAATATTTATTTTCTCACTCTCACCTGTTTGGATATGCTGCATTTCTTTGGTAATTTCTCTAGAGATTTGTGCTCGGATTTGATTTATTTTCTTTCTATTATAGTCAGTGCATTTGTCCTTTTATTCAGGTGTGCTTGGAATCTGAAGTTGATTTTCAGAAATTTGGAATGAACTTCTTTTTTTGAGAAAAATGGAAAAAGTCTGCATAACTTTAAGTGAAGCAAACATACCAAAGTCCTTCCTTGTTTAGTCCATGAGATAAAATATCTAAGTATGGGTGAGAAAGGTAGTGTTACACACTATCTGCTTCTGAGTCAACTCATGTAATTCAAGTGTCAGGATTTACTTGTTCTTGCTGCTAAATTTAATTTTATTTTATTTTGATATATGCACTCTAACATAATAAGTTGACTATGCAGGCTTTATAGAGAGAAAACGAATATATGAGAGATAATAATATTTGTAAAACAGCATATATTCTTGTTTTCAGCTATAGGTCTAATAATTAATTTCTACCTTCAGTAGTAACTAAAGTAAGAAATTTTATTTTCATATATTTCATGATCATATTTTCAATACTGAGTGTCAATAAAGAAGAAATTACTTTGGGGTTGATTGTTATCATCATGATAAACATATTTAATTCATTTGATCCATTTCCTAGACCGAGATATATGTGATGTGTTGTAGTCCTGAATGACACTAACTCACCATTAGTTATGACTTATTAATTCGATAAGCCTTTTTTTCCAATGTATCCTGGGAGCCAAACCTGGCTCTCATTCTTTAGCACTACGGATCCAGTGTGGAGGGAGACAAACTTAGCTCTTACCCTCAAAGTTCGGAGCCTTGGCCACCTCTTCCTAAGGAAATTGGCAACATAGTCAACACCTTTTATTAGTATATACTGTTCTCTGTTTAATATATTTAATATACATTTGCACACTTTATTAATTACTGTTTGACATTCAAATGCCTTGCACATGGACCACTATTAAATATAATGCTGGGTGGTTAATTTTGGATAGGATAAATGAAAACACTAATGAAAAAGAAGAAAGAATAGATAACTGGCCAAAACAATCCCTCCTGGTAATTTAGCAGTAATAGGTGGATCTTTTGGGCTTAGCTTTTATATTTCCAGAAAACTCTAAATAAGAAAGTTAACCCATTTTAATCTAGTGCTATCCATTCTTTGTCTTTATGCTTGATCTTACTGATAAAACTATTTTTTATGTAAGATATGTTACTTTAAATTCTATACTCTGGAAAATTACTCATACAGACATGTCAATTTGCTTAGAAATTTCCAGTTTTTCTTTATTGCATCATCTGAGTCCATTTTTGACAGAATTCATAGAAGAGAGATAATTGAAACCTTCATTATATATGATGAATAAGGAAAGCAATTAATATTTTGCTTTTTATATATAAAATTTGAAATCTTTACATGATTTCTTTTATTCTGTACAATTTCAGTATATATCACGTTAACTGTTTCTCAGTGTCCTAATTAGGGCCATTTAAATCAAACAGCACTGATGTCTGTATGTTTAGCAGCTTGTATCTGAATGTTTAATACACATACTTGAAAAATTTGAATGAGGACAACAGAAGTATGGTTTCAAAGGAAATATGTGAAGCGGGGCTCTTTGGGAATAATTAATTTTTAAAAAGCCTATCAAGTATGTCATTTATAAATAAATTCCAGCTATTGGGACAATGATGAATGTTTGCATTATAATAAATATCTTAACTGAATAAATTCCTAACTGAAAATGAATATTAGAGATAAATTCTTAGTATCAGCATGGCTGTGGTGTGGACTGCTAAAAACCTGGAACTGGAGTAGTTGTCAGGAGATTGGTTTCTAGGGGAGATTCAGCCGTTGATTGTAGGCAAATCCTGCAAGTTCTTCAGGCATCAGTTTTTGTTGGAAAATAAGGGCTTAGTAAACGTGTTGTTTCCCATCTAGCTCTTCCAGTGCATGATTCAATTACTCCCACATTGAATGGCAAGTAGCGATTATAATAGTAAATTCTAATGTATAAGATAACAATTTTGAAGTCACAGGAGTAAAAGGCACAGCACAAGGAGTATGGTCAGTGATATTGTAATAGTGATGTAAGGAGACAAATGGTAGAGACACTTGTGAACATAGCATAACGTATGAACTCGTGAAATCACTACGTTGTAGACCGAGAACTAAGGTAACGCTATGTGTCAACTATCAGCAAGCGAGCAAGCAAGAACTCTCTATTTTGGAAATATATGGAATAAGAGACTTGCTATTTTGAAAAATACTAAAACAATTTGCAGCGGATGACAGACATAACCATGATTTCTTCTCTTCTCTTTATTCATGTCCTTGCAACGTGACTTCCCAGATCCTACTTGGAAAAATTGAGTCTGGTTTCCAATTTCTTGAATCGGGGATGTCTGCATGACTTGCTTTGGCCAAGAGAATGAAGCAGAAGCAGTGTTGTACCAGTGTGGGGGTTAGTTCTCCAGAGGCCTCGCAGACTTCTGGTCTGTCTGTTGGAATGCTGAGATCTAACCTCGGAGAGGTTGCGGCATGGATCGGTGACAACATGGGTCGGAGAGTTGCTCAAACAGCTGACTGTACATGTTTAAGTTCAACCGGGACCCAAGTGGCCATCAAGCTTAACTAAGTCCCAAATCCCAACCTCACAAGTAATGAGCTGAATAATTAAAAAAATAATAAACTCTTTATTGGAAGGGGGGTGCTTGGGTGGCTCAGTGGGCTAAGGGTTTGCCTTCAACTCAGGTCATGATTTCCGGGGCTTGGGATGGAGCCCCGCATCAAGGTCCCTGCTTAGCAGGGAGTCACTTCTCCTTTTCCCTCTACCCTTCCTCCCCCCCCTCTCTATCTCTCTCAAATAAATAAATATTTTTAAAATAAACTCTTCATGGGGGGTGGTGTTTTGTTTATGCAACAAAAGCTAGCTGATGCAACTCTAAAGTCCTAAGTTCTCCCGGATAAAATAAGAGTCATAAAATAGATGCAAATATAAATGGGTAACAGGTTTTGTCCTTAAGATTTTGTCATCTGATCCAGTGTTAGAAGGAATGGACTCAAGGAACTACTTCATGGAGTATGAAAGTGGTAGTTTTGTAAGAGTCAGAGTAAGACTGAGAGAAAGATACAGAAAATAAAAAAAAAAAAAAGATAAAGGTTATTTCATCAGTGCAAGCATCACGTAATGTGTATGTAGTGTAGTGTCTCTTCTATGTTAGAAGCTGCAATATTTATTATATGGAAATTAATGAATACTTTTTACTCATTATTTCCCAAATAATGGGAAATCTCTACTATGGTCATCTATATTTTATTATACAAAATAGTGAGATTTTGTATGTCTGTTTTTATTACAAAAAAAGAAAAAAAAAGGAACAAACCTGGAGCAGCATTGTCCCATATCCCGTTGACAGTGTTGTATACTTTGCCATATAACTGTTCGATGATACAGAGTGAAATTTGGTAAAAGCCAAATATTTTGCTATTGTTGAGTCTGTCATTGTGATGGTCTGATTTGACTTAATTGAAGAATATGTAGAAGCATTAATGACATTGTTGATTATTTGCACTATATCAAAGTGATGAAACAGAAAGTGTTTCCTGTTAAGAAAAAGCCAGATGACTTTTGTCTCTATTGCTAGAAAACAGAGGAAATAATCCAATCTATTGGTTAAGGGAAAAAAGAAAAAAAAAAAAGTAAACATCAGGCTTTCAACAGTCCTGTAGGATGATTTATTACAAAATTTTGTGTGGATGTGTACTATCTTGTATGGCAAATATGAGTTGTTTTGAATTAGTTTGCTGTTATAATTAGCCGGGAAGAGAACTTACACCTCTTTTAGTATAATTCCATTTCGTGGACATGACTTGACAGGTGCTATCTTTCCCAGGCTACAGAACTCCGCAACAGACTGCATAAAGTCATGTCGAAAAATCTTTTACCTTTTATATCAGTGAGAAAACATTCCATGAACCAAGCGGGAGATATGTATTTTAATATAGAATATGTGTAACTCAGACTTTCTGAAACTATTCCATTTCTAACAGCCACGCTATTATACTTGTTAATACCACTTCACGGTTGTTAGACGACGTGTGTTATTTTTGTTTAGAACGATAGTCATTTTATATCGACTATTATAACATTAAGATGATTATGTGTGTATCAAAGGCAGATATTTTTAATGAAGATGTTGATAGGCAATAAGATATTTAAATCCAAAGTTTAGAGAATTAGGCTAGGGACTGCGATATAAATGATGGTTTATGAAGCCATGGGAAGGGATTGCATGTGACCTCCTGGCGTGTCAGCATGGAAGGGAAGGGAGAGGAGCTGGGGGGCAGAGCGGGAGACAGAGGGGAGACGAAGAGGCTAAAGAAGGAAGGGGGCAGGGGAAGAGGAGAGGCTTAAGGATAAAAGATGAAGATGGATCATTCTTCGCTGGAGTTTGGCTGTAAAAGGGAATATAACATGTTTGGAAAGCTGGAGTAAAAACGGGTTCCTCAGGAAGCTTTTGTGTTGGTTATTTTTAAAGCTAGAAGCTGTCAGTGTGGTGACAGGCTGAAGGCACAATGCCGTAGAGATAGAAAATTAAATGATGCAGAGGAAACAGGGGATGATTTGTCGATAAAGTCAGTGATTAGATAAGGGCAGACAGGCCCCAGAATCCCACTTTGCGGGTGGCTCTCCAGCCCGCTAAGCCCTATGTAAGATTGCATGGCACCTCCGAGGGGCCTTCCCACTGTTATCCCAGCGTATTAAGTGGTTGTCCCGTTGAGAAAAATAATAGCAACAAGAGGGATGAACAGACATTAGTTCTTTCCGTCTACATTTCAAAAAGATTTTTGTTAAATAGCAAAAACTCAACCAAGTAAATGTTAAAGATCTCTGTGGATTTTGTTATCGATTCACGAATTGGGCAGCATCCCCTCCAGCAAGTGGAGCGGAGATCCAGGGGGCTACAGAAAAGGGAAAGAGTTTTAAAGATGGACAGGAGGCAGAAAAAAGAAAATTATTAGCCAAAAATCCACCATTTTAGGCAAAGTCACCCTCCTAAGAACAGACGAGGCCTCTCAGTAAAGTTCCTAGTACAGACCAGGAAACTCCTACATTGACTGGTTACAATCTACGTCCCTGGGGTGAGGGTGAGGGTGAGGGTGGGGGTGGGGGTGGGGGTTTGAAGCTGCAGTTGGGTTAGATACTACACCTTGGTTAAGTACTTTGGGGCCTTAAGTGATACCATTTTGGCCATGTGGGTTTCTTTTTAACACTTTGTATTAAAAATTCTTCTTCAAATTGTGTGTTTTCTCCTGTCTAAAGCAAAATTGCCTTTGGTAGGTGACAGATGTGTTTTTAAAATAATCTAATCCGAAACACTTTATGTGAGTTAGAGTACTTGGAGATTGTGGCTACAACAAATCATTAAGGTTTTTTTTTTTTTTTTGCATTCTTTAATTTAGATTCAATTTGCCAACATACAGGACAACCCCCAGTGCTCATCCCGTCCAGTGCCCCCCTCAGTCTCTCCGACCCCTCCCACCTCCCCTTCCACTGCCCCATGTTCATTTCCCAGAGGCAGGAGTCTCTCATGGTTTGTCTCCCTCACCGATATTTCCCACTCAGTTCCCCTCCTCTCCAATCATTAGGGATTTTTATTATCAAACAAAGTGAATCCAAGGGAAAAAAGAGAAGTATAGAATACAAAAATCGAGTGTCCTTTTGATACTAATGATCAAAGGCTGTGTTTTGACACTGTTGAAAATATCAATTGCTATTACTCCTTCTTCCAGAGGTGATATTTTACAAGATACCTGCTGTTCTTGGACACAAGAATGTTTTGTCAACTATTTGGATGTCATAACTCAAAGTGACCCATTTAGCCAGAAAACGTGCACTTGACCCTTGAGCAACTCAGGGCTTAGAGTTGCCGACCTTAGCACAGTTGAAAATCAGCATACGGCTTTGACTTCCTGAACACCAACTACTAATAGCCCACTGTCGACAGGAAGCCTCACCAATGACATTAACAGTCGATTAATACCTATTTTGTATATGTTTTATATGATATATTCTTTCAATCAAAGAAGCTAGAGAAAAGAGAACATCATTAAGAAAATCGTAAGGAAGGGAAAATACCTTTTCAGTTCTGTACTAAATTTATAGAAAAAAAATTGATGTATAAGTAGACCCACGCATTCAAACCCATGTTGTTTAGGATCCACCATAATATTATTCTGGTACAGTGCTGCCCTTCTCCGAAAGTCTGTGACTTTGATTTTTGGTTTTAAATGACCTCAATCTACATTTTCTGCTAATATCATTAAAGGGAATCATACCTCCAATCTATTTGCCTTTTACGTACTTAAGCTTTGTGATTTATAATCCCGAAAAATGGTCACGATAATCACGTTATAAAGTGTTGATAAAAGGAGAACTTTCTCATATGGACGGATGGATCCCTCATAGTGTGGAACAGCTATTGGACGAGGTAAGAAGAAATGGGAGGTGAAGCAAGGGACTCTCCAAGGGGGGGCCTCTGAGAAGCAGAATATGCCAACGTGTAATCTTACATCGAGAAGAGTGTTCTATACAGGCCCATGCATCCAATGGTACTTCCCAGAATTGCAGAATGTTACAGTTAAAAGGAATCTAAGAGATAGTTAGCTTCTTTATTTTTTTTTAAAGATTTATTTATTAGAGAGCAGAGAACATGAGCAGGGGAAGAGGCAGAGGGAAACAGGGAGCCCGACTTGGGGCTCAACACCAGGGCCCCAGCCGAAGTCAGACGCTTAATCGATTGAGCCACCCAGGTGCCCCAAGGATCATTATCTCCTTTAGAAGATGAGAACTAAGTTCCAAGGAGTTGAGTGAGTTTCTGAAGATTATCCAACAGCATGGGATGACTCCACACGATGTTAACGTTTTACAAGGAACAGTGGTCCTAATGTCAGCAGGGAGGGTGAAGACTGCCCTTGAAGAGTCTTCACATCATCCATAAAGTCCAGTATAGAGACAAAGCCTCTTCATGAAAGTCCAATAGGGCATTTTCATCTTCTAATATGGAAACATGCTCCTTTTTCTCCCATTGAATCCCAGATGAAGCAAGTTGGCTTTGTTTTGAAGTGGCCAGGTTGCATGAAAAAGAAAAAGACATTAAAGAAACACCCGGGGTGGAGATTAACTGGGCATAGCCCTGCTATGTTCTTTGGACATAAAAGTGGCTTAAATCACCCATCTCTCTCTATATATCCTTGTACTCGTCCCCAAATCCAGTGCTTTTTTTTTTTTTTTTTGGACTTGCTTTCTTGAGTGTAGAGAGGAATTTATGTTATGTTTTTAAATAATTAAGTATTATTGGATAACTGACTTAGGCAGTTTAAATGTTTGTATTTCAGTTGAGTGTGATTTCCTCTTTACAACATATTCATATCACAGAAGGGTTATATAGTCCTTGTTGAGTTGGATGATCTTTGTTATGGTCCATGCCGCAGTTCTTCTTCTGATCATGTTGTCAGTGAGTCTTAACCTTGACTGGAAGCAGCCGTCAGCAAAACCAGCACATAGACTCCATGCATTAGGCTCCAGGTTTGGGGTCTTCGCAAGGGTATGCATGAATACACAGGTACTGCTACGCACACCTGAGGTCTGATGGCCAGTTACACGTAACTCTTGAAGATTAGTTTTTAAGAAAATGTCTTTATTTTTTTTTTATTTTTTTTTTTATGATAGTCACAGAGAGAGATTGAGAGAGAGAGAGAGGCAGAGACACAGGCAGAGGGAGAAGCAGGCTCCATGCACCGGGAGCCTGATGTGGGATTTGATCCCGGGTCTCCAGGATCGCGCCCTGGGCCAAAGGCAGGTGCCAAACCGCTGCGCCACCCAGGGATCCCGAAAATGTCTTTATTTCAAGACACCTCAAAGTTCATCTGAAATCCCCTTTAGGAAGTAGGATACCAATCACATTTTTGTTTTTTGTCTTTTTTTTTTTTGTAAATTTATTTTTTATTGGTGTTCAATTTGCCAACATACAGAATAACACTCAGTGCTCATCCTGTCAAGTGCCCCCCTCAGTGCCTGTCACCCAGTCACCCCCACCCCCCGCCCTCCTCCCCTCCCACCACCCCTAGTTCGTTTCCCAGGGTTAGGAGTCTCTCTTTTTTTTTTTTTTTTAATTTTTTATGATAGTCACAGAGAGAGAGAGAGGCAGAGAGATAGGCAGAGGGAGAAGCAGGCTCCATGCACCGGGAGCCTGATGTGGGATTCGATCCCGGGTCTCCAGGATCGCGCCCTGGGCCAAAGGCAGGCGCCAAACCACTGCGCCACCCAGGGATCCCAGAGTTAGGAGTCTCTTATGTTCTGTCTCCCTTTCTGATATTTCTCACTCATTTTTTCTCCTTTCCCCTTTACTCCCTTTCACTATTTTTTATATTCCCCATATGAATGAGACCATATAATGTTTGTCCTTCTCTGATTGACTTATTTCACTCAGCATAAGACCCTCCAGTTCCATCCACGTCAAAGCACATGGTGGGTATTTGTCATTTCTAATGGCTGAGGAATATCCCACTGTCCACATAGACCACAGCTTCTTTATCCATCATCTGTTGATGGACACCGAGGCTCCTTCCACAGTTTGGCTATTGTGGCCATTGCTGCTAGAAACATCGGGGTGCAGGTGTCCTGGCGTTTCCCTGCATCTGTATCTTTGGGGTAAATCCCCAACAGGGCAACTGCTGGGTCGTAGGGCAGGTCTATTTTTAACTCTTTGAGGAACCTCCACACAGTTTTCCAGAGCGGCTGCACCAGGTCACATTCCCACCAACTGTGCAGGAGGGTTCCCCTTGCTCCGCATCCTCTCCAACATTTGTGGTTTCCTGTCCTGTTAATGTTCCCCATTCTCACTGGTGTAAGGTGGTATCTCACTGTGGTTTTAATTTGTATTTCCCCGATGGCCACGAGCATTTTCTCATGTGCGTGTTGGCCATGTCTAGGTCTTCCTCTGTGAGTTTTCTGTTCATGTCTTCTGCCCACACCAATCACATTTTAGCAAGAATGTGTACACATGTGAATTAGAAAAATAGGAGACCTGTGAATTGATATAGTCCTAGCCCCGTGCAGTTTAAAAGCAAAGAAAAGCCTGTCCATACAGGAAATATCTACAAGGTAATGTTAGAAAAGAGATGAGACAAGGCAGCACAGGAATCCTTTAGATTCAGACTCATGATTTACGTTTCAAATGGCATAGATTCAACTAGCGGCACTTGGGCCCCTACGGAGCACTGTGGCCTTCAGGGAGGCCGCTCACCTTTTCCCCTCTGCATTTACTGCCTGTCTCCTGCGGACTCTCAGCCACGGTCATCCGTCCCATCTCACCCCAGCACTTCAGTGGTAACCATGGCAACATGGACATGTGTCTTGGCAACTGAAACTCTTTGAGCTGAAATGTCATGAATAAAAACTGTCATCCAGACGGGAAGATGGGGTTCCCTCGTGCACACACACAGGAGTATTACTCGGCCATCAAAAACAATGAAATCTTGCCGTTTGCAACAACCTGGATGGAACCAGAGGGTATCATAGCAAGTGAAGTAGGCCAGGGAAAGACAAATAGCAAACGATTTCACTCATAGGTGGAGTTTAAGAAACAAAACAGAAGAACATAGGGGAGGGGAAGGAAAAATAAAATAAGATGAAAATAGAAAGGAGGCAAAGCCTAAGAGATGCTGAGCTCTAGGAAAGCAGCTGAGGCTCGCTGGAGGGGAGGCGGGTGGGGATGAGGTAACTGGGTGAGGCGATGAGCACGGGTGTTGCATGCAGCTGACGAATCGCTAAATCCTGCCCCAGTAACTGATAGTGCATGTTAACTAAACTGGATTTTAATAAAGAACTTTTTTTTAAATGTGTCACTTAAGAAATCTTTATGCAACATTTCCCAGGGTCTCAAAAGCCAATGAAAAGTCACCAAGGGGCCCTCAGGCAGAGGTGATGTTTGAATCTTCAGACACAGATGCAATAACTTATGCTCATCACTAATAAGTTACATTCTTTGTAATTCTTTCCACCTTTCGTTTTTGTTTCTCAAAACAAAATCCTTTGGTTAGCTTGTGTGCCTACTAATTGCACAGTTTTTCAGATATCGTTGATTTTTGGAACATGGAACTAATTAATCCTGTTAATGGCCTAAAATGAACGCGAGGTGTTTCTAATACGTAGCTGTATTTTGAGCTGTTTGGTTATATATTAAATAAAATATTTTGTGCCTTTAAAAAGATTTCTGATAATGCTTCTTGACTCCTTCCCAGGAGCCCCGAATATAATCCCGATTTTATGTTTCAAAATGATCTTCATCTCCCTTTATTGGAAAATGTCACTTCATCAATCCTTTAGCAATAAATTCCTGCTGTGGCTTGACCTCTCTCGGTAACTTCTGTGACTTTACAATTCATCCTTTAAGTGGAGCTGTCAGTTTGGTATGATCCTTGGTTTAATCCTGTTAAACTCTTGCAAGCATCCCATTTTATATATGTTGAACACTTAGTTGAAATGTAAGACACTTCTGCAATCCA
Organism: Vulpes vulpes; assembly: GCF_048418805.1. Taxonomy (NCBI): domain Eukaryota; kingdom Metazoa; phylum Chordata; class Mammalia; order Carnivora; family Canidae; genus Vulpes; species Vulpes vulpes. Next base: position 189,628,618 of record NC_132791.1, on the reverse strand, counting down.
TTTTTCATTTCCAAAGCTGCTGCTGTAGAGATTCCTCCTGAAACTGTAGGCTTTCCAAGCAGATCGACATGCCTGAAATTGTGTTGTCACCTCTTTTATTTATTGTACCTGTCATTTCTTTATCCGTTCCTATTCTGCGCGGTCCTATGTGTGTCCTAAAATTCTCCTGTACTTCCTACAGGGGTAACAACCTTCACCCCAAGTTCTGAGGGATGGGGAAGAGCTCTCCCTTTTTGTTGAAGGCGAACACAGCGTCGTACCTGGAGTTCGTAGTCCTAGTTTTCATGCTGGCCTCATCGTTTGCCAGCTGTATGACTGGAGCACATCACAATTCCCTTTATTAATCACTGGTTCTGTCTGCTTTAAATAACGTCGGTGATACAACAAGCCCATTGAGAAAACTGCACAAAGGCATAGCCACCATCTGTGTTGCTTTACTAAGTTTATTCGAAAGAGGATTAGAAAGCTAAAGGGTATTGAGCACCTAATATATACCAAGGACTGAACTTTGTATTTTACCGTTATTAAAAAAATGTTGCCATGAAAGTTGTTTCAGGGTAAGAATGTCAATTAGTCTTGGCTTATGTGGCGTGTGATCCATTTTGGTTTAAACATAAAAGAATACATTCAGTCTTGCAGTGTCTACAAGTCTCACTGCCCCCTAATGAGAAAGGGGATGATACTACTTAATGTTAGAATTACTTTAAAGATTAATGAAATTGTATAAAGGCCTCAGCAAAATAGCTCACAGGTAGTAGGTTTTAAATAAAAGTTAATTAGTAGTAGTTGTTACAGTGGTAGTGGCACTGGAGCTAATGGGCATACAATCTCCAGCTTATGATAACTTGTGTACCTCGAGTGTTTCTAACATTTGCATATCTCATTTTAATTTTTATAAAAATGCATATTTCATTTTAATTTTTTTAAAGGTGGTAGTTTGGTTAAGTGTTCAGGGAGGCTCACAAAACCTACTTAATTTGTAATAATGCTAAATTGTTTTATTCACAGGACTTCCTTGTTATTTCAACCTGAAGTTCCCACCCTAAACATTTGGGGTTTTAAAACTTCTCAAGAAAACCAAAATCAACCAATCTTGACCATCTGTCTTCAAGAATAATATATATATGTATATATATATAAAATAGTCCGAAGTAATGAGTCCATAAGGCTATTGAGATATAACCTTTATAAATATTGGGGATTTCTAGCATAATTTGTTGCCAGGAGGAGACAGATCTCGGGTGACTGGAGGTGGTGCGCCTCCATTGCCATCCCACAAACAAGTGCCTCCATCCATCCCTGCGTCTGTTACCTTGGCTGCAATGGAAAGTAGGGATTTTCTTTTTTTCAAATACTATCAGAAATAGACTTAAAAAAAAAACTGTCAACCACAATTCTATTGCTTGAGTATTTTAAGCATTTTATTTGTGTTTTGTTTGACTGTTTGCAGGCTCTCATTATGGTCTTTATTTCAGGGCATTTATTTTCCCGGTAAGGTTTCCTTTAAGACATGATGATTGATTTGTTTTTATTGGATTCTGCTTAAATACCTGGTTGAGTTAATTAATAAGCTTTCTCGTTTTGCATGAATTGCCAAAGAAAAGTGATATAGAAGCTGACTTTAAGGGGAGGTGGGCAGGAGGGTGGGGGTGACTGGGTGATGGGCACTGAGGAGGGCACTTGATGGGATGAGCACTGGGTGTTATTCTATATGTTGGCAAATTGAACAGCAATAAAAATAAATTTATAAAAATAAAAAATTCACATTTTTGTTCAATGGAGAATTCCAAATGATGTTCCAGAAAATCTTGGTAATTTGCACATGTGTAAGTGGTCACAGTGAAGAGTTTCTGCTACTCATGGCTTCTGAAAATGGTCTGCCCATACTATTTGTGCAATATGAGATGATTTTAGGTAGTACATGAACTTTGTTGAAAAATATGTATTTAAAAAATATGTATTTAGGGACACCTGGGGGGCTCAGCAATTGGGTGCCTGCCTTTGGCCCAGGACGTGATCCTGGAGACCCGGGATCGAGTCCTACATCAGGCTCCCTGCATGGAGCCTGCTTTTCCCTCTGCCTGTGTCTCTGCCCTTCTCTCAGTGTCTCTCATGAATAAATGAATTTAAAAAAATCTTTAAAAAATATGTATTTAACTGGATGTATATTAGCAAATGTAAATAGCATCTCAATTCCTTTATTGCTTAAGTGATTACAAAAAAGTTATCATCCAATGTAAGGTGGATTTAGAGAACACACTGAGTTAATACACAGGTGGTATGAACTTTGGAAACTTGGTGAAAGCAATGTAGAATTTTGCAAAATGATGGGGAAAATCAAAGATTATCAGGGAAAAATGTTTTCAAAATCCCAGTCGAGCTTCTGCTTAGTGTGCTGAAAAGTTTGTCAGACAACCCTCTGGGAAAACGTACGACTGAGATTCCAGTTGTATTTGTGACCAGAGGAGATAAAAACAACGTGCAATCTGGAGGGTGTACATCAGTGGAAAATGGCAGGAGAGACAAAGGGGAATGTCATTAATGCGATATTAATACGTGGTAAGCACATAACAGTAACAATCAATTTTGTGGTCAGATAAAGTAAGTAAAGCAAGTTTCTTTGCCCCAGGTTTTCTTGTTATTGTTACGATACTGATTGCAGTTGTGGATCAATAAGAATAGGCTAAAATATAAGCTATTTCCTAAGTGCATTTGACCATGGAATCTTTTCTTTAAAATTTTCTCTTAATGTTTTAGAGAAGCAGAGTGTTGAGGGCAATCCTTAGTGACTATCAAAAGAATAATGTTTGAGGAAAACACATGGAACAGATGACTCTCTTGAAATTTTCAGTGGTGAGAACTAATTTTTAACCATCTTTGCATTCCTAGTGTCTGGACATAGAAAATGTCAAAAAATATGATATGAAAGCGTAGGCGTAGTGATTCATCAGATTGAAGGTATCAGAAAGAACAAGATGGGCCGCATCTTTATTGTGAATTAAATTGGGTTACTCAGAAGAAAATAAAAAAAAATACTGGAATTTAGGAGACTTTGGATCTTATCTGTGAACTTCATTTTTATTAATGTTTCCTGCTTTTTTCTCTGAATTTAGAATGAGCTAACTCCATATAGATGAGCCACAAGGTCCTCAAAGTCCAAGATTAAACCATCTTCCTCAATCCCGTTCTCCTCTTGCATCACTTATATCAGTGAATGACTCCTCTCTTCCAAGCTTTATAAGGCCTCAAACGTTCATTACTGTGTGTTCATCCTCTTTTACATACAGTGCCATTACCTTTTTCTGTACTCTCTCCTTTTTAGCATGCTTGGATACTTACTGTGTTTCCCAATGTTCTCATTATATTATTATAGGATAAATGAATGAATAGCCAATTGCAAATCATCTTGTATGGTCTAGCTTAGATTTTCCTTTGTCCAGAAAAATATTTCCTCAATCCCTGATGTTGGTTCCAGTGCCCTTTATACGTTTGCATTTCCATAGCATCCTCCATTTATCTATTTGTGGAATATATGAGAAATTTTTAGGAATCATCAACATAAATGGTTCTTTCACCAAAATTCTTTACTAGTGTGCTTGGACAAAACTTGTCCCAGGGAAATTGACTCCTAGGAGGAGCCCCATAAAGACTTTATAAATGAAAAATTGAGTCTTTATCTACAATTATTTTAAAAAATAACTCATTCAGAGGCAGCTGGCTGGCTTAGTTAGTGGGGCATCTGACGCTTGGTTTCCGTTCAGGGCATGGTATCAGGATTGTGAGATGGAGCCTCCTTGAAATTCTCTCTCTCCCTCTGCCCCTCTCCCCACCTCCTTCATACTCTCTCAAAAAAAAGAAGAAAAGAAGAAAGAAAGAAAGAAAGAAAGAAAGAAAGAAAGAAAGAAAGAAAGAAAGAAAGAAAGAAAAAGAAAGAAAGAAAGAAAGAAAGAAAGAAAGAAAGAAAGAAAGAAAGAAAGAAGAAAGAAAGAAAGAAAGAAGGGCACTTTCTAAGTCAGGTGACTTGAGATGACACAAAGCCAGAGCAGAGTAATTTCTAGGAACAGATGACACAAACACAGGAATTCACAGAAGTCAGTGGGACCTAAGTGGTGGTGAAAGTAAAGAACCCAAGTATTCCCATCTCATTCAGTGATACACCAGCTGAAATACCCTTTGTGTTCTCTTAGGGAGGACCCTGGAGCAATCCATCGTCTTTTGTTAAAGCACCAATCCTTAGACACCAGAAATAAACTTAAGTTTCTCAGAAAGAGAAAGAAAGAAAGAAAGAAAGAAAGAAAGAAAGAAAGAAAGAAAGAAAGAAAGAAGAAAGAAAAGAAAACCCTCATCCAACCAAAAGTCAAGCCTGTCTGGTGTAGTCCCCAAAGTACTTGGTGTGAAAATAAGGCGGAGAGTGAGAGTCTAGGAATGTAATATTTGCTACATGTGTAAACCATAGTAACATGAGGGTTATAATAGGGTGAAATAATTTCTGGTGCCTATGAAAGCCAGGCATTTAATGGTATTGAGGCCAATTTTTGTTGTTCATTATCTGTATTTGACTTCTCTCTACACATTTCTTTTACATCCCATTATTTGAATTCTTTCTACATATTACACATGCATTACATTTAATTGTCTGCAGAGCCAGAGGACGAAGTGGTAAGAGAGGGGGCGGGTGCTCATAAAAGAGTAGCCTGGGAAAGCACGATTGATCCTGGAGAATCCAGTGATGTCCACAGAACAGGTGACGTAAAAGTATCTTAATGAAGAAGCGCCTGCACGTGGGATTTGCAGCTCGAACATGAGGCAGTCTGTTCCCGTATGGATGCTGGAGGAAAGGAGGCGGAAGGAGTTTACACACTTCTTCAAGGCCCCGTGTTTACAGGAGAAACTATGTCAGGATGGCCTGAACCGCGGAAAGCGGATTGCCATTGCCCGGCCTGATGTTCCAAAGGCCAAGTTCTGTGTAGGAGCCGTTGGCAGGGAGCAGCAGGTGGGGTGTTGGTCTCAAATGCCTCAGCAACTTTGAATGCAAGCTAAAAACTCTAGCTGGGGAGATGCTACCTCGGGACATCCCAGACTATCAGAGCTGATGATTATACCCTCTCCCCACTACGTGTTCCAACAAATACTTTCCATTTATTTATCAAACATTGACTTTCGTCTGTTATGTGCCAGGCAGCAGGTCCTTTGATGCAGATACATGACCAGGATGATGCTATTAGTACTTTCAGGAAACCATGTAGTTTTAAAAAGAAAAGAACGTATTCCAATTCCCTCGTTAATACCTGTCTTTTCAGCTAGGCCCAGAGTTCGACAAGAATGGGGATTTTCTCCGATGAGTTTACCACTCAATGCACAGTACCTGGCATGCAGTAGGCGTTACATTTGGGAAGATACGTAGCTACGTGTTTCAACATATTCAAACGTAATGGAGTTCTAGGTACAAGATTTTCATGCTAATAAAGTCCACTGAGCATATAGCAAAGTAGGAGCAAAGTAGAAAAATACACAGCACTTCACAGGATCTGCTGGCTGTAAATTTGCCCTCAACCAAGTGCTGAGTATAGGAAAAGTGTCATTGGGACTGACCCCAGGATGACTGGGGACTGCGTGATTTCAGATACCGCTGTGGAAGGCAGCCCCGTAGAACCCCAAAGTAGGGAGGAAATAAACCTGAGCTTCCTCTAAATATCCACGAAGCACTTTTTCTTTGTCATGGTAGGTCACGTTCCAAAGAAGTTGAAGCCTAACTTTTTTGGAGTCACTTTGAGATGCTAAAGCAACTGTCCATGGCATGGAAGTGTTTCGGGGCTAAGTTTGGCAGAAAAATCCGCAAATGCTGGTGGTAGCCTCGCTCACAAAAGATCATATGAAATTTGACATCTTTCTCTCAAACTTGATATGGAGTCTAGAATATCCCATTGGTCTTTCGTATTTTTTTCATTGGGCAGAAAGTGATGTTTTCCTTTGTACTTTTTCCATAAACAAATCTGACCTTGTTGGGCTGATATTGGGCAGATAGGAATTGGGCTTTTTTTTTTTTTTTTAAATCGAAACAAACCCATGATAGGATGGTTTAACAACTGTTGTCTTTTTTATCATTACTCTTATATTCATATTTTATAAATTCTGGAATCACTCCTCCTCCCCACCTCTCCCCCTCACCCCATCGAATCAACACATCTAGTGCTGCAAGATGAAGGGTCAGGGTATGAAGTAGAGTCACTTTCACTGCTGCCTGTGTTCATCTTTGTTTCCTTCTGGAACTTGTAAGGAGCTAAGGCATCTGCTCGGAAGCCTTGGGTTTCCAAGGCTGATGGATCACCTCAGGGGAGGGAGCCAAAGAAACTAACTGGAATGATGAATGCTCAGGGACAAAGGAATCCTTTGGGGACTCTGATTCAAAACTCCTAAATCAGCATCTTCAAAATCATTTTCATAGGGATCCCTGGGTGGCTCAGTGGTTTGGCACCTGCCTTTGGTCCAGGGCATGATCCTGGAGTCCTGGGATCGAGTCCCACGTCGGGCTCCTGGCATGGAGCCTGCTTCTCCCTCCTCTGTCTCTGCCTCTCTCTCATTCTCTCTCTCTCTCTCTCTCTCTCTCTCTCTCTATGTCTATGTCTATCATAAATAAACAAATCTTAAAAAAATATCATTTTCATAGAATTATCTGGTCCATAAGCAAGCTTCTTGTAACATGACATTAAATACTTGCGAGAAAGTCCATTCAAACATTGAGCAGAAATATTCATTTGAAAGTTTCTTAATAGGGCAGTCTGTGACCTGCCTTTCTAGACTTTCACTTACTTGTCCCATTTCAGTTATTTCCATCTACAGCTGTCAAGTTGAATTCCTACTTGTTTATCTTTAAGTATCTCGCCCTATCATCATTATCACTAATGCCATTACTGGCACGACTACTAATAATAACCAATATTTATTGTTCAATTAATATATGCTAATACTGTTCTAAGGGATTTATATGTGTTGTCTTATTAAATACAACAATTTGATAAGTTACGTAAAGCAGAAATCCTGTCCTGTGAACTGATCAAATAAACTTATTTATTTGAAAGCTGAACATCAGTTAAAAGATAGATAATGTAGACATTTTATCTTAATTTAAATATATAAATACTTGTTCTCCTTGCCAGGCTCTTCAGATGGGTCATAGTCTTTTCTTTGAGTGTGTTACCATTCGTTAGAATCCACGTAGGCTTTCTTACCTTCTTACCTTACATTCTCATAGCAAACTGCCAGTAATTTATGATTTCAGTTCACTTTAAAGATTTTATTTATTTATTCACGAGAGACACACACACACAGAGGCAGAGACACAGGCAGAGGGAGAAGCAGGGTCCCTGAGGGGAGCCCAGTGTGGGACTCGATCCCGGGACCCTGGGATCACACCCTGAGCTGAACCACTGCTCAACCACTGAGCCACCCAGGCATCTCGATTTCAATTCATTATTGAAGCAGAAAACGTACTTCAGAGTTGTAGGAGAGATTTGGGGTTCAGATTCTTTTTACAGACATCTCTTATCATTCATTCATCAGAGGTCTTCTCCCTTGTGGTACAAAGTTATCTACTTTTTTTTTTCCTAACACATTCAACATGGGAGAAAAAAAGCCTTTTCTGACAGTAATCACATTTCAGTATTTTACAGATTATTTAATTAAATATCATGGTTACAATAGCAGATAGAATGGTCATAACATGTTTATGGGGAGAAAAAGGAGATACTCGAATCTTGTGGAGAACTGAGCTGGTGGGAACAGAAGTGTGCTGTAATGGGTTGGTGCTACAGAGAGTACCTCATTAGCCAAATCACATGAGGTACCATGGAAATCCACCTGTCCATTTCGAGAGAGGCTGGAGAACTCGCCATCTGTCCAGGCAGTTAATAGGGAGGCCAAGATGCAAACCGAGGCCCTCTGTTTCCAGAGACCATTTTTCTGACCATCATAGTAAGGCCAGCAACTCTCAAAATGTGCACATAAATTGAACTTTCTAGACCTTTCACAACCCAGTCTTCCTTCCCTAGTTGCTTTGAGAACTGACCCTGTTACAGGTAACAATTTAGTTGTCTGTGTCAGCTTCTCATGAGGGATGGCCTTCTGTAGTCTTAAGAACATCAAAAGATTGTAAAATGCTGCTAGTATTACAAAAGTGGCTTCTCTTAATTCTCACTTGAATTATAACACTAATCCATGAAACATAACCCAAAGTGGGCAACCAAGAAGCCGTTCATGAATGAACACTCCTCCCCATTTGTGTGGTTTGCTACTTTGCAGACCTCTATGCACTGATACTCACTTTGCTCTCTAGCATTGTCCTCTTTTGTGAAAATGTGCTTCTGTAGTATGGTGCAAATGATTCATACTGATTTATATTTCACTATTTTGAGGTTAATCATAATGACTTACTCTCTCTGAGCTATTCTTTAAAAGTCTATAACTAAAGATAATGATGTTACTTAAGAGTTTCTGTGAAGACAACAGAAATTATATATATATATATATATATATATATATATATATATATATATATATAATACTGAACACATTACATGGCACATAATAAATGAAAAATACATGCACAGATTTTTAGTACCATCATCATTAAGGATCATATATTGCTGCTTGACAATCTGGCAGATTTTTTTCCCTCCAAGTTATTTCTGATTTTGGTTGTCTGGTTATTTGATGGTTGTGACTCATTTCTTTAAACCAGAATGGGTTCTGATATTATCTATTATATTATGAGCTTATCCACATTTATGTCTTTTTTGGTAAGCCCAACATAAAATACAAATTCAGGGGGAAAACACTAGCAATATTAAGCATTATTGATTTTTGGTTAGCCCATGTCGTGATACTTAATACTTTGGTGTACCCTGACATATTAACACATTTCTACTGGATATTTTCCCTTATATAATATTTTGCTAAATTTCAGCTTTCCGTATTTCTTCTCCAGCCCTCTGGCAGGCAGCTGTGCAAGTGTTCCATGAGCAGCTTACATGTAGTTTGTGGGAGCCAAGGTAGGCAAAAAGGACCTGTTGTACAAAGAGTGGGGATCTATGCTCTAATCACTCATGGTTGCTTCTGATCACAGAAGTGCAAAGAGGCAGGCAGTCATTGTTGCAAGCCCCCGCACCTCCACCCCCAAGTGAAGCAACTTTCAGGGGATTTAAAGTGCCAGCCTCTTCCCCTTACTTTCTTTTTTCTCTTTTCCATTTTGGGGACCCAGACATTAAAGACAGGATATTAAAACACTGCATATACAAGGAAAGTTAGAAAATGACTGCATATGCCCAGGGAATGATAGAGACTCAGAAAAGATCTGTAAGACCTTACGTTTACATCTCAAATTGATCTTTGGCACAGACAGCCTATCACATACTTGCCATTGGTACTTGCCTTGAAGTAGGGGAGAGAGAAAGAGGTACAGAGATAATATTTTAACTAATAATGACCAAAAATTTCCCAAATTTGATGAAAGACAGGAGTGTAAACATGTAAGAATTTCAGAGGACTCCAAGTAAGATGAACTCAAGGTGTCTTCACTCACATTGAGATACATTATAATCAAACTTTTAAAAGCCAAGGACAAAAGGAATCTTGCAAACAACAAGAGAGAAGCAACTTGTCTCATACCAGAAATCCTTAATAACTAGTTGATGACCTGGACTTTATGGAGAAATAAAGATCTCAGTGAAAGTAAATATATGGAAAATTATAAAAACTAGTACTCTTATCACAATGGTTTATAACTCTACTTTTTTCCATGTAATTTAAGAAACAAATACATTTAAAAGAATCATTTATGCTTCAGGGCCCATATATATAAAAATGGAATTTTTGTGACAAGTGAAAGAGGTAGAGATAGAGCAGGAAAGGAGCAGAGTTTTTCTGTGTCACTGAGTCTTAACTGGTATAAATTCTAATTAGAGTGTTAAAACTATATGACGTTAAATGTAATCCCTATGCTAACCACAAAGAAAATAGCTATAGAATATACACAAAAGGAAATGAGAAAGGATTTTAATATTTCACTAAATAATTCAACTAAACACAAAAGAAGACATTAATGCAGAAAATGAGAGATAAAAGAAAAACTATAAAGAATATATAAACAGCAGAATGACAGAAGTAAGCCTCTCTTTATCAGTAATTACATTAAATGTAAATGTATTAAATTCTCCTCTCAAAGGACAGATCTAACTATATCCTGTCTCCAAGAGACTCATTTTAGATCCAAAGGCATAGAAATATTGAAATAAAAAGGATGGGAAAGTTATTCCATGCAAACAGTAACCAAAAGAGGGCAAGGGTAGCTATAATAACATCAAACAAAAGTGACTTTAAATTAGAAAAAGAAAATTACACAAGACAAAGAAGAACATCATATGTTAATAAAAAGGTCAACACAGCAAGCAGATATAACAATTATAAACATTTAAGTTCCTAATAGCAGACCACCAAAATATAGGAAATATGGACAGAAATGAAGGGAGAAATACATAGTTCTACAATAATAGTTGGAGACTTTATTATTCTTTTTTAAAGATTTTATTTATTTTAGAGAGCATGAAAAGGAAGAGGGGGGAGGTGGATGGAGAGAGAAGCTGAAGCAGACTCCATGCTGAGTGTGGAGCCCAATGTGGAGCTCAAGCCCTTGACCACGAGATCATGATCTGAACTGAGACCAGGAGTTAGATGCCCAAGCAACTAAGCCATCCATGTGTCCCTGATAGTTGGAGACTTCAATACCCCACCCTGAATAATAAATAGAACAAATAGAAGATAGAGAACTTTAACAGCACAATAAGCCATCTAGATTTAACAAAGTACTCTAACCAATGACAGTAATAATCATATTCTTCTCAAGTGCACAGTGTACATTTTTGAAGGTAGACATATATTAGGATGCAAATTAAATATTTTAAAGATTTTATTTATTTTGAGAGAAAGAGAGTGCAGGTGTGAGGGGGAAAGGCAGAGGGAGAGGGAGAAGTTGACTCCCCACTGAGCAGGGAACCCAATATGGGGCTTGATCCTAGGAACCCAAGATCATGACCTGAACTGATGGCCGACGCTTTCCCAACTGAGCTACCCAGGTGCCCCGGTGCAAATTAAGTCTTGGGAGATTTTAAAAGATAGATATACAAAGTATCATCTCTGATCATAACAGAATAAAGTTAAATTTCAAGTATAAAAGTGAAAGTAGAAAATTTACAAATTTGTGGAAATGAAACAATATACTCTTAAATAACCAATGTGCCAAAGAAGAGGTCACAAGCAAAATTATGAAATATGAAATATGAAGAAAGCAATGAACATAAAAACATGACATACTAAAGCTTAAGAGATGAAGTAAAAGTGGTACTAAGGTTGAATTTTATTGCTGAAAATGCTTAAAGTGATAAACCAGAACATTCTCAAGTCAGTAAAAAAAATTATATCTCATGGATCTAGAGAGGGAAAAAAAAAGAATAAGCTAAATCCAGAGCTAGCAGAAGAAAGGAAATAATAAAGATTAGAGATAAAATAGAGACTAGAAAACATAGAAAAAATCAATGGAACTAATAGTTCTTTGGATCAACTAATTGACAGACCTTTAGCCAGATGTACTAAAAAAGGAAAGTCGCAAATTACTAGGATCAGAAGTGAAAGTGGGGACATTACAACCACTTCTATAGACATAAAAGGGACTATGAATAGCTGTACATCAAAAACTGTATAAACTATATGAAAGGGAAAAATTCCTAGAAATGCAAAACTTACCAAGACTAAATTACAAAAAAATCATAAATCTCAATAATGTATTATTATTATGGAAATTAAATCTGTAGTAATAAAATCTCCCAATGAAGAAAAGGCCTGGACCTGGTAGCTTCACTGGTGAATTCTAGCAACATATGTAGAACTAATACCAGTTCCTTCTGCAGCATTTCCAAAAGAGTGAAGAGAAAGGCATTCTGTGAAGCCAGTATTACTCTGATAGAGAAAGATAATAGAGGGAAACCTCAGGCCTATATCCTTATGAACATTGATGTAAAAATCCTCAACATAATACTAAGAAAACAAGTTAAGTGGTTTATTAAAAGTATTATACACCATGACCATGTGGGATTTATTTTTGAAATGTAAGGATGGTTCAATGTATGAAAATCAATCATGTAATACACCACATTAACAGGATGGAGAAGGAAAAATCATGCATGATCACCTTAAGTGATGTAGATAAAGTGTTTGACAAAATTTGACATCCTTTCATGATAAGAACATTCAATAAACTGGAAATAAAAACTACTTCAGCTTAATAAAGGCTCTATATGGAAAACATACGATGAACATCATACTGAATGGTGAAGACTGGAAGCTTTTCCTCTGTGATTAGAATATGGCAAGGATGTCCACTTTTGCCACTTCTTTTTTTATTTTATTTTTTATTTTTTTCACTTTTGCCACTTCTGTTCAACACAGTACTGGAAGTTCTATTCAACACGATATCAGAAGTTATATTCAGAACAGTTAGGCAAGAAAAAGAGACCTTCAGATTGGAAAGGAAGAACTAAAATTATTTCTGTTGGCAGATGATATGATCTTATATGTAGGAAACCCTAAGGATTCCACAAAAAAAGCCTGTTGGAATTTATAAATGAATTAGATAAGCCAGCAGGATACAAAGTCAATGTGTAAAAATCAGTTGCATTTCTATATACTGACAATGAACAATCTGAAAGGGAAATTAAGAAACATATTTATAATAGCAACAAAAAGAATAAAATCCTTCAGAATTAACTTCACCAAGAGGATGAAAGATTTTCATAATGAGAACTCCAAAACATTGGTGAAAGAAATTAAAGAAGACGTAAATAAACAGAAGCAGATTCCATATCCACGGATTAGAAGACTTAATATGGTTAAGATGTCTACCCAAAGGAACCTGTCGACTCAATGCAATCCTCATCAAAATCCCTATGATGGTTTTTGCAGAAATAGAAAAACCCATGTTAAAATTCATACGGAATATCAAAGGACTTTGGACTCCCAAAACAATCTAATAGAAGAAAAATAAATCTGGAGGACTCACAGTTCCTGACTTCAAAACTTATGACAAAACTATAGTCGTCAAGACTGAATGTGACGAGCATAAAGGCAGACATACAGATCCCCGGAACAGGGAACCCGGAAATAAGCTCTTGCAGACACGGTCATTTGGCAAGGGTGTCAAGATCATTGAATGCGAAAGGGATGGTCTTTTCGACAAATGATGCTGGGAAAACTGTGTATCCACAAACAAAAGAATAAAGTTAGACCCTTTTCTAACACCATATGCAATAATTCACTTAAGATGATTGAAGATCTAAATATAAAACTTAAAACTGCAAAATTCTTAGGAAAAAATACAGAGCCAGTGCTTTACAACAGGGTATTTGGCAACGATTTCTTGGATATGATGCCAAAGGCACAGGCAATAAAAGAAAAAAACAAATTGGAATCCATGAAAATTTTTAGAAACTGTGCATCAAAAGACAGCGTCAAAAGAGTAGAAAAGGCAACCCACAGAATGAGAGAAAACATTTGCAAATCATGTATCTGATAAGGGGTGATGTCCAGAATAGAGAGTTCATAAAATTCAACAACAAGAAAAACCTAATTCAAAAATGGCTAAAGAGACTGAGTGGACACCCGGCAAAGGAGAGACACAGACGGGCACAGGCGTAGGATGAGATGCCCAACAGTCCTGGGCATCAGGAGATCTGAGTCATGGGTGGCTCCGTCGGTTGCGTGGCCAACTGTTGGTTTTGGCTCAAGTCATGATCTCGGGGTCGGGGATGGAGCCCCGCATCAGGCTCCCTGCTCGGTGGGGAGTCCGCTTGAGGATTCTCTCTCCCTCCCCCACTCACTCGCTCACGCTTTCTCTAAAACAAATAAATAAAATCTTAAAAAGTAAATAGCAGTTCCCCTTGACTTTCCTTCCTCTAAATCAAGCTTGCAGTTACCGGGACATAAACATATCTAGGATAAAACATACCAATAGGAGCAAATATTTGAATTTCCTTAGAAAAGACCAGGGATTTGGGGGAAGTGCAGAGTAAAGACCCCCGAGGACTGACAGTAGTTTCATTGGACTGGAGAACAGATTCTGGGTGGGAAGGAAAAGAGGGAAGTCCAGAGAAGTAGGCATGGGGTGGAGTTAAATTTTCTATCGTGCTTTTATTCTTCTCTCTTCATATATATTTATCCCAGCAGACAATGATTTCAAGTATATATACTGGAAATCCCAATGGCCTTTACTGAAGGAATATGGCACTGGGGCCCCTCGCTGGCCACCGAGCCCGTCTGCTCTTCCATTAGATCCTCCGTATCACACAACTCTGTAGGGAGGAGCGGCTGCAGGGTGCTCTGAATAGTAGTCAGCTGATGAGGGAGGAACACGCCGTCTAGAGACACCCGGGAGGAAGATGACTCCAATTAATGTGATAGCTTATGATTATTTATGTTATTGGTTGTTTTTTTTTTCTTTCTTTGAAAAGGACTGATAACTTTATTTGAAACTGAGAGCAAATACATTTGACCCATAAGGGAGAATTGAATAATGCTTTTGGAAGACGTATTTCAAGTGGTGCTAAGAGGGCTTTTAATTACTCGGGGTTGGAGTTCTCATGGAGCACCCAGAGAGGCCGGGTTTAACTCCCCACAGGAGGGAGATTGCCTTTTCATATGGTTAGTCTACATCATCACCAATGTCACAATGTCTGCTCCTTGTGCTACATGCATATAATAACTGTGCTGCGCCTGCAAAGTATTCAGAAATATGGGTGGGCAAATTCTCCCTGTAATGTGTGCTGGTGACGCGTGGGTCACGTCGGTTGCAGAGCATGTGTTACGGCAATGCTAGTGCTGATACAGCGCGTGTTCTGTGCCAGTTTACAAATACGGATATGAGTAGACGCACACACACTTAACCCTCACAGTAACTATGATGTGGGTACTATTGCGATCCCTTCTCAATGTAAAAATGAAGACGCACAGACAATTAAGTCATTTGCTTAATATGTACATACACATATTTTCGTGTGTGTGTGTGTTGGCTGCTGTGTGGACAACAAATACATAGCAAGGTAGATAGAGACGCAGATAAAGTTAGATTTACAACTATTGGCGTGGCCATCAAGACGTCTTTGTTTCCATGACCTTAGCGTACTGTGGTAACTTAAAATAGACATTTGAAATAGATCAGCATACCAGAAGATTTTTAAATGATATTTTATTGGCCATAGACACTTAATATGTCCCACGAGTCAAGCAATGAATTAGTTTGAGCTTGGATCAAACGCAAAATCAAGAAAACATTTTACAAAGATTTCATGGTCTCTGGAATGGAGATTAGTTTCAAGATTTCTATTCTAGTTGCCCCTCCTTTCCTCTTATCAGTCATTTGAAAAAAATGGAGATGATCCCGAGGCTATTTTCTCTGTTTTTTCAAGATTTACACCACTGCCAGCAAACTCAGCGTTATGATTTGTAGAAAGATGTTTCCTAGTATTTATACATACTTAGCTTCATTCCTCTTGTAGGGTCATAAAATGCGGTGGTGGGTTGTTGGGCACGTCCACACTGTCTGCATGAAGGTACTGATGCCAGACGGTCGCAAAGGCAGGCAGTAAACATGAAACATTTCCATTTGATTTATTCAGCGCTTTAGGACTCTGTTTCTTTAGGATGGTTGACATTGTGGGACGACAAACACTATAGTTAGAGTAAACTTCCTTAGACTCATTCCACCTGACAGGGGAACACTTTGGCACACCTGTCCTTAATTATCCCTTAGTTTTAGCTGAGGGGTATTCCCTGGGTGTGTTGTGTGGTCCTGGCGGCCCTCTCACCAGCCAAGAATGCGATAGAAATCCCTCAGGGGCTTGCTTTAAGAAGCTACAGCATGAATGGGGTTGGGAGTCTGAGGAGACATGGGTGAGGCAGCAACACTAGCTGCTCTCGATAGCAGGGACTAGCCTTCCCGTCCCCGCACAGCTCTCCAGTACTACAGAGGGTATTAGGACTGTACACTGGCCACCTCTTTGGACAGTCGTTGCCTCGTTAGCATTAATATCTTACATGTGCAACAGGCTTGTCCATGCGTTAGCTCTTATTATCCTTAAAGGAATGATTTTTCTGGTCCTATTTTTTTAAAGACTTTATTTATTTATTCATGAGAGACACAGAGAGAGGCAGAGACACAGGCAGAGGGAGAAGCAGGCTCCATGCAGGGAGCCCTATGTGGGACTCGATCCTGGGACCCCGGGGTCACGCCCTGGGCTGAAGACAGGTGCTTACCCGCTGAGCCTCCTCCCAGGTGTCCCATCTGGTCCTATTTTACAGTCAATGACATGGGACCTAAATAGTTTATTAACTCTGTTTCTAAGGACAACTAGAAAATGAAATATTGGGGCTAAGACCAAGGCAAATGGGGGTGCCCATGCAGCACTTTTCTGGAAACCAAGGAGTTGTCCTCAGGCTGCATTGCACCGAGGTGCTATCTCCTCAATGCCTCGTGGAGACCGGGAAGGTCGGAGCCTCAACCCAGGGCTGTCTTCAAAGACTAGAGGGTTACTTGTGTTGGAGAACATTCTTGAAAACAACCACAGAACGTTTTCAGGGAAGGTCCGTGAAAAGAAAAATCTCATCAACGCCCGGTGGAAGCTAGCCAGGCCCCCGGGTATAAAGGCGTGGGGCGCTCTGGATTTTGTGTCCAGTTGAGGCAGAGACCTGCTTCCAATGCAGTCTGTGCTGTGTGACATGGGCTCAGCCCCTTGTCCTCGTGGAGCGTCAAGTTCTTCTCTGTACGTGGAGCTCGTGGACTTAAGGTGTGTTTTAAGACTCTGAGAAGTGACATTGAGAGTAAGTAGTAAATTGCTTTACAAATGTTGATTATATGTTTTTTGAGAGAACTCAGCACTTCGGGGTATTAGCGTAGAATGCTTGGGTAGTCAGACTTTCCTCCGCTGGATTGAAACTGGCTAAATGCCACTCTCCTGATCTCTCTGTCCCCTCTCCCCACCCGCTTTCTCTCACCTTCTCCCCTCCTCTCCCCCGCACCCCTTCCTTCTCTCGTGCCCCCTCTCTCCCTGGTTCAATTTCTCCGTCTTCTCGTACTGCGTCAGTGAACGAGAAACACAGTATTGCCTGCTTATCCATCACTGACCATATATGGCTTTTTTTTTTTCAAGTAAAATGATTACTCACCCAATTAAAGTGAACACTTGGAAGAAATAACAGCTGAAATGCTCAGTAATTTTAGGTTATGCTGGGAAAAAAAAAGAATGATTTGAGTCGTTTCTTCAGGTCAGTGTGCCTGAAAAGGAATAAGGCTTAATGGGTTCAGGCAAAGTCAGCCTGGCAATTTGCCTACAAATCTATTGTCAGGCGGTAAATTACAGCAGCAGTTGGTCATCACACATACTCATCAGCTCCCCAACACACAGAAGCCAATGACAATTTATGGGGAAAATGACCAAAATATATATCGCATTTATTCTATTCGGAATCAAATTGTTTTTTTTTTTTTTAACATTTTTTTTTCTCCTAGTTAAGTTTCAATTTATCTAAGAGTCTGTCAGGATGACAGAAACTCATTTAGAATCCATGAATGCGGCTGACAGAAAGTGCATTAGGAATTAGATTTTTGAATCAAAGAATGAAAGCTTTAAATCACTACAGTCGAGTCAGTGGGACAAGATTGATACCATGTGCTATTTTGTTCATGTTATTAAAGAAGTATTCCAGCCTTGAAGGGACCTTGTCACTACACAGCTTCTGTCTATGTAAATAAGACGAAGTGACTATATCTGTCGTCGACGATAAGAACCATCCGGTGCCTTGAAGCAATAGGCCTCGTTATGGAAGAAGGACCCTGCAAGTCGGGAGGCCCCGTAGAGGTCATGCACGCCTCACTTCCTCACTGGTATGTGGGAGCACTGAAGGCCCAAGGGGGACGTTAGCAGCTGCACTGTGGCCCCAGGGACTCTGAAATCAAGACCCATGACGAAAGAGTCATGGTCCAGAGAGGTCATTGGAGACACCTGGCCCACGCAGCCATCACTGTAGAGGCCTCCCCACTCTCCTTCAGCCTCGCTCTATGGTCTTTGGCACCTACTTCTTGCACTGCACATGCTCTTTTTTTAAGACCCAATGCAAGTTTCAGAAGTAGAGCTTAGTGACTCATCACTTACACTTAACACCCGGTGCTCATTACTCAAGTGCCCTCCTTCATGCCCATCCCCAGTTACCCCCTCCCCAGCCCCCTCCCCTCCAGCAGCCCTCAGTTGGTTTCCTACGGTTCAATCTCTCATGGCTTGTCTCCCTCTCTGATCTTCCCTCCCTTTCTCTATGATCGTCTGTTTTGTTTCTTAAATCCCAGGTAGGAGTGAGATCATATGATAATCGTCTTTCTCTGATTGACTTATTTTGCTCAGCATAATCCCCTCTAGTTCCACCCGCATCGTTGCAAATGGCAGATTCCCTTAGTCCATTGCCTATGTTCCTAATGAGCCTTTCCATTCAGTTACCCCGCCCTCCTCAGGCACTCGGGATGAGGTCTTGACACAGATGGAGTCAACCAGCCTCTCCCTCCCGGGAGACGAGCCCCTGAGAAGAGGAACAGAAATCTAGAAAAGCCTTAGAACTGACTTATTCGGGTAGAGTGCTCTTGGAGACGCTCAATCTCTTATAGTTGCCTCAACTTCCAAAAGTCCTTGGGTTTTCTGCTTCCAGTGTCTGGTTTCTGCGTTCTCCACCTTTATGAGCTGCTCAAAAACCTTTCATTAACATCATTTTTAACTTGATTGCAGTGGTTCTGTTGCTTGCAACCAAAAACAACAACAACAAAACATAAGAACCGGAAATATCCGTGTATATAAAATGGGGACATTTATACTTTACTCACCTAGTATCATAGTTTTTCATAAAATAAAGTATATTAAAATTACTGGCTCTAGAGAATAAAAGTCAAAATGACTCCAGCAAATATTATTTGCTTCGTTTTACGATCTTTCCTATATAATTTGATTTGTATTCCTGACTTCTGTTAAGATGCTTGAGGGGATCCAAGGCTCAGTCTCTTCAAGGAACTCTGCGTGAGGGGACACTTTCTCCTTTGCGCCCTGGTTAAGGGTTATCCAATCACACCCTTGGCTTTCCCTTCGGGGCACACTTTCCTAACAGCACAGTTTGCTAGTTTTAGCATCTTTTGCTACCCAGATAGGCTGAGAATTTCCTGGGTCATTAAGACCTGGTTTCTCATTAAATGTTTTTTTTTCTTGATTTATCTCTTTACTTTTGTATTTTACCACCAGCAACAACAACAGAAAAGAAATCTAGCCCTGACCTAATCGCAGTGCTTGGGATTCTCAGCTACAACCCCCAGTTCATCGCTTTGGAGCTTAGGAGTTCTGCTTGTGCGTGACTGTGGACAGAAGTTGGCTGCACGTCCCCTCACCATCGAACAAGGACGCCTTTCCTCTGTTCCTCATGCTCTCCTGAGTCCTCAGCAGCAGTGCTTTCAGCATTCGTATGTCTAACAACTTTCTGTCTATGACAATACACATATTCTCTAAGGTAATACAGACTTTCTCATTCTCTTACCTTCCTCCGAGCCCTCGCCAGCAGAGCATGTATGCTCGCACTTCTATCAACGGTCTGTTGAATGCAATCAAGTATTTCCATCCTGCACCTTAACATTTTTTAAGTGTCTGCTTGTGACCCAATTCCAAAGCCCCTCTACATTTTTAGGTATTTTTTAGAACAGCACGCCATTCTTAAGTGCCAAAATCCATATCAGGCTACTGCTGAAAATTACTGCAAACTTGACTTTAAACAATGGAAACCTATCGTCTGATAGTTCGGGAAGCCGGAAGTCTGAAATCAGTGTAACTGGGCTGGTATATGGATGCCAGTGGGCTTGGACTTTGTCTAGAAGTTCTAAAGGGGAATCTGTTTCTCCCCTTACCAGCTTATGGGGGCAGCTGGCTCTTGGGCTTGTGGCCACATTCTCCTTTTCTCCAGGGTCGAACCTCCCTGTCTTTCTCTTACAAAGATAAATGTAAATACATTTAAGGCCCATCTGGATGATCCAAGATAATCTCCTCATTTGTGATCCTTAATTTAGTTACATCTGCAAGGTCCTCTTGTGTCATACAAGGAAACATTCACAGATTCCACACGTTAGAACATGGACGTTTGGGAGGGAGCAGGAATTCTGCCCTAGCCTTGGCTCCCCCTACTCCAATTCCCTACATAGTTATTTCCATAACTGGCCCTCATGTGACACTTTGGAACCTCTAAAATGCGTTGATTTAAAGAATTCCATGCAGGAGAATATAAGACTACTTGCATTCTAAGTTTTGTTATGGGGTTTTATTTACTCAAAGTTACTTAATATGGAGCCAGATGGTTATTGCACACAGACCCGCATCCATGCACACGTATGAGTGAGCACACACACATATGTGCATGTACACACGCTCACATGCCTGCCTAAATTAGCACACTGTGGATCCTCCTCATTCTTACGATTTTAAGTTTTACAAAAATCTTGCACTTGAGGACATACATTAATCTACAGCAGCATTTGCAGGAGTTCTTTGACACAGCCTTTGTTGGAAGGCGACAATATTTTATTTAATTGGAGATTGATGGAACCAAACTGCGATTGGAATGACAGAGTCTTACCTTTCTGTACAATTAAGCATTATCATATTCAAACATGATAAAGGATAATGGGATGAATTCGGGTATCTTCCCAATTTCTTTCTAAGTAATTGATGTAAATTTTTAGCTGACTTCAGCAACCGAATTGTTTTTCTACTTTAATCTGATGCTGTCTTCATTTCTTCCACTACACAATCTGAATGTCTTCTGCATTTCTTGCCCCACAGTTTCCAACAGAAGGTGGCTTTGTTTCCTATTGTTGCCTTATCAAATCACCACAAACACAGTGGCTTAGACCAACACACATTCATTCCCTTCTGGGTCTGAAAGTCAGGAACCTGGAATGGGGAAACAAGACTCTTTTGCCTCTGAAAACTCAAGGGGAAGATCCGCTTCTCTGTCTTTCCTGGTTGACAGAGACCGCCTGCGTTCCTGACCTCGGACCCCGGCTTCCTCCCAGCTGCATAGCATCACCCAGTTGCTCTCTCTACTGCTCTCATCACATTGCTTTTTTTTGACTCTAACCTTCTTGTCTCCCTTTTATAAATTCTGTGATTATATCAGGCCCCTGTAGACAATCCAAGATAATCTCCACATCTCAAGATCCTTAACTTAATCACATCTGAAAAGTTTCTTTTACCATGTAAAGTGGTATATTTTCCCAGGGTCTAGGGATTAGGATGTGGACATTTTGGAAGGACCACCATTCAGCTTACCACAGGGGGCTTAGCAAATTTTAAAATCCGTGTCTTGATTACTTTTTGCACAGAATATCATTGTCTGCTAATACACATCTTCAAAATTGCATTTTGCATATATGTGGGAGGTGTATTTTAAATTTAGTGCGAAGAGCAACGTTCGCATGGAATCTGCGACAAAGATGGAGTCCTTCACTGAGCAGAAGCACGGATTCCGTGATGCTCCCAACGAAATGTAACTAAACATCCACTTTAGCTACAAGAAGTTTCTGACCTGTGTTTTGCCACTGCATGGTCAATATTTTGTGGGCAGTTCACACAATATTTGTGAGAGGCAGATGAAGGAAAAGAGCAGAGGGACCCTCTTGCCTCGGCTAACTTGAGGAGAGATGTGCAATGAACATAAGGAGGATCAGGAGAGATGATCCGTTGATGGTCTTCAACTAGAGGGGAGAAGATACTCCATTAATTGGAGGTGGGATGAATGAGGTGCAGAAAGTTAGGAAGACAGGGTTTCATATAAGCCCTTGGTCAACTCTCTTTACGTCTCTGGACCATAATGAGCTCAACGTGGCGACCTCTAAAATCTTCATCAGTACTGGACTTGGAGGATTAGCCCTGATATTTACTGATGTTGCCTCTCTAGCTTAATCTTTTACACTAATGGGAATATTAGCTGTAAGTACTGGGGGAAGAATGTATTTTAACAACTAACAGAATTGCTCCTTCTGAGGAAGTGGTGGAGAAGTGTTTATCAAAGGCATCTTGCTTATAGCAATAAGAAATGTCAGCCGGCGGAAGAAAGTGAATTAAACAGTTAAGTACTTTGTAATCTGAGGCGGAAAGATGCTGCCTGAGCGGAGACTATTCATATTAGGGGAAAATTCTACTTTTCTAAATCCCGTCAGACAACATTACATGTTCGACACAGATTTTTACTGCTGACATGACTATATTTAACGGAAAATACCCAATTACTGAAAACTGCGGAGCGATTTGGGGCTCACTGAAATGTGTTCTTTGGTGACTGTAAGAAATAAAAAACCAGTGCCTTAAACTGTGCATTAAAATCACCTCACTATTCTCAAGGTTCTGGAGTATCATTGTACAACATTTTATGTAATCATTTGTTTGTTTCATTCATTCTTATTTAATCAGCCAGAAAAATATCCACTGGCTACGCATGCTATAAGCTACACTATTAAACAAGTTACAGAGATGAATTACACATAAACCTTATAAATCAGGAGCTTACTGTCTATCTGGGAGAAATAAGACGGAGTCACAACTAATGAGAAAACAGGGTATAATGTGCTATTTGCAACCTGAACCATGTAGAAGTAGGAATTAAATGAGTGATCTCTGCAGCTAACTGCTAGTATTTGGATCCTTATTCTACACTACTTACCAGCTGTGTGACCCTGGGTAAGTTATTGAGACTCTATCTATGCCCAGGGCAGTTGTGGGTGTTAAATAGATTATGTATAAAATAATACTTGTCCCAAACTAGGACATCCTCTTAGAATAATAGTTATCTTTGGGGAGATGGGGGTAGAGATCATATCGGGAAAGGAACAAAAAGTGGTTTCTGATATCTTGGTAACGCTGTTCCTTGTTCTGGTTACTGCTTACAAGGGTTCGTTTCCTTAGTGAAAATTCGACAAGCTGTATACTTAACATATTTTTAGATTTCCTGGAAGTATATTTTTTCAATGAAATGCAAGATGCGGTGCTTCTGTCGTAGCATGCTCAGAACAATAATCAATTTTGCTCAAATCGCAAATCTTAGAATTTCCAAATTGGGGGCAATCGCTTCTGCCAGGAGTAGGGGGCATGGTTTCAGGGAACGGGACATTTGAACGAGAGCTGCTAGATGAGTTGGATTATAGAAAACACTTAAATAAGTCAAGAACTCCCATTAAAAAACCTCAGAATGTGCCATGAATTCAGGGAAACATAATGATTCAGGATGTGGACCTACCTCAGCCTGGAGACCAGCTCTGTTTATCTTCATGCAAACTACTTAAAACTCTTTGAATTAGTTTCCTCCTCTTGCGAGCACCTGTCTCACAGGGTCGTTGTGAGGCTAACTGAAGTAGCACACCGTGTCCTCATCATACAGATTCAAGTGTCAGAAAAACTCGAGTACAGTTGTGATGATGGTATAATGTAATGACATCTCCCTGAGTGGAGAGACGTGGTGTGTATAGGGTAGCACCAAATGCCAGTTTTCCCTAAAGCGATTTAACTCATTTAGTTACATCAGTTTTAAGGACACCAGATTATCTATCAGAGCCAATGAGCCTGTAGGTACTGGAATGGAAAAAAATGAGACTATATGTTCATTTTTAAGATTTTTATCTTATGTCTAATAATCATTATCTTGTAGGCTCCATTCTTATTTTATCTGGTACTAGATTTCTGAACTTAATTTTAATTGAATAATGGTGGCAGTAATTACAAGGACTGCTAATTCTGCAGTTCCTTTGAAATTTAAAATATTACCAAAGAATCATGTACAAATCTTGCTATAGAATTTTATTCAATATCTTTAGCCCAACATGAATTTTTTTTAACTATGACAAAGACTAATTTAAAAAAATTCAGGATCCAGTAAGGTTGAAATATCAAGACATATTTCACAAAAGAGCTTCTACCGAAATTGGATGATAGCAATCAGAAGAACTGGTAGCAACCAAACCTACGATTCTTGATTTGTGTAGAAGTCAACATAAGAGAAACTTTAGCTAATCTATCTGGTCACATTCACCGGTTCTATTTAGTGAATAGTATTGTCCATGTAGGTGGCTCTTCATCCATGACTTTCCAATCAGTCTCTGCTTCATGGTTCCAACTCACACTGTGCTCCAATGACTGACTGGATTCCCTCTTCTTTCCTTTTTTATCTCAGGATGAGAATACATTCCTACTGTTGCTCATTTCTGGATGCCTCAGCATCCCTGAATCCTGCTCCTACATGAGTATATAGTCCCTCTCTATATTGTTTCTTGGGCTGGATTCATATTCTTGCTGAGAACCTGCATCATATAATATGTAACTAGTAATAACTTTTCAAATCAAATTATAATTAAAAATTTTTTTCTACACAGAGATCTTCTGAAAGTCAAGGATTTCTATTTCTCTTTGTATAGCGCCTAGCATGTAATATGTTAAATATTTTCTAAAAAAAAATGAATACTATTTATAGATCTACATGTATGTTTTTCAACAAATGTAATATTTGAAGAGCTTAAAGTCTACTACATGATGCAAAATAGTGCGGAATAAACAGCAAGTGATAGTATTCAGAGAAAATATAAAGTTAACAGGAGACATTTTAGGAGGTCTTTTAGAAGTGTCGTTAGTGAATCTTGAAGGGTATTTGTTAGGTATAATTGGTGACCTCGAGAAAGGACGAGGCATGTTGCGTTAGCTTGTGCAACATCCGTTACACATGGTCTCCTGTGATAACACCACACATGGTCTTCTAAGTCCACATATTTCCATGCAAGCAAACACCCACTCATGTCTGGCTTCACAGATAGACATGCAACTAAATGCTGTTGAGTCTTAACTCCATATTCCAAAGCCCCAGTGATGGGTTCAGACACAGGCACGTGATCCGGTTGGACAATCATGTTCCCACTTGTGCTCCTTAGATTCCTTCAACCACATCTTTCTTCCCTCTTTTTGGATGAAGACTCCCATTGTGCGAACTGCTACTGCACTCTGAGATTTGGATAAAACACCAAAGTGTGGGGCATGGGATCTAAGTTTCTCAGAGCAATGCCGACTAATAGAAAATGAGAAATAGGCAGGTTTCATTTCCTTTCTTTTCCTTGTTAGGAGTCTGAGACAAGGTTTTTCCCTTTCATTCCTTCATGGGAAGTTCCATGTGCCCAGTGAACATGCCAGCTGGGACTACTTCAACTGTATCTCTGAAGAATTGGTAGTATGGTAAAACCTTATATTGCCATGTAGCACCTTTTTATTTACCTCATTGTAATTTTCCCCTTACCTTCACTGCCTTGGTTTGAATTCCTCAAAAAAAAAACAAAAAACAAAAATAAAAATAAAAACAAAAACAAAAACAAAACAAACAAACAAACAAAACAGTGTTAGTGCTTTAATCCTTGGTTCATTCTATTTTGTGGGAAATTCAGTCTAAGCCAGAGCCATACTCGACACATTTGTTGAGCTTTTCAGAGAGAATTTTTTCTCTTAGTTTGTAAAATCTGTAGCAAGCAAACCTGGTGCTATCTTGAACAGAGAGTTTGAGATTAAAGTCAACAGGAAAAACAGAGATAAAGAGTGATGACAGATCCCTGAGGATATTATTCAAGGACTTGGATAGAGCTTTGATTAATGGAAGCTTTATTACTGAATTTTTCAGTTACATGAGCCAAGAAATGGCCATTTTTAATGTTCTGTATGTTTTAGTATTTTCTCTTTTGCAATAATCCCTAAATCCTGTGTATTTATTTAATGTTAAGAGCAAAAGAAAAGTCAATATAGCCTAGATAAAACTCGCATTTATATTCTTATAGCTCTGAGTTTAGAAACACTGAGAGATCAGATTGAAAAGGCTGACTCACTCTAGAAGTTGGATTCTGTGGGATATTTGGGTAAACAAACAAACAAAAACATTCAGCATGCTTTCTTTTAGAAAGTAAGGATACAAGAGAAGTATTTGACCAAATAGGAGGGCAGATTGAGATTGAAAAGAGGTACCTTTAGGAGAAAGGAAAACAGAAACCTGTATATTAATTTTCTATGGCTAGTAAGACAAATGATCACAAACTGCGCTTCAAAGAACAAAACTTTATTATCTTACAGTCGTGGAAGTCAGAAGCTCAAACTCAGTCTTATGGGGCTAAAGTCAGATTATCAGTTAAGGCTATTTTCTCATAGAGGCTTTAGGGGAAAAGTACTTCTTTGCCACTTGTCGTTTGTGAAGGCTGTCCACACTCCTTGGCTTATGGCCCCATTATTTTTTTTCTTTTTTCTTTTAAGATTTTATTCATTTATTCATGAGAGATGCAGAGAGAGGCAGAGACACAGGCAGAGGGAGAAGCAGGGTCCCTGTGGGGAGCCTGACGTGGGACTCGATCCCGGGACCCCAGGTCATGGTCTGGGCTGAAGGCAGGCGCTCAACCACTGAGCCCCCCAGTGCCCCTGCACCCTGTTATTTTCAAAGACTGCTGTTTGGTTAAGTATTTCTCTCTCTAATTCTGACACTGATTATTCTGACTCCCCACCCTTCTTTTTAAAGGGTCCTTAGGGTAACATTGAACCCACCCAGATGATCTCAGATAATCTCCTCCCTATTTTAAAATCTGCTGATTAGAAACCTTGACTTCATCTGTTACCACGATTACCCTTTGCCAGGTAACATAGTATATTCACGAACCTCAGGAATTAGAGCTGGGACATCTTTGGAAGGCCACCCCCCCATGTGCTAATGTTAAGGAAAGGAACCGATTGCCTATTGTTGTATTCTGCTTCATGCCAGGCCAGCCTTATTTTTCAGGGGAACAAAAAATAACCTGACATGTTCCATCAAAATAAATAATTTTAGCAGGAAAGGAGTCTGAGGGTGATAAATTTGTTTTAACAGAGAGAAATGTGACTGGGCTAGCTCATCTATTTTGCAAGTTAATGCCAGAAATGTGTCATTGTATTGTCTGAATAGTGTGATAGTGAGTCTTAAAAGGTACTTACCTCTAAATGTATCTGCATAGTCCCTTTTGCCGTGAAAACTAACACATTCATAAGTTTAGGAGATTAGGACATAACATCATTAGGCAGCTCTTATTCTACCTACCACAGAATCTCTCATATATTACTATTATTAGAATATTGGATCCTTTGTTTACAAATATCAGGGACATGCTAAGAATTTGGGCAACATGTGTGATAGGTCAAATTTTGGTTTTCCCCATGTGGGAATTTATTTATTTATTTATTTATTTTTCCCCATGTGGGAATTTAACGGAGCTAATAGTCACTCAACATTTACTCAGTTCAGGAGGGGGCCAAGCAAAAGCAAAGCACACAACAAAATAAAACAAAGAACATCAACACAGGGACAGGCAGGAATCACTTTAATTATCCTCATTTTGTAGATAAGGAATACAGACGAGGGTAGATATTAGATGAGTTGCCTGTGTTGACGTCTAAGGAAGTGGGACATCGGGAATTTGAGATTAAACTTGGTTTGAAATCTAGTACAGTTTAAAGGGTCCCACATAATTTTAATTCATACCATTTAAGAGTAAGGAGTTAAATATAGTCAACAGAGTTCAAATAGTGTCTAAATTAGGGAATGACCTTTTTCATGATATAGTTTTCATATATTCAAGTTCAATATTTGTTTAATAGTAGAAATTTGCAGTGTAAATCAAAAGATTACAAATGAAATTGACGCACATTACATGAGTGCATTTCAGGGATTTTTACATTGATGAGGCAAACATTGATCTACTCAGATATTAAAGCATTTAATAATAGCTTTGCTATTTTGGGCCTTCTGTTGGAAATATCTAAAGATTAAAGATTGCAATCTTCTGTAGACACTAAGTATTACTAAAAACAAATTATTACAAATTTATCAGACATCACTGTACTAAATGCTTTTAGAACCCTTGATGGGTCTTGATAGGGATCTGAAAATTGGCGTTTTGTTCAATGTCTATTAAATACAGACATATTTGTACTTCTGATGTAGCAAACTACGTTCATTCCATGCCAAAGACTAAGAATTGTTCCAAAGATAGCATACAAAGCATCACATGTTTCCCTGAGGATAGTCTTTAAAAAATCTATCTTGCAATTGCTCTTTACCATGATCAGTCAATATTCAGGCTTTGAAAAAAGAACATTAGCTTGTTGAACCATAATTCAAAATAAGTTACAATTTAATCTTATTTTAAAAACACTCTAGTTAATTGTAATTAATGTTTGACAGTTTGAAAGACATCTGTTATATTAACATAATGATCTTCTTGCACATGAAATGCTGCACATTAAAAACTCAGCAGAGTTGAATTATGGGTATTTTGTAAATAAAAGAAAGTCTTCAATAAAAACAAGTAGTTCTTTCCATTATTTGCTAAACAAATAATTTTTTTTTACTTTGATGCAATAATTAATGAAACATACATGTTTCTTCAAAAGGGAAATGCACTTCCCACTGTTTTATTATAAACTTGGTTATTCTGGAAACACATTGGTTCTATATTTTACAAATTGAGAGTCCTTGACATACTGTATAATTCCGTGTGTTTATTCATTGACAGCTGTGATTACTGAGGTCACTTAGACTCTTAGATTATTCTATGCTATTGCAAACAATATACTCAATAAGCAAGTAAATGAATGAGTAAACTCATAACAAAAACATTTTGCCACATAGTTAATTCCTGAAATCACTGGCTCTAAACATAGGGGACATTTAGCAATGTCGGGAAGTCCTTCTGGTTGTCGCGGCTGAGGTGGCGGGGGAGCACCAGGGCCAGGGATGCTGCTAAACATTCCATGGGAAACCTCGCTCCAGTCTAACCCGAGATGGCAATAGCGCCGAAGTGGAGAAACCTTTTCTTAGCCCAATAACAACCAAAAAGCAAATTTTAAAACATCAATACATCGAGGCAATAGGGAGCAACCCTAACGCAGGAAACCTATGGAAACAAAATTCATAAATGCAAACAACTCTGCATCTCCTGTCTATCCAATCCATAGATTTGTGATGATGAAAAGTTAATTTTGAGTGGAACTTTGGGACTCACACTCTAAAGCAAAAGAACCCAGAACTGGTTTTTTGAAGTCTCAATTTCACTCCGTGTTTGTATTTTCTCTCTCTTTAAAAATAATGAAAAATTGAAACAAATACATGAATTAGTGCATTGGAAAAATAAAAGGCTAATAGTAGCAGAATAACCTCAAACTGGGATGGTGTTAATACACAGACTCGTTCCTTTGCTACAATGGGGCAGGATGTTTTATTTCAGGTTCCCGTTGGTAAATGTAAAGAGGGGAGCTTGCTGAGTTGCGAGATTTTCGAGTCCTTAAAGTCAGTGCCGTGGGTAGCTGCTCCTACAGCACCTAAGCAGCATCTAATACGATGCCCGAAATACGGAAGCCACCCAACAGACACGCCAGATTACTCAGCTTTCTGTGGGCAGTAAACAAAATAATTGTGTGAAAATTCTTTGTAAAACTACAAATTGCTGTTGAGATCCACAGCCAGACATGCTGCTTCTGTGTGCAGGCCACTGCCTACGCAGACATTTCCTTTCCCATCTGCTGTGCTTGACTACCCTCTGTATACACACATACATAGATGCGTGTACACGTCTACAGCACAGAAGCAATCTGATGGGTGAATATGACAAATCAGATTCTAAACTTGGAGCTCAAGGCTAATAGCTAATAGTATGTACTGGATACTATTCTAGGCACTTGACATCCACTGATTTGTGGACTTCTTACAAAAATTCTGTGATCTAAGCGCTCCACATCATCCCCATGTTGCAGACGTGAAAACTGGGGAACATATCAGAGCCTAACCACACCCACACAGTTGGTAGCGTGACTGGGCTTTAACTCCTTGGCGTAATATGTTCCATCTTTTTAACAATGCCTGACAACCGTTCCTCTAACAGCCTCCAGCACTGAAAACTATGGGACGGTTCTGCTTGTTTGGGACCATCTCTGTCAATGTCACATGTTCCATTTCAGATCCTCCTCAAGGATGAGACCAAAAGCTATACTTCACAGAAAAAATAAAAATTCCCTATTCTCCTAGCAGTAGGAGTTTTCTTTCTCCTCTTAAAAAAAATAAATAAAATAAATAAAATAAAATAAAATAAAATAAACTTTTTAAAAAGACTATTTATTTATTTGAAAGAGAGAGAGGGGGAACACAAGCAAGGGGAGGGGCAAAAGGAGAAGGAGAAGTTCCCACTGAGCAGGGAGCCTGACGTGGGGCCCAATCCCAGGACCCTGAGATCATGACCTGAGCTGAAGGCAGATGCTCAGCCAATAGCACCACCCTAGTGACCCCTTCACTCTTAAATTTTGTGGTGAAGATAGTGAAAATATCAGGTAGTTTGTTTGTTTCTTTCCTCTTTCTTTCTTTTCTTTCTTAAATTTTAGTGGGAGAGGAAAGGCATGAGCAGTGGGAGGAACAGAAGTAGAGGGAGAGAATCTCAAGTAGACTCTGCACTGATCACAGAAGCCCATGTGAAGCTTGATCTCACCACCCTGAAATCATGACCTGAGCCAAAACCAAGAGTCTGATGCTTAATCAACTGAGCCACCAGATGTCCCATCAGATAACTTTTCTTGTATAAATACCAACCCCCAAATTTAATTGTTTAAAATAACAATGAAATATTATTTTTTTGGTTTTGTTGATGGGCAGTTTGAGTTGAGCTCAGCTGGGTGGTCTTTCTGTCTTGGCTGGGTCGCACGTCTGTATTTCTGTCTCGGAGCATTGGCTGGCCATTGGTTGGGATGGTAGGGATGACTGGGCCATGTTATCTCTCATCCTCCAGCAGGTTAGCCAATTAATTGATGGTGATTGGACGAGTTTCCAGAGTGAGCTGATGGGCTGGCTCAGAACTGGCACATCGTTCCTATTGCATCCTCTTTGTTAAAACAAGATACAGGGACAAAGCATTCAAAATGGTAGAAATAAACTCCACGTCTCAATGGGAAGAGCCACATTGTCACACTGCAAAGAGTCCTGTGTACAGGCAGGGGAATAATTGTATCTGTAACTGCAGCCAATCTGCCTGGCTCACCAAGATGTCACGTGATCTCCTCGAAGTCAAATGTGTCATGTTGTACACAGGGCTTGGCATGCAGTGAAGACTTGGTGTAAGCTTTGAATCGGTGGGTGGCTATTTCCAATTCTTGAGCTCCCTTGTATTTTTAGCTAGAATGATTTAGAAAGGAATTGGGTCATGACTAATTTCCTGGCCTGACTGCAATTCCTCTAGGCCTTAAATCAATATTAGTCTGATTTTCGGAATTAGTAGAATGATTTATCAAAAGGAACAGATTTCAGAGGTGACTACCCATCAATGCAAGATGCACTTTAATTTTCTTTTGAAAGGCTTGTTTTAAATTTTCTTGGAGGACAAACTGGCAGTATATATCAAAATTAGAATACACACATCCTTTGGTCAATTCTTCTTAGTGACTAATCCAAAAAGTGGGTAACAAAAAATATATGTATGAGGATGTTCATGGCTTCATTGTTTATGATGGGCTTTCCTTCATTGTGTGCTCTTGCAATTTCTGAAATCCGTAAGTAAGTGGATTTCACATAAAATATTCTCACATTAGTTATTTCACGTAAAATATTTTTTCAAAGATAAATAAAATACGTACAGAAATGGGTGCCATAAGGATAAAAGAGCACTAGACTTAAGACCAGAAAACTCGAGTTTTATTTCCAGATGTGTTGTTATCCATGTGACTTTAAATATTTAGTAAATATGAGCCTCAGTTTCTTTATCTGTGCATGACATGTGTCATTTGACTATATAATAAAAACAATAATAAAAATAAATGGGATACAGCATTAAACATACTTGGCACTGAGTTCAGCACATAGCACCTAAGAGAAATGAAAAATCACACTATAATATGTTTAACATTAATATGAAAAAATCACTTTAAATGTATAAGTATTAGATTTATTTTTTTATTATTAGATATTTTTACTGAAACACATGAACATATTAAAGAGAATAGAATACATCATAATTTAAAAATCTTGAGTTGAATTCAGGACAGTGTTTCAAACAACCATAATAATATTTTATCTCCTTAGAAAGTAACGATGGAATTAAACCCTTAAGTTTCTGTGTTCTCCATGCCCCTCTCATTAAAATTCCTTTCATTAATCTTTATGTTAATTTGTTACTTCTTTTCCTGTCACTTGCAATTTCTTAGATTTAGCGGACCTATCTGTAGTAAATGACACTTTACATTTGATACTGAAAGTATTTTATAAACTTAGACATCAAATGGCAACGATTGTCATAATGGTGGCAAAGTCAGGAACATAGTTCTGAGCAAATATCCAGGAGCCTCCCTTTCAGGAAAATAGTGAAACAATAGGAAGCATCCGTATAGGTCTCTTCCTCTGGGTCCTGATGCTGGAGTCCGAGGCCCTGGTAACTTCCTGGGTGACAGGAGGGTCTTGTCCTAATGAGCCGACTGGGAGCAGGTTCCTGGATGGCCCCTGGTGGGGGGGTCCCGGAAGGAGCGAGGCTCCAGCAGCAGCTTAGAATTCCCAGCCTGCAGCGTCCCCCTTGTCCAAGGGGAGGGGCGGCTCGAAGCCAGGTCAGTCATTGGTCATGATGTGGGAGACGGCCTCCAGGAGGCCCCGAGAGCTTGGGGTTTAGGGAGCTCCAGGACAGGTGGACACACCTGTGTGCCCCGGGGAGACGCGCCAGGCACGTGGGGGTGGAAGCCCCAGGGCTGACCTGGCCTCGCGGGTCCCTTCCTTTGCAGGTGCATCTGTGTCCTTGGCAGGCCGCTGAACAGGCCGGCGGTGGGGGGAGCATCCGTGGGCTTGGGGGGTTAGAGACCCCGGAACAGGAGACCCTCAGGGAGAGGTTCCTTTTTTTAAAAATAAATTTATTTTTTAATGGTGTTCAATTTTCCAACATATAGCATAACACCCAGTGCTCATCCCATCCAGGGGCCCCTCAGTGGACAAGGACGTCGCATGTCAGCAGGACCCCTGAGCCTTGGCTCTGGCTCAGAGGAGAGGGGAAGGGATGTAGGGGAATTGGGGAGATTGTGATTTATTGAAAGCAGTTTCCTCTCATGAAGGACAGTTCCACAGCTTTAATATGGTGGGAAATGGGTCTAATGAATCATCTTCCGTGCAAACCCTAAATGATCCACAGAGCAGTATTTCCCTGCTAAATGAAGAAATTATAAATAAAAATGTACATTATGTATAAAAGAGGTTATGGTAGGAAAGTTAAAAGACACCTTCTCGCCCTTCTATATGTAAGGAAAGCCCGTTGTTCCCGTCCCTATTTTCTTCAACTTGTCTCTGCCATTCCGTGTACCCACAGTTATTGAGGCTTGGTAAGTGGCAATCATTGTGTAGATGTTTTTCTTGCATGAACGTATTTTTGAATAATCTTTTGAAGAGAATATAATGATCTTGAAATTACTGAGACTCAGAATTTATAACATCACAGAGATCACAGCGAGCCTAGGATGAAGGAATTAAAGGTCCCTTCACATAAAAGATTTTTGAACCAATGTTAATTAATCTTTACGGGGCATTTAGGAATCTTGACATTTGTAACATTGAAGAACAATAGAGGATCTAAGAGTTATTGCGAGCTGGCCTGAATTAGCCTAAATCACAGATATCAGAGCAGGGTTTATCACCAAAATGATACTCATATCTTCACATTATTTCTCTGGGAAATTCAGTTTTAATATTTGAGAGGATGGTTTGCTCCGTATTCAAGACCCTTAAGGGGAAGGAGGAGCAGTAAAACTCACATAATACTTTTTACCTCTCCCTCGATTATCCTCCCCGAGTGGTGGGTGCCACTGAATACCCACTTTCATGTTCGTAAGGTGCTGTGGTGTACAGAGAGGATTGCACACGCCTGTGAAGCTGGCACGTCAGGTCTTGTGGGTCTGCGGAGAGCCTCGTGCTGAGAAGCGGCGTAAGGGCGAGTGGAGTCAGTGGGAAAGAGCATCGAAGAATAGAGATTTGGGCCTACAGTGGCGGCAGGACTGCACGTATGCAGCAGACGTGACTCCCCAGCTGTTAGACCCTTTACGTGCCATGAGCCTGAGCTCCCAGTATGTGGACCGTGAAAGTGGCTTGTGAAGTGCCATGTACTAGACAAACGGGGGGACCAGTCACACTCACCGTTACTGTGTCTGCTACGCTCTTCTTACACATGGAAAGTGGTGAGTCCTGACGTCCTCGTGCTAAATCTGTGAGGCCAAACGCCTTCTTTATCTAGTCCTAGTAGGATGAAGCCATAAAACAAATGATGCTACACAAGCATCAATTTCCCTAAGAATCCTTCATAATACGCAGCCTCGTTGAGACCTCTGTTAGAGCACTTACTACGTCGTAATACGTGTTTGGAGGTGTCCTCGGCCTCTTCCAGAAGAGGTGACTTCCATAGGGAAGAAGTTATGTCTTACTGACCTCGGGCTCTCACTGTACATATGATATATTAGGGGTGATGGAAGGGGAGGAGGGCGGGATTGGGGGTGACTGGGTGACGGGCACTGAGGGGGGTGCTTGACGGGATGAGCACTGGATGTTACTCTGTATGTTGGCAAATTGAACACCAATAAAAAATAAATTTATTATAAAAAATGATGGAATTATTGCAAGGGAAATTGAAAAGAAGAAATGGGGAAAAGGAAGGAATGGTGGAGGAAAGGAAGAAGAAAGAAGCTTCTTTTAGAAAAGCTGGAAGCCAGGATTGAACACCCTGTATTTTCTGTGCTTGTAGAGCCACATGTGTTGTGACATTAATGCTGCCTTTCTACCCCGATGGGAGTGCAGGTCTGGGGCCAGAGGTGCGTAAATGGATTAAAAACAGAGCGTAGCAGGTGATGTCACATGCCTTAGTATCATAGGCTCCATCGCTTATTTGGTTGGGGGTTTTCACACCCGTCTTCGGGTGCCAAATCAGTGAATCACTTGGTGGCATGTTTTTCTGGTGTCATCATCATTTATTTGGAGGCTGCGTTTGCTTTCTCTTTGGCTGAGCTGATAGGACGTGCTAGAGACGACGGCTTATGAAGCAGCGTCTTGAAAAGAGTGGATACGGGTGAACGTTTACAGTGGGTCAGCGTGTCGGCCAGGATTTGGAGGAGAAGGTGGGGGGATGGGATCCTGGTGTTTAAGGGATCACAGATTGGCGATGTTGTCCAATGTATGACTTGGAAAACCTTCTCTGTAGAAGGCCAGATGGTAAATGTTTTGGGTTTCACAGGCCAGACTCTGTCGCTTCTACCCAAGTCTGCTGTTGTAGCATGATGACAGCCCTAGACAATATGTACATGAACGTGGTTGTGTTCCCATCAAACCCATTCCCAGAGACAGGTGACCAGCCCAGCGATCGCTGCTGCTGATAATCCGATATCCACATGTTGCTAGAATCATACTACGTCACAGCTAGTCACCCAGCCCTTTCAAAGAATTCTTTGACGACCTCACTACCACTTAGTTCAACTTTTCTAGAGGTGTGTGTGTGTGTGTGTGTGTGTTTATGATGCTGTTATTTTTAGTGTTTTTATATTTTTTTAAAAGACTGACCCACTCACTTCAGAGCAGGTGAGAGAGTGTGCAAGCAGGGGGAGGGGCAGATGGAGAGGGAGAAAGAACATCTCAAGGAGACTCCCTGCTGAGCGTGGAGCCCTGTTGAGGGACTTGATCCCATGACCTTGAGATCGTGACCTGAGCGGATGCTCAAATGACTGAGCCATCCAGGTGCCCCGGTGCTTTTGTATTTTCGGTTGTTATTTTCTTTGAGTCAAAATCTGAATTGTGATCACACACTAGGTTAGATAGAGCCTGGGTGATTGTGATGAGGAAGCCAAACATTTTCATCTGAGCTCTCTTCAATGTTTTAAGATAGCTGTCATTTTTAATAAACGTTTAAATATAGAACAGTTTTAGATTTATAGAATTACTGTGAAGATAGTACAGGTAATTCCTGCATCTTTCAAGTTAAGTTTCTCATATTACTCAAATTCAGTTTCCGCATCTTACCTTAGTAGAGTACCTTTATCACAGTTGATGAACGTATTGACAAATCATTATTAAGTTAATGTATTATTCAGATATTCTCATTTTTTTCCAAATGTCTTTTTTTTTTTCTGTTCCAGGATCCCTTTCAAGATGCCATATTACATTTAGTGGTCACATTCGCTTAGCTTCCCTTTGCTATGACAGTTTCTGACATTCTTTGTTTATGATGACTTTGACAGTTTTAAGGAGTATTGGTCAGGTATTTTGTAGAATATCCTTTAGTTGGGACTTAATGATACTTTTCTCATTTTGTAGCATGTCCTTTAATTGGGATTTGATAAATTGACTGGAGTTATAGATTCTGGAAGGAAGAGCACAGAGGCAAAGTACCATCCTCATCACATCATGTCAAGAATACTGTGGTGGTTACTCACTCTTAGGTGTTAACTTGCGTGGGCTAAGGGCAGCCTTGTTAGCTTGTGGAGCTCCATTTCCGCATGTGTCTGTGAGGGTATTTCCAGAAGAGATTAACAATTGTATCAGTAGACTAGTAAAGAACCTCATCCTCAGCAGTGCAGGTAAGCATCCAACCCACTGAATCCTGAGTAGAACAAAAAGGCCAAGGAAGGGCACACTTGCTGTCTTTGCTTGAGCTCGTACATCCGTCTCCTGCTCTTGGACAGTGGTGCTCGGGCCTTCAGGCTCTGGCTGGGACTCGGACCATCGGCTCCTCTGTGAAACTTGGGCTGGATTACACCACTGCATTGCCTGGTTCCCGAGCTTGCACACAGGAGGTGGTGGGTTATCCTGGCCTCCATAATCACATGAGCTAATTTCTACAATGAATCTATATCTGTCGTGTTGACTCGGTTTCTTTTTTTTTTTTTTTTTTTTTTTTATAATTTTTTTTTTTAATTTTTTTTTTTTTAATTTATTTATGATAGTCACAGAGAGAGAGAGAGGCAGAGACACAGGCGGAGGGAGAAGCAGGCTCCATGCACCGGGAGCCTGATGTGGGATTCGATCTCGGGTCTCCAGGATCACGCCCTGGGCCAAAGGCAGGCGCCAAACCACTGCGCCACCCAGGGATCCCGTTGACTCGGTTTCTCTGCAGAATCCTGACTAGTACAGGTACATACTTTCAACACGGAAGTATTCCAGTTGATGTTAACGTTGATCACCTGGCAGTCAGCATTTGTCAGCTTCCTTTACTAAAAAGTAGTCCTTTTTTCTTCCTTTCCATACTGTACTCTTTGGAAGGCGGCTGTTATGTGTAGTCAACACTTAAAGGAGGAAGCTTTATGCTCCACTTTCTTAAAGTGAAGAGTCTACATAGATTGAAATTCTTCTGCAGAGGGGATTTGTCTATCTCTCTCTTTATTTATTTAATCATTTATATCAGTCTGGGCTCATGGATATTTATTTTATACTTGGAGCTATAATCCATCACCGATTTTATGTTGCTCAAATTGTTCCAGCTTTGACCTTGGGGAGCTCTTTTCAAACATGCCTATGTTTCTTTGACATACCTCCTTTATTTTGTGCATATGTGTGTGCATCACTTCTTACCTTCTGGCAATGTAAGAAGTTGCAGGCTCATCATATTTATTTCCTGCCTCAGTCTTTGAATCAGCTATTTCTCCAAGGGACTGTCATTCTTTTTGTTAGAGAAGGGTATTAAAATCCATTTTCCATGTTGTGGGTATTAGCTGTGCTCATTTTGGCTGGGGTGTTACTTCCAGGACCACCCAGCTGACAAAGCAAGGAGTTGTGTGTGTACTAAACTATGTACACACACATATCTACGAATATTTATGTATCTGCCTTTAGCTAAACATGAGTTAATTTTGATGTCTCCAACTCTAATCATTACTACGTGGATCATTCTCGTCATCTCTCCTTGTTTATTTGTACTATCCCTCTCCAATAGGAAAAAAAAAAAAAAAAAGGAACTGGCTCTAACAATCTGCCATCCATGTACTTAATTGGTCAATTTCAGTATCAAATACAGTTGTTTTAGAATTGTTAACCTATATGTCTATGGGAAATAACTTTATCAACTAGAATACAGTATTTACGTATAGCTCCTTTGCCTTTAGTCTTACATAGTCCATTAATTTCCAGAGTTGCTTATGTCAGCACCTTTTTCCACTATCCCTTTCTAAAGTATATGAGGGGAGGTGGGCATCCTGGG
Source organism: Vulpes vulpes (assembly GCF_048418805.1). Taxonomy (NCBI): domain Eukaryota; kingdom Metazoa; phylum Chordata; class Mammalia; order Carnivora; family Canidae; genus Vulpes; species Vulpes vulpes. Next base: position 189,590,232 of record NC_132791.1, on the reverse strand, counting down.
ATTGCCTAGCCTCCTAAGTGATTTTTTTTAATCTCTTATCATTTTGTCTTTTTCAGAACGTCATATAATTGGAATCATACAGTATACAGCTTTTATTCTGACTACTTAATTTTGCTTAGCAATATGCATTTAAGATTCATCCGTGACTTTGGAAAATGCTTTACCCCTACAGGATGCTCTGGGCATATTCCTAGTGATCATTCTTTACCTCTTCCTGCCGGAGCTATGTGAGCATCTTTTTTGGGTCTTCACCATGAGAACCTGGTGGGAATCCTGGAGGTAAAGCCTATGAAAGTGTGGGGATCTTCTAATACTAGTCTACCCTTAGCCTCCAGCAGTTCATCAAATACCATTTAAATGTCCCTACCCATGTGTGGCTCTAGCAGCTTCTGCTCTAGGTAAGCAGATCTTGGACTGAATCTTTGGATTTCCCTGTCTCTCCAGATTTCAGAGTGAGTGATTTTGAAAACTCTCCTTGAAAATGGCCACACATAAGTTAAAAAAAAATTTACAGTTCATATTTTTTTTTTTCTTGTTGAGGGCATGGGAGTGATAACTTCCAAGTACTTGTTGGGGTTGAACCTGGAAGTATGTCATATCCTTTTGAGGATTTGTTTTTCTTTTGTCATGTTAACTGCCAGTTATTTCAAACATTTTTTATTATTCATGATTTTCAGGTCCTTTAGAAACATTTGCTTGGAGGTCAGGAACACAATCACTCTTAATTTGGGGTGAACTCAACTGGCATATATAATATTTCAGGTGTAGTTTAAGCAATACAGAGAATCCTCACCTCCTTTATTAACATGGGTTGAAATAGGTTTTAGATGGTTTTATATTTTGTATCTGTTTTCCTCAGTATTGACTACAGTAGTGAAAATGTCATGGAAACACAATAGATGCTATTCCTGGCTGATTTTACATAACATCCTATAAAAAAAAAAAGGCAAAAAAATTCTTGTATGTGTATAGAAAAATTATGAGTCATTTCATCAGATGTTTTGTAGGATTAAAGTAGATAATTCTTATGGATTTAGTGAGGAAATTCAAGTTTTTTCCAACAATTCACACAGTTTTACAGAATACAATTTAAAAAATCAACTTCATAATCTGTAAAATAAAATCTATAAATTACTGTAAATACAACTTCAATCTACTTTATATGACTATTGGAGAATTTGATTTTTTTTCTGAAAAAAAAATTATCTTATAAACGGTAAGCAAAAACCAAGAAGTTCTGAGGAACTACTGCCATTCCTGAAGTCATGCAATTAGGAACAACTAGCTGTTTATTGGGCTAAAGATGTTCCCACCACTCTTTACAAAACGTAGTATCAACATTTAGGAGTATTTTTATTCTACTTTCCCCGTTTGAAAAAAAGTAGAGTAAATGTCAACAGTTGTAGGACTTTGATGCTATCGGATACAAGCATGAATTGCTTTGACAAAAATTTTTTTCAGAAACATAATTGAGGCCAGGTTTCCTAAAATCCAGCCAGAGTGAGAACCTTCACGTTCCCAAGAGCTTGAGTGTTCTCACAGCAGGAAAGGACGTTGAGCTTCAGCCACACAGCGGTGCAACCCTTAATTAAATGATGCAGGAGCATATGGGAATTAGCGACGAGATTAAGTGACTAATAGAGCAGAACGCAGTAATGTCGATGTAAATGGAGAGGAGCTCCATGATGGCAAATTGGGGGAAAATGTAACCCTGGAGGAAGTATAGAATCATAGAAAAATGATCTGAGCATTAAGGGACAAACAGGAGCCTAAAAGTCACTTAGCTTTATCAGGTTCTGTATTCTAGTTGCCAAAGACTTGGGGGGTGGGGTTACACGGACTCTTTGAGAAGCTCAAGGGAATGGAGATGCTCAGCATGAGGCAGTTTACCTCAATGCCTCACTCACTCCATTAGCCGGTTCTTCATCTGGTCAACACATACCTGTCGAGGCTCACTGTATGTCCTTGCTGTCCTGGGCGTGACGCTTACGGCAAATAAAACAGACATCACCCCCGACCTCAAGAAAAACATGATCTTGACTAAGACAAGTGCCTCTGATTGTCCTTGGTTATTTTCTTTCAAATGCTATAAGGCCTCCTTTTCTTGCTATGTGGGCTTTTGTCAAATAATTGAAGATAGTTCTTGTGTCCTAGAATGTCTTCTACCCTCATGGGAGAAAGCTCTCATTTTCTTAAATGTCAGATTATATTTTCTTTGTATTTATAACAAAGGCATTGGGTTACGTAGATAATATCAGGAGGAGTAAGAGGGAATGGATTATCTCTGCTGTATTTCCACCGTGCGCCAGACCCATGGGTTGGCCCATATATCTAGAGAGTGAGGTCCGTGAGCACCCGGACCTTATGGGTGCCCTTCCATACCGTATCTCAGTGCCTCGAGCAGCAGCAGGGGGATGCTACGCAGCCAGAATATATTTGGGAGATGAAGGAACCCGGTCCTTTCCTCAGTACTACAGTGCAGTACTGTGCTGCTCCTGGAAGGAAGCTCTTCCAGAGTGTGAGCACCATTCTTCCAGTTGCAAGTTGACAGAACCTATTTAAACTAGCGTAAATGAAGGACTACTATTACTAGTATTACTATTAGCAGTAGCTATTATTTAATAGATCATAAAAATGAGAAATGCCATGGCTGTTCCAAGAATGTATTTGGAGCTCTTCTTTTTCCGTCTCGTCGCTCAGCCTGCCTTTCTGCTGACTTACTGTTTTGTTTTCTAAAAACAGGACGGGCCGCCAAGTAACAAAGGGGGCCTGGGTGGCTGCAGGCTGACTGTGACCCCCTGCGGCTGTCACTGTTGGGCTGAGCCCCCCGAACTTTGAGCAAGGTGTTGAAGAGATGCATCCATTAAAAAGGTCACAGACTAATTTTTATTTTATTTATTTTTTTATTTTTACAGAAAAGAGACAGATTTTCTTGAATGTGTTGTAAATTGTTTGAGTCTAGCAAAACTGTGGTCAAAAACGTTCCAAAGATTTAAAAGTCCCATTTGATAATGTTCAGAAAAAGAGGTAAATCAGGGATATTCTCTAATTGAATCCTCCTTTGCATGACAAGGCAAGAAATTGAAGTCAGCATTCCTTGAGAGCTTACTGAGGGCTTGGAGCCAGATGGAACTGGTGGGAAGGGCAGGGCCAAAGAATTGGCAACTTGCTCTTGAATTGGAGTGGCAGGGAAGAGCCATGGACCCATGAGCAGACCCAGTTAGGGTACTAAGGTACGAAGTCTTCCCAGTGCAGGAGGTTTCACAGGTCGTGCCCACTACATGGTATCTGTGATGATGAGATCAGTAGAGAGATGATGACACATAGTTAACATTGACTGAGGGCTTTGTGCTAAGTACCGCTTTAAAATGTTCTGATTTTTTTTTTAATAATAAAATTTTTTATTGGTGTTCAATTTGCCAACATACAGAATAACACCCAGTGGTCATCCCGTCAAGTGCCCACCTCAGTGCCCGTCACCCATTCACCCCCACCCCCCGCCCTCCTCCCCTTCCACCACCCCTAGTCCGTTTCCCAGAGTTAGGAGTCTTTATGTTCTGTCTCCCTTTCTGATATTTTCTACCCATTTCTTCTCCCTTCCCTTCTATTCCCTTTCACTGTTCTAATATTTTTAAGATCTTCACAGAAACCATGTGGAATTGATGATTCATTGTTGGGTTTTTTTGGATATGAAGGAAAGGCACAGATCTGTTGAGAAACTACCCAGAACCTCAAAACAAATACAGGGTGAAAGCAGGGGTCGTGATCCGATGGCCGACTTCTGAATCCACGCACTAAAGTATCACCATGTACCTGAGAACCTACCCTACGGGCAGCTCACAGGGGGATCTTTGGAGGCCAGCTGTGCTGCTCCAACAAGCTGGGTTTAGGAAGGGTCGTAGGAGACCTTATGGTGGGCAAGGGAGCGGTTGTCTTAGAGAAGAAGCCACATGCAGGGAGCATGTCCCGAGGGCAGCTGTCCACGCCTGGGTATGGCGAAGGAGGGATGAGCACCGTCTGGGGAGAACGCGTGCTAACTCGCAGCCCACCTCGAGCTTCAGGCTTGTGTCGCTGCGCTTCCCTTCTCCTCCCAGCCTCGGAGATACCAGGACCATCCTGCCCCATAGTCTCCACTCCTGCTTTGCTCCAGTTCGGAGCTTGGTCAAGGGGAAGGGGAATGAAAGAGCAACTCAGAGAGAGGTGACTGCATCCCCTGCCTTTCACCACAGCCCATTTGCTGTATATGATCTTCTATGTTCCGCGGAAGTGTTCACATTTCAGAGCATTTAAAACAAATGAGACATTTATTAGTGTAACCTTTATTCTGTCGATGATTTAAGCCATTTCAAAGGTAACTAAAAGAGGAACACTATTTCCCTTACACTTGAGCCTTCCATGTGCCCCCACCAGCCACAAAACGCTTCAGTAATTTTAATGCACTGTACATCTTCTGAAATACCTACATAAATAATCTATTGTTCTAAAGGTCACAAAGGTAGAGGATCACTTTGAAATGTCAGGAAAGTAAATGAATTGGTAACGTGGTATCATAAGTTTGGGTATGTCCGTGACCTCTCTATCCGTAGATTTCCGCACGCAGCAGAGGACGTGATGAAGGTGACCTGGAAAGTGTGAAAACCCTTGGGACTGGAAGGGACAGATGAATGGCCAAGAGTGTGGGCTCTGACATAGCCCAGCCTCTTCTCCCCCAGGATAAAAACCATCAAGTGTCTAACAGGCATGGCATTTTTGCTGTCCTTCTTCGCCTCTGTTCAAATGGGATGAAACCTCATTAAAACGCCAAGTCTCAAAGACACAGTTCAGCTCCAGATCCCTTTCAAGTTAAAGGCCACCTCGTTAACATGGCCTTAAGAGTTTGCTTGCAACTTTCAAACATCCCATAAATTTGCAGTTAATAGGAAGGTTGATAAATTCTCTCTCATTTTAACTGCTGTTCAGAGCTGTCATCCTCCTTGATAGATGTCATCATCTGAAGAAGAAATTTCTAGGTGTCTAAATGTCACCACAGGCTGGAGCATCCTAAATTATTTTTGCGTATTACTTGGGTATGACTTTTTTAAAAAATCCTTACATAAACGTGGAACATTAGAATTGGACAGGTTATCAAGATTGCAGAGGTAGATAAGGACTCCAAACCTTTCATTATGTGGGATGCAGGGCAGGTAGAGATGAGGTACATGAAGAAAGGACTCACAAGCAAGATTAGAACCACAGTGTCTTTCTGGAAATCTGTATTTTTTTCAAGGTTACACAGACACCGATTCTCCCACCTTGCAAATTAACTACTTTCTCATGTGGGCTGGAGACCAGAAGGCTGGATGTCCTAAATTACATTCTAGAGCTATAAATAAATAGATTCTTAAATGTGAAAGACTCCCTACAACACCATCTGTCCAAAGTGGGCTGTGTCCAGCTGCATAACTCCAGGGACAGTGCTGATTGTTACCACCTCCATCCGGCCCTGTGAATTCACAGCTCAGTTCTCAAAACAGGTACTAACATTCCTGACTAGGGCTTTGATCAAAATATTTTGTCTGATGCTGGCTACATGAAGCACACACTTCTCCAGGTAGTAGAAAATAATCAAGAGTGATCACCAGCACACTTGGCCATTTTCTTTGCTCAGCCTTTACTGTTACCAAATTCAAGACAACCTTTACAGCGATTCATGATCAGACCATGCTTGCCACTCAGATTCAATGAAAAATAGCAGTTTTCACACAAAAAGAGAAAGTTCTGCAGCACCTACTATGTGCCCTGCAGCTGCTAGCTCACCATCAGCGGTGTTGGTGTGACTATTCTGATGACCCAGAGGAAGAAGAGAGGCTAGATAACTTGACCCAGATGACACAGGTAGTGTGTGATAGATGCACATTTTAACTTCTGACCATCTGACCCATGAGTGGAAAGTTAAGGCTTAGCTAAAGTAGAATTCCGGTTTTAAAAAGCAGAGCAAGGGATCTCTGGGTGGCGCAGTGGTTTAGCACCTGCCTTTGGCCCAGGGCGCGATCCTGGAGACCCGGGATCGAATCCCACGTCGGGCTCCCGGTGCATGGAGCCTGCTTCTTCCTCTGCCTGTGTCTCTGCCTCTCTCTCTCTCTCTCTCTCTCTGTGTGTGACTATCATAAATAAAAAATAAAAAAGAAAAAAAAATAAAAAGCAGAGCAAACACTGGCTAAAAATACAGCTAACGTCTTCGCTCTAGTTTAGCCTACCTGTTCATAAAATGTGAAGAGGAAAACTCTCCCTAATAGAAGTAACCCAGAAATCACCCTCTAAGGACCATAAGTGTGTATTTAGTACATAATAATACTGTGACACTGGATGGTCTCCAGTCTTAGAAGGGCCTTGGGTTTCATCTTTTAATGGGACTTGAATAGGAAGAAGAAACGTCACACACATGTTTCTTGGGGGCCAGCGTGTGCTCACTGCAAAAATGAAATCATGGCTCCCCTTTGCTGGAAACCTGCTAAAGGATTCCCAAAACAGTGAAAATGGAATCTGGGTTCTCCTCAAAGCGTGCACTGATTTGCCCTCCTCTTCACATCCAGGTCTTCCTGCGCTTATTCTTGCTGGAATCTCACCGGCCATACCAGGCTTACTCCAACCTCCAGAACCTGCCAACATTGTGCTTAAATCGTGCTGCTCAGGGAATAGTTTTCCTGATGCCACTCTTGCCATTCCCTACTCCCCTACCTGCTTTATTTTTTATTCCTACTAACATGTGACATGATGTCATACCCATTTATGTTTTATCGTATCTGCCTCTCCTTAAAATGCAAGCTTGCTGAGGGTAAGGGCTTTCAGTGCTTTGTTCACTGTCCTAGTCCTGGCAGGTACATGGAGAGTGCCTGGCACAAATAAGGCTCTCAACAGATTTTTGTTAAATTAATGACCTCCTGCCTAGAAGACATCATTAATGTTCCATTGCATACCAACCACTCAAGAGCATCCACTATAATCAGGGTTGCCATCCTCCAAAATGGGTCCAGCCAGTTTAACCTGAGAGACTCATTTGTAGACCTTTGTAGACCCCCAACAGCTACCAGATTATTGCCAGCACAGTGATGGTAAAGCAGACAAAAAAAAGTATTTGCTTTTTGATTGATTGCAAGATGAATATTGCTCTAGAATTTAAATGACATAATTCAGGCTTTGCAAACACCTTGTAAAGAAGGTGTTTCTAGTTCTGTTTCGCTAAAGAGGAAGCTGTGGCTTGAGAAATTATCTAAGTTGTTCAGGGTCACCCACTGGTAAATGATGTGGTTTGAATTCAAAACTACTTTATTTGACTCCATATCTTATGAAATCCTCCCTGTAAAATAATGATGATCTGAATAGCAGTGATAATGGGAACAAGTATGATTACTCTTTATTATTATAAAATGACTTTGAGCTGAGGTCATTAGTCATCTCACTAAACTTCAGACATTACAGAAGCTGTAAGATTTTTGAAAAATGGTAATATTGAACACAATATAATCATATACATAATAGAAAATGGCACAGTTCCTTCAATAATATTTGGATCAAAAATAGTTTGTTCATGAAACATTTTTCTGTGCCATTCCCCATAAGCTATATTTATGCATATATTTCAAAGCTAATTAGAGGGGTAGCTGTCTTTAAAAAAGTCTTAACAATATCCACAGTTTTGTCCTATAACCTGCAAAATTCAATTTTTAACAATTCCTTTTTTTTAGAAATCCTTCTCACACTCAAATGCATTGTAATTTATTCATTTACCCATAATTCAAAAAGTACTTACTACGTTGCCTAGTACATATTAGGGACAGTGCTAGGTGACAAAAAAAAAAAAAAGTTCCGATTCTCTATATTTCAAAAGTCTGCAATATGGTGATAAGGAAATCCAAACAAATTTAATCTGAGAAATCTAAGCAAGAAAATAAGCAATTTTTAATTTTCTAATTTGAATTTTCACTAAATTATTAAGGACTCAGTATTTTATGTTATGATAAAGATTAATGAGTAACAGACACATTTTAGATACGATGGAAAGATAATGATGCTTTGAGTGGGCAAAACTTGCTCCTGGCCTGAAAGACAAGAAGCAGCCAGTCCTGTGAATCTCATGAGGAAGAGATTTATAAACTGACCATTTTAGTGGGTGTGAAGGACTGAATGGAAATTGAGTAGCTGATGCAGAGTGGGCATATAGAACAGTGGAATCTAGAGAGATTTGAGAAGAAGTCTGCAAGGATAAAACTACACACTTAGTAAGAGCTCTGGAGCATAATTTTAGAGCATAATTTTATGCTTTATCTGAAGCATAATTAGATCATTAATGCACTATTAAATGGAGTTTTAAGCAGAAGAGTAACAGAGTATGAAGTTTATATTTTGAAAATTCACTTTGTTTCCTGTGCAGAAAACAGGTTTGTGTGGGGCAGAAGGGGAAGCTCAGAGTCTAGTTAAGTGACCGTGAATGAGGTAGAGAAGAAATGAAGTCAACTGGATCCTGATACACAAAATGCCAAGTTTAAGACGGATGGAGTCAGATGACAAATCATTTGTTCTCCTTCTACACTGGGTCACACTAATCACATTCTCCTCTTGAACATGGGTTAGGTTTATGAATAATGAGAAATCATATTATCAAAGAGATAAATCCAATTTTTCTTAAATTCCCAAATAGAAGCTTTAAGTCTGGGTGGCTTCACTGGCTTTAGAAGAAAACAAAATTAAGGATTGGTATTACTCTTGAACAAAGGCAAGCAACAAAAAGTTTTTAACAACGTATTAGGAAATTGCATTTATCAAAATATGAAATGGGTAATAAAAACAACATGATCAAGAGTGGTTCGTCACAAGGATACAAGAATTGATCAATATTTAATATAATTTACTATGTTGATATAAAAATATAATAATATATCACCTGTTATTGAGTAAAAACAAAAACAAAAATAAACAAAACAAACACCTTTCAGAAATCTATGAGGAGAAGGAAATGTCCTGAATCTAATAAAGTGCGACCAAAACAAGTTTCATTTAACATGCCTAATAGTGTACCCCTTTGGAAAATTAGGAAAAAATATTTAAGTGTAGCTTTTCTCAGAATTTTTATTTAATGTTATTCTTTAGATATTAGCTAGTACAATAAGACACGATCAATAAGTGAAAGAGAAAATGTTAAAAAAAAGAAGTAAAATTATTTGCAGGTGACTTGATCACTTGCCTACAAAATCCTAAGGATCCAAAAATAATTAGCAACACTAATAAGTAAAGTTAGCAAGGTCCCAGGATTCAAGGTCAATATACACATATAGATTCAAAAAAAATTGTATTTCCTTGTGCTATCAATAGACGTTGGAAAACAAAACAGTGGTATATCCAATAACATATAATACATAAAATTCTCAGGAATCCTTTAGCATCAAATTATATATAATATCTACAGTAAAAACTACTGAATATTACTGAGTAATTTTTAGAAGATCCCCATAAGTGGAACGATACATTACACAGATGGATAAAATGTCTTATTGTTAGGATATCGACCCTCCCTAACTAATCCATGCATTAAATACAATCATAATCCAAATCCCGTACATAAATTTTTTGGACATTGAGCTAAGTCTAATTATTTTAGAAAAATAGTAAATATCTGGAATATTTTTAAGTATACAAAAGTAAAAATTGGGGGATTTCCACTAACTTTAAGAACTATTATAAAACTATAATCATCAAGGCAGTGTACTATTAGCATAAGCATAAATAAATAGAGCAGTTCAATAAAACAAAGTGTCTAGAAATACACTCAAACATATTTTTATGTCTATCTTAAAGAGGTGACAGGGTAACTCCAACGGGGAAAGAGCCTTTTCAGCAGATGAAGCTGAAACAACTAGATATGCAGGTAGAAAAAATGAAGAGCAACTCTTCCCTGAAATTATACAAAAATGACTGAGTATGAATCATAGATTTAATTATAAATTTCTAGAAATTATAATAAATATAAATTATAATAATTATAAATTATAATTATAAATTATAATAATAAATTATAATTATAAATTATAAATTAATTATAAATTTCTAGAAAAACATAACCAGCTTGGGGTAAGGAAAGATTTCTTAGATAAGTGACCCTAATTCAATGATAAGATTAAATGGACATCATCAAAATGTATATGAACTGTCCAAAAATGGGAATTTCAGGTGCAGGGAGCAGATTAGTGGATTCCCAGGGTTGAAGAAAGGGGAAATGGGAAGTGACTGCTTTATGGTTATAGGGTTTCTTTTGGGGGTGATGAAAATGTTCCAGAATTAGATAGTAGTGATGGTTGCATAAAACCATCAGTGTGCTAATAGTCAGTGAATTGTACACTTTAAATGTTAAATTTTATGTTAAGTGAATTAAACTTTAATAAAAAAATAAAGCTCTTTTTCTCTCCAAAAAATATTTAAAAACTAAAAGTCAATCTCAAAGTAAGAAAAGATGTTTGCAGTACATGGAACTAAAAGGATTTTTATCTAAGTTAAGTACCTTATATAGAACTAAGTAAAAAGACCAAAAAAAAAAAAAAAAAACCAATCAAGATTTAATGAGAAAAAATGGACTTGAACTGTTACTTCATAAAGAAAGGTATGATCAATATACTTATAGAAATGCTTTGCATCATTAATCATCTCACTACCCAATGTAGCATTTCACACCCATTACAATGATGATAACAATAATAGTAATAATAAATAACTATACTGTTATGAGGATGTCAGTGGAAGTGTAAAAGGGCAAACCCACAATGTAATAATGTCTGGAAGTTTCTTACACATTTAAACACTTAACTCATGATTGATCTATTTTACACCTAGATATTTACCTTAAGGAATGAAAACTTGTGTTCACAGAATACTTTCTGAGAACATTCATAGCAGGGGCGCCTGGGTGGCTCAGCTGGTTAAGCATTTGCTTTCAGCTCAGGTCACAATCTCGAGGTCCTGGGGTGGAGGCCGCACCTGGCTCCCCAGCGAGGGGGTGCGGGTCTGCTTCTCCCTCTCTCTCTGCTGCTCCTCGCTGTTGTGCTCTCTCTCGCTGGCTCTCTCAAGTACATAAATAAAATCTTGAAAAAAAAATAAAAAAGAACATCTATAGCAGTTTTATTCCTAACAGTTGAAAGTTGAAACAACCCAAGTGTCTGTCAACAGATGAGGGAATAAACAGATGCAGTAGGTTCATACCGTGGAATACTATTCACCGATTAGGAGTTAACTACTGATACACAAAATAGCAGAAACCTAAACATGCTTCTTTTTAGTGAAAGAAGCCAGACTTATACAGAAGTGTATATACTGTATGATTTCATTTACAAAGTTTAAAAAACATAAAAAACCCACAAAGCCTAGGTAATGGAATAGCGGTTTCTTCTAAAGGTGAGGATTGATTACAAAAGATCATGAGACAGCTGACTGTCGTAATGGATGTGCTATATTTTAATTACGGCGACTGTTATCAAAGTCACTGAACTGTACACTTAATACATGTGCTTTTACAAGGAAAGCTATACTTCAATCAGAAAAAGGAGTTTTCAAGTCTCTGCATCATTGTGCTGTAGAAATCACTCCTACCTTTTTCTCCATTTTGCCCTCCCTATTGGGTATAGTTACCTACTGCTTCATCCATGGGGCAACACAGGTATAAGCGCTTCAATAATCAGTAGATCTTAGGAAAACACAGATTTGATTCTTTGGTGCAGGACGAAATTCTAACACCCGGCATTCTATAAAGAATTCAGGAAGCATCATGACATAAAAAGAACATGGAACTCAGAGTCCCAAGAATGAGAATGAGGAATAAACTCTGAACTGGATTTTTTTTCTGGTTTTAATTTTCATTATTGACGAACAGTGGACATGCAGTGTCATATTAGTTCTGCGTGTACAATGTAGAGGTTCAGCAGTTCCATACACTTCACAACACTCATCACGATAGGCGTCCTCACCATTGTCATAGTGCAACTGATCCTATTCCTTTTGTTTCATCCCTGTGACTTATGACAAGACATTTGTACATCTTAATCTTCACTTATTTCACCCATCCCTATCCTCCCTCCCCTTCCCACAGTCACCAGTTTGTTTTCTGTATCTTTAATTCTGTTTCTGCTTTGTTTGTTCACCTTTTATTTTTTAAAGTAAACCCTAACCCCTCCCCCCAACTTAGGGCTTGAACTCAGGATCTAAGATCAAGAGTCATGTGATCCACAACTGAACCTTTGCCTCTGTTCCTTTTTTTTGTTAGATTTCACACATAAATGAAATCATGTGGTATGCGCATTTCTCTGATTTATTTCATTTGGCATAATTCTCTTTGGGTCAATTTGTGTTTTCACAAGTGGCAATATCTCATTCTTTTTTATGGCTCTGTAAAATCCTGTGTGTGCGTGTGTGTGCCAAGTCTTCTTCCTCCACTTGTCCGTCATCACACACTTAGGTTGTTTCCATATTGTTGGCTGTTGTAGATGATGCTACACTAAATATAGGGATGCATATGTTCTTTCAAATTGGTGTTTTTGTTTTCTTTGGGTAAATGCCAGATCATGGATTACTGAATTGGTGTTTCTACTTTTAGTTTTTCAAGGAGCCACTCTATGGTTTTCTCCAGTGGTTACACCAGTTTGACATTTCCACCAACAGTGCACGAAGATTCCCTTTTCTCCACACTCACCAACATTTGTTTTTTTCTGGTCTTTTTGAGACTAGCCATTCTGACTGATGTGAAGTGATAGCTTATTGTGCTTTTGATTTGCATTTCCCTGATGACTAGTAATGTTGAGCATCTTTTCTTGGGTCTGTTTCCATCTGTATGTCTTCTTTGGAAAAAATGTCTATGCAACTTTTCTGCCCATTTTAATCATATTATTATTATTATTTTGGTGTTGAGTTATAGAAGTTCTGTACGTATTTGAATATTAACCCCTTCTCAGATACATCGTTTGCAAATGTCTCCTCCTATTCAATAGGTTGCCTTTTCACTTGGTTGTCGAATTCCTTTGCTGTGTTTATTTTTATGTAGTCTCAATAGTTAATTTTTTTGCTCTTGTTTCTCTTGCCTCAGGAAACATACCCATAAGAATTTGCTAAGGCTGATGTCTAATCGATTACTGCCTGTGCTCTCTTTTAGGATCTTTATGGTTTCAGATATCAACACATTTAGGTCCTTAATCCATTTGGAGTCTATTTTTTTGTGTATTATGGAAGAAAGCAAGCCAGTTTTATTCTTCTGTGTGTGGCTGTCCAGTTTTCCCAGCACCATTTACTGAAGACACTGTCTTTTCTCCATTGTATATTCTGGCCTCCTTTGTTGTAGATTAACTCACCCTATGAAACCTATTTCTGGGCTCTCTATCCCATTCTATAGATTCATAGCTTCATTTGTTGTGCCAGCACCATACGATGTGGATTACTGTAGGTTTGTAGAATACCTTAAAAGCTGGGTTGGTGATACCTCCAACTTTGTTCATCTTTCTCAGGATTGCTTTAGCTATTTTGGGTCTTTGGTGGTTCCATACAAATTTTAGGATTGTTTGTTCTATTTATGTGGAAAATACCTTTGGAATTTTGATAGGAATTTCGTTGGATTTGATGATTTCTTTTGCTAATGGGAATATTTTAACAATATTCTTCTAATCCATGAGTATGGTGTATCTTTCTGTTTGTTAGTGTTATCTTCAATTTCTTTTAATTGTTGTCTCATAATCTTTCACCTCTAAGGTTAAATTGATTCCTTTGGTACAACTTTAAATGTATGAGCTGGATTTTGAAGAAAAAGATTAACCTGAGTCGCAGGTGCTTCATCTGTTGAATAAAAATTGATCCTACTTAAGAGGTCATGGGAAAAGTGAATAAGGTGATATCCCTAGAATGTTAGTGCACAGGGGAGCTGAAGATCCATAAGTGATAGTCTTCTGCTTCAAATATCAATTGAATATTTTTAATTAAATAACTAGAGAACCATAAATTGAATTTTCTTCATTATCTCCTAAGATTGTCTTACTCTTCTTGTATCAGACATTTCTGAAATGAGTTGCTGGTTAACCTTTCAACAAATTGTCAAAAAACATGTATTAAGAGTTCCACCTATTCCAGATATTGGGTTTCACGATCCAGAGCCAAGGGGGTGTTCTCTGTATACCCCAATGAATGGCAGCTTAGTGGATGAGGGGATAACAACCCACGAGGGGAGGACAGTTGAGTTTTTGTGAATTGAGGGATTGCGTAGCCACCATTTCTGTCACTGCTGTTGCGGAGGCAGAAAATGACTCCATGTACGTATCCATCAATGTACCAATTCAATCAGTTAAGTTATCTCTTTGGCTATTTATTCATTTATCTATTTAATTTCTTAACAAATATTTAGTGAATGATGTAATGTTCTGTGTGCTAGATGTAATGTGAAATAGCTTCACTCAAACATTTTATACGTTTATGAATCTTAGGGGAGAAGTGTACTACATGTAGATGCTCGGATACTGCTTTGGCCACCATGAAGTCATGTTAACTTTGTCAGAGGACTTTCCTGGAATTCCTCACACTAGGAAGCGATTTTCAGAATGCTAATATTTGGGATGAAAATAAAAGGCCACTGGAGGTCCTGGGGGACACAGCCTTTGGACAGAACATAAAGCAAAGAGACAGTCTTGCCCCCAAAGTGAGAATATCACGATTATTATGTCAAGCCCATGGGTAATTGCTCCATTACTGCCTCCTTCAAAAGTTCTTCCAGGGAACTTAGTGTCTGCAACAGGCCTTGTTTGCTCTCAGGTTTCAAGTACTAACAAGCCTTCTTAACAATTAATTACAGCCTTGTTTTACAAGTGTGAATGTTTTGATTTGCGAACTTTAAAGAACTTCAGGGAAATTTAACTCGCCCTCCAACAACTACTATATCAACTGCCCTTCACTATACAAATTTGATATTAAATGATCAAATGTGAACCCCAAGCCTCATGAGGTCACGGAATCCCTTGATTTGGGACCAGGTGTATAGAGATGTTCAATTATTAAATAATTAGTTTGGAAACAATAACTAGTGTAGTTTAATTCTCTTGCTGATTTCCTAATGTTTATTAATTTAAGCACCTGTGTCTTCCTGTAACACTTTCCTGCAGAATGCTTACCAGGATATGCATAGCATGTGAATTTACAATGAATATAATTACCTTTTGCAGCTCACTCCAGGTGCCTAAGTGAGTAGAAATGAATTATGACTTTAATTGTCAGAAAGGTTTCAATATTCTGAATTTAATTATTGAAAAATTGTTTAAATTCCTAGCTAAGCAATAATGTGTTGTTGTTAATTAAAACACCAAAATATGATATTTTTTAGAATAACCAAATGCTCCATTAAAGAAGATTCAGAGAAATAATTATATAGTGAAGAGAAGCAATTGTCTCAGCATACCTAATTTGTTCCCAGAATATTTCGAGGATGATTGAAGTTGTAGATGCATTTTTTTTAGCCTTCAGAAAATCCCCAGTCCTTTTCTTTGACTGTTCCCATTTTTCTTGGGAGTGAAAGAACATTAATCTTTGCAGAAAAATATCCCATTGACACTTGAAATTCATGTTAAGAATTGAACTCATTATCTTCCTCTAACCCATCTTGATTTTCCAACTGTATTCCTTAACTCGATAGTAGCATCACCGTTTTCCATCTAAAGCAGAATGTGGAAATCGTTCCAGATTTCTCTATCTCCCTTAAGCCCCACATCTATTAGTTACCAAGTTCTGGTCATTTTCCCTCAGATACCTCACCAAATTCCCAGCACGATTGCTGCAAACTCTCATCCTCCCTGGCTTACTCTAGTGTCACAGTGTTGCCATGTTAAATAATACTCTCCTCTCTGCCAGTTGTGCCACGAGCCCCACACTGTTACCTCCAGGCCATCCCTATACATCAGTTATTTGTCTTAAGTGCAGTTTAGAAGAGAAGAGTAGGAAATCCTTGTCCCACAAAGAGGATTACTAGAGAGTTCAACCTGATAGGAACAGAAAGAGATGATTTTAAAGATGAAAGGAATGCATGTTGGCATTTTGAAATTATTCCAGGGATCAACTATTTAGAGAATCTGATTTACCAGGAAATTAATCATTTGATATGTCCATAAGCATAATATGAGTACCTTTCATGGATACTAACACTAATAACCAGGTAAAAAGTTTAAAAGGGTGTCCTCCTACTATTGAACTACCCACAGAATTCCCCTAACTCTCAATTCCATGCTCCGTCAGTGGTAGTAGGAAGCACACAGTCTGATGATGTAATTATGGGCAGATCACTCCTGATGATTCTATCCCAGTTTCATCCTAGGCCGTCCACATAGCGGATCTCTGTGTAAGAAGGTAAATTTGTTTAAGTGCCCTCTTAGTACAGATTGATTCTATAAGGACTAGCTGAAGTTTGACCAAAATAGAAAGAAAAAATAGGTAAGATGATCTTTTAAAAAGTCCATTACTTTGATGGGAGTTCATCAGGGGTATCCTGTTATGTGGTATAATATACATTACACCACTCCTAGGAGCGAAGTTAGGATGACAGGTAATGAACAGCAGGATTGAAACAAGAACGAGGTCACCTGCATACAGCAAGTCTTAGAAACCTCATTATAGCATCACTGAAGCATGAAGGTAGGTGCACATATTTGCAGCCACTGTAATCAGTGTGATTGGGCTCCCGTTTCCTCTGCTCGCCCCCCTTGGGTTAAGATACTAGAGGCATTGCTGCTGGAATGATGCAGCTGATGCCGTGTGTTCTCTTCATGCTGCTAAATCATGTTGTTGGCCTCCTCTGCTCCTATTGCTACGATATCATATGACATCATTTGCACAGAAGGACACAATAGTCAAATGTTCCAATTTTCTGGCAGAGTAGATCAATGCCATAAAACAGAGGAATGTAAGGGTTGTTTTCATTGATGTTCTTTTTCAGCATTTTGGGGTTCACTTACAGATACCCACCTGAGAATTTCCCTTCTGCTTGCATACTTTGGTTGTCTTTAGCAGTATTAACATTCTGGAGGACTTGCCAGAGACACTACAAAAAAAAAAAAAAAAGATTGAGGATAAGAAAAAGGAAGATTATTTAGAAATTACTAGCATTACCACCTTTACCAGGGCAAAGTTTAGGACAAGGTATCTCAGACTGTAAATTAATTATTTACATTCTAGTAGTTACTTTACCAGAGAAAGCAAATACAGTCATGGTAAAATAAAAGATTTTACTTTTTCTGAAAAGACCATACATAGTAGGTTTACAAAGATAATTTTCATTTTATTATCTCTACTCTTGACAAAAAACTTACTCTTTCTATGAAACTCAAGTCTTCCAGTTGTTCATTTATTTATTAAAGAATTGAGATGCTAATTAGTGAAATGCTACCACGGACATCACATAAAGAAACAAAAAGCTTATTTATCACATTATATCTGATGATGAAACATTGATTTTTGTGTCTACATTTGTAGCAGTAGTAAGACTTTTTCTCAAAAGTTGTTATGTATATAGAGACATTGTTTCTTCTTTAGCTCCAGAAATTTAGGGGAATGCCACCTGTCACCTGCTACTAATTTAAACTCTGTATATCTATCTGACTATATAAATGGACAAGAGTAGACATTAGCTAAAATACTTATGAAAAGTTCTTAACTGAGCTCTGTTTTGATCTCAGCCTTGGTACATAGTTGTTGTAAGAATTAATTGTTTTGAAACTACTGCTGTCCACAATACCATGCAGTCTCCCATGGGCAGGAGCTTACATTATGCATTCTCTTATGATTTAGTGCCAGGAAAAAACCTTTAATTCCCTTAGAAATAAGTATATTTCCTCTTTTCAAAAAACAGCTAAGTAATTCAGACATGGAAGTGCATTACAATCATTGGCTTCCTTTTGAACATCCACCATCTTATCCATCTTAGAGTCATAACCAAAAATATGAGGAGTTTTTCTTCAGGATAGAGTAAGAGCCTCTAATCCAGATGCCCTTTCCTCACGTAGATATGCTAAACTGATGGTCACTTCCTGAAATACAGATCTTGAGTTGTGGAATAAAGATAAAAATACTGAAAATGGTTGGAGTTGATTCAACAATTAAATAGATTTTTTTACCTTGATATACTGAGAAGCCCTAATTCCTGTTCATTTCTGGACCTAATTTATTGTCAAAATGTTCGATATTCATTGTCCTTCCAGTTACTTCAACTTGTCGATGAGTTACCAAGACCAGAGTTTGTAACCAAAGAACTCTAGCTTATGTAAGTCAGTGCAGTGGATCAACACAGTGTTTGAACTGCCTGTGGCCACTACAAACCTCGTAACAAATCAGATGCCCTGTCCTATCGAATTTTTTAGCCTCAAAATCAACATGTATTCATCCATATTTTTCTAGTTTTGTTTTCCTATGTTTATCTGTATTTTTATTAAATACATTATATTCATATGACATTAGTTATAAATCTACTTAGGTTCATTTGGGATTCAGGATAATAAATTTTTTTGAAGTCTTTACATGCTTTTTTCAATATGTCATATTTATAGTTTGATATATCATATTTAATGATTCAAGTAATTTTAAAGCATGGCCACTTATTTTCTTAAATATTAAGAAACTATATTGGTCAATGGGGTGAGTCACTGAAGAATTTAAGAAAGGAAGAATTATAATAGTTACACTGTTACACTATTGTTTTACATTAATTATGGCTGCCGTGGTAATCAAGGATCTCAGAACTGAAAGAAGGGAGATAAATCAGATGTTATTAGAGGTCACTTCTATATCTGTCCATGACAGTCTGATGGGGACTGGAATGAATCCTAGGCACATACATGAAATGACTTTCAGGTATTAAAAAGAAAAGCACCTTAGAGTTTGGTCCCTGAGAGAAAGGAAATAAGCAAGGTGAGCTCTGTGATGACCCCAGTTTTACTCCTGCGGGCATATTCCAGCTCACAATATTAGGGGAGAATCCTGAGCATGGCACAGTGGTTTGCTGAAGTGTGGCGACAGTGGGAAACTGAGGCAGCTGAAAGTTGCCGGGCAGAGTCCTGAGAGGGGGGAGCTATGCAGAACATGATCTCTGGGAATCTGCGTCTGTGTCTCCTTGAGAATGTGCTTACTCCTCAGGCTGTCTGCCCAAGCACTCAAACTCCAGGGCCAGGCAGGGAAGAGCTGGGGAGCTAAACATGAACTGTCTCAGAAAGTTGATGCAGGCGGTAATGTGTTTGAGGTCTGAGCAGCTGTCCCAGAAAGTCCTCTCTGATCACCCAGGCCATTGCATAGACACCCCAGAAGGCTCACACATTAGTAACAGGCCTGAATGTCTCTAGAATAATGCTTGCTCCAGACCCGTGCTACAGGTAGGAGAAACAAGATTGGAAGGATCAATTAAGCAAATGTGTGCCTTGAAAAGCCCAACGTTGCTTAGAGGAAGACAATAAAATTTCAACATTCAGCAAGGACCAAGGACCAATAAAATATTACTAAACATGCAAAGAAACATATGGCCCATGTAGTGGGACCCAAAATGTGACCTGTTACTGGGAGAAAAATCAGTCAGTTCAAACAGATCCAGATACGAGAATGTCCATGGAAGTAACATGCAAGGACTTAATAAATGTCAGGGGAAAAACAATACTGTGCATGTGTGTTTAGAGCAGCTTTAGTCACAATAGAGTAAAAGTGAAAACTACTGAAATGTCCACATGGTGAACAGATACCTTGTGGTACGAATACTCCTCCATGGAGATTGTATTCAGCCATAAACTAAGCAATTGAAATAGATAAATCTGAGTGAAAAGTTGGACCAAGTGAGGAAAATGTCAGGTACGGAGAAGTACGTACCTCATTTACATTCTATTCTAGGAAAAACTATTGTAAACTGTAGCAACAGGAAACATCTCATCGGTCGCCTAAAACCAGGCTGAGGAGATTTACTGTGCAGAGCAAATATTATGTCTCGGTTGTAGAGACAGTTACATGAGGGGATGTGTCAAAACTCACTTAATGGCAATTAAAATGGATGCATTTTATTGTATGTAAATTGTACTTTGACAGTTAAATTTTAAAAAGACTGTGGCATAACATTTTTAGATGTGGGAAAATCATGGTAGCATGCATAATTATTGCATTTATCAGAATGCTTCCTCTCCCCCATAAAAACAAAGGAAGAGTGAAACTGAGGTAGAAAACTGAAAACACACATCTACCACAAAGCTGGGTGAGGCATAGTGCGCACAAACCCAGAAATATAAGCCGGTGTGGACAACCCACTATAGCCTCAAGTTTTGCATGATGTCAGGATCTGTGAGAGAGAGGAGAGGATGTTTTTATATTGCTGTGGGGTCTGAGAAACAAAGTCCCCAGTCATCAACAAGCACTTACCAATGTGGAAGGCCAATCCTAGAGCAGCTTCTGAAACCACGATTTTCCTGGTCAAACATCATGGTTAGTGCAAAGAAATCCCTTGATGAGTTCGGAAAATTCTGGACTTCATTAACTGAAGTTTCTTCTATGACAAAGCCCTACATGATGGAGAGAGTGCTGTTTAAATAGGTGATGGGAAAAAAAAAAATAAAAAATAAATAAATAAATAGGTGATGGGGCTTCAGGAGGGCACTTGTCATGATGAGCACCAGGTGTCGTATGGAGGCGTTGACTCACTCTAGTGTGCGCCTGAAACTAGTATCACACTGTATGTAAACTAACTAGAATTTAAAGAAGAACTTAAATAATCCAAATTGAGCAGGACAGGCACCACTGAAGATAAAGAGCTGTCCAGGTAAAAGTGGGGACTGGGGAGCTAAGCAGTAATCTCAAATTTAATTCAGAAAATTAAAAATGAAGTAAGAGTATTAATGAAGCTAATACATCTAAGGATTAGTAGTGTTGTTAAGCAGCACTCAGGGAATACATAGCACTCAATACCTGTATCAGTAAAAATGAGGAAAAAAATTCAACCCAAAGATTTAGACAATGAATAACCACAAAAAGCAAAGAGCAGGAATTAATTAAAATAAGAGCAGAAAAATGAGTTATAAGCCAAAAGAAAGAAAAATTAGAGTCAATAAATAACCCAAAATCTGTGTATTTTAAAATTTTTAGAAATATCAAACCACTAGCCAATTAGAAAGAGAGAAATAGGTTAACTTAAAAGAGAGAGAAACACTTAGAAGTAACAAGTGGGATGTAGTTATCAAATCAGATGCATTTTTAGAAGTTTTTCACAAGAGACTACTATGCAACTCTATGAAAACTCTATTTAAATAATTGGAGGTGTAAGTCAATACAGTGCAACATGAGAAAGCAATCAGGAACATAACATTTTTTAAAAGAGAGGCAAAATACTGGTAACACACAAAAAAATCACTATATAAACCATTAACAACCTTTACTATAATTTAATAGAAGTAGCTATTTATAAAATTAATATTAAAATATGTAACTTCATATATATGGCCAGTTATAGATTATAATAAAATAATTTTAATAAATATAATAAATTGCAAAAAATAAAATACTTAATGTATTTTTAACTGTACCAATTCAAAACCAATATGGAGAAAAGAAATAAAAAATTGGGGCTTCTCATGTCTTTGGATAGGAAGGCATTAAATGACCATTTCCTTTAAATTAATGTATGTATTTTAAGTGATTCCAGTAATGTAATCTTTATTTCCTGCAGCTAGTCAAGTTGATGATAAAAATAAGTGTTGTGGATTTTTAGAAAAAAAATAAGGGAATTTTTTTTCTTTTTTTTTTTAAAGATTGTATTTATTTATTTGAGAGAGAGCAAGGGAGCATGAGCAGGGTGAAGGGCAGAGCAAGGGAGACAGGCAGACTCCCCGCTGCTCAGGGAGCTTGACCTGGGACTCGATCCCAAGACCCTGAGATCATGACCTGAGTGGAAGGCAGACACTTAACTGACTGAGCCACCCGGGTGCCCAGGAATTAAAAAAAAAAAAAAAAAAACTAAACTAAAAATGAAGATGGGTGGTCTGGGCTGGTGGGTTGACCTGTCATATTGTAAACCATAGCACCAAAACTTTTATGATCACATTTTTACCTTCCTGGGTGAATACTAAGAAACTACTAATGCACAGTTCTTAGATCCAGTCATTTATTAGGTATTACGAGGTGGTGATACCCTAATTTTATCATTCCTTTATCTTCTGGAAACCTTCTATGATAGAAACTTTCCCTCCTTAATTATAGTTACACTGAAGTGGGAAAGCCATAATGAATGCCTAATTTTTCCTTTTACTTACCATTTTTACAAAGTTATGAGTTGGTTGCAAACATACAGTACAAAGTTGAGTTTTTAATGTCATCGTTAAATCACCAGTCAATACTGATGGGTGTTCTAATGGCAGCTATTGCTCCATGGCAGTTATTGTTACCATGGATTCCCCTGCATCTGGCCAGTGGGTCTGTATTAAAAGTTGGCTCCTGAGTCCTTTCACAAGACCCAGTAATTTTCAATAATTTTCTTGCCCTCTCGTATGATAAATGTCCCCAGTCATGAGTCATGTCAGGTTTATCCTAAGTATATGTTGTCCCCAGTCATGAGTCAGTCACTCTTCCAAGGAGTCCTTGTTCCTTTCTGTGGAATATGGTATGTAGAGGCTACTATGCTAATGGGAAGGTTGGCATTTTTCCTGAGTTGGTGAGTGTTCTGGGCCTGCATACAGTGGAGCAAGCTAAAAAATACATAGATAAAAATATATTGTGTACACTGGTATTCCAATTCCCATTCGAAAAATCATTGTTATTAAATAACATCATCAAGGGGCCCCTGGGTGGCTCAGTGGGTTAAGCATCCAACTCGTGGTTTTGGCTCAGGTCCTGATCTCAGGGTCATCGGATCAAGCCCTGAGTTGGCTCCATGCTCAGTGAGGAATCTGCTTGAGATTCTCTTTCTCTCCCTCTGCCCTTTCCTCTCTCTTTAAAATTTTTTTTTTAATAACTTCATCAAGTTTACATCTTTATCATCTTTTAGCCCCAGTGAAAATCTTGACTCTCAGAAATTTTAACAACCTGCTCATTTACTTTTTTTTTTTATTTTTTTATTTTTTTATTTTTATTTTTATTTTTTTTTAATTTTTTTTTTATGATAGTCACAGAGAGAGAGAGAGGCAGAGACATAGGCAGAGGGAGAAGCAGGCTCCATGCACCGGGAGCCCGATGTGGGACTCGATCCCGAGTCTCCAAGATCGCGCCCTGGGCCAAAGGCAGGCGCCAAACTGCTGCGCCACCCAGGGATCCCTGCTCATTTACTTTTAACATACATACCCACTCACTGACTAGTCACTCACACAAAATAGTCTCAGGAGAGCGATATTGACACTATCACCAATAATATGGTTATTGAAAACCGAGTTTTAAAGGTTTTTTTTTGACTATTAGAAAAATCTCATTAGGCATATTCAGCCCAATTATATTAACATGCTAATCTAATTAGCATTAAATAGAGGATTCCTCTGTGTGTGGCTATATTAACAATTGGATATCGAATTATACATTTTCATTTTATTTTCAATTTCAAGAGTTTCTTTTTTTAAATTTAGTTTTGTTTTATCCAATGTACGATATATGTACCTAGTCCCTGAGCCAAATATATAATCCAAGTTGTAGTCAAAGAAATATAGTTTAAACTCTATGATCCAGCAATTGCACCCCTAAGCATTTACCCAAAGAATAACTAAACGCTAATTCAAAGGGGATACGTGCACTCTGATGTTTAGAGCAGCATTACCTACAACAGCCAAATTATGGAAAACCCCAAGTTTCCATCAACTGATGAGTGGATAAAGAAGACGTACATCTACACACAAGGGAATATTAACCATAAAAAAGAATGAAATCTTACCATTTGCAATGATGTGGTCTTAGTTAGGGAGAATCATGCTAAATGAAGTGTCAGAGAAAGAAAAATACCATATAATTTCACTCGTATATGGAATTTAAGAAACAAAATAAATAAGCAAGCATAGGGGGAAAATGAGAGAGAGAGAGAGAGAGAGAGAGAGAGAGAGGCAAATGAAGAAACAGACTCTCAGGCCTAGAGAACAAACCGATGGTTAGCAGAGGGGAGGGGGGAGGGGGAAGGGGGAAATAGGTGATGGGGATTGAGGAGGGCACCTGGGATGAGCACTGGGTGTTGTATGGAAGTGATGGATCACTATGTAGTACACCTGAAACTAATATAATACTGTATGTTAACTAATTGGAATTTAAATAAAAACTTGAAAAAATAAAAATAGTGCCCATCCCTATCTTCTTCACACCATTCCTTCCCTCTCTCTATGGGTAATGCTTTTTGTTTAGAAGAGCCCCAAATGAAGCTATTTTAGGTTCAAATTGGTTTATCTTTTCATTTAAAAATATATATATTTAAAATATATATGTCACCAAATATGGCTGTATGTGCACACACTTTCTTTCTTAGATAAAGTGTGGCATACTAGTGTTGTTTCCACTTTGCTTTTTTCACTTAAAAATTTTTAAGCATCAAATTTTGGTAGTATGGAGATATTTCATATTCCTTTTATTACAGATGCATAGGAATCCAGTGCATGGATGTATCAGGATGTAACTAAGAAGACCTTCGCCAAAGGCCATTGAGGGTAGTTCTTACTCTTGCTGTTAGAAACAGTCTTTAATAGTCTCACACATTTGTCTTTTTATTTATTATTTATTTATTTATTTTTGCCAGCATGTTGTAAGGCTGGATTCCTGTAAGTGGGATTACTGAGTCAAATGGGAAATATATGTGTGATTTTGCTTGATATTCCCAAATTCCCCTTCCTAGGGGTTGTATCATTTTACTTCCTCTCCAGAAAAGTGTGAACATGCCTATATTCCCATAGCTGCTAACAGAACAAGCTGTCAACATTTTTCTGCCAATATCATAGATGAGAAATTGTGCCTTAGTGTGGTCTTACTTTCCATTTATCTTATAATGAGTCCAGCATTTTTCGAAAGGCGATGGGCTATTTGTATCTCTTTTTCTGTGAACTCCCTTTTATATCTTTAAACCACCTTTTTTTAGATTTCCTACCTTCTTTCATGTCTTTAGCTTCCTAGCTTCTTCTTTAGAAGTTCTTTGTATATTAAGGATATGAATTCTGTGTGACAAATATCTTTCCAAGATTGTCATTTTTTTTTTCTACTTAGTGGCTTGCGGCATATGACCAAAAGAAAGACGATCAGACATTATGCAGATATGAAAACTATTAACCTGAGCACAGTTCTAGGTATAACCTAAATAGCACCACAGAATTTTAATCAACAAAATAAGATGAGAAACTCCACAAGGCAAATAACATAGTTGCCAAAACAAAAAACCTTCCAAAAAAAAAAAAAAAAGGACAAAAAAATGTTGAAATGTGCTTTAAAAGAGAATTGAGTCATATCAGCCATTTACAAGGAGTGGATGATCTAATTTTATTTAGATCACAATTCAAATAGACTTCCCAACGAGCAGGTTCGCCATTTAGAAAACAAATGTAGAAATGTGAATACTTATTGGCTATTATTCTGCAGACAAGACTGGTGGACTCCGTTGGAATCGCAGCTATAGGCACTGGAGAAAGAAGATAATCGTGGAAGATAGCCAAGAGTTAATTAATTGCAATTGGGGATTGATACGAGATAGTGGAATTAGAAAACTTGAGAAAAATATAAGGATTAACTCAGTACATGTGTATATATGTATATATAATTTAATAAATATATAATATATATTAAATAATTATTTACTTAAGAAAGAGCTTGTGAAGGTGTGAGCGCAGGGAGGGGCAGAGGGAGAAGGAGAGAGAAACCTTTAGCAGACTCCTCATTCCGCTTGGAGCCCGATGTGAGGCTCGATCTCATGACCCTGAGATCATGACCTGAGCCGAAACCAAGAGTTAAGATGCTTAACTGACTACACCACTGAGGGGCCCCTATATTTTGAATATATATATATATTCTGAAGACTCACCACTACATAGGCTTCCAGTTCTATGGAAATAAAAATGTAGGTGTCCCCCAGCATTCCATCATCAGATATTTTTTAAATGTTTTTTTCCTATGGGGAGAAAAAAGTACGCATTAAAATCATTCCCCAAATATTTATTTGTTACTTAAACGAGTATTACCTCATTTTTCTAGTCCTCACAGTGTCTTTGAAGCAGTGAGAAGAGTACAATGAGAATGGATCCTAGTCCTTAAGCATTAAGAGATATAAGGAAGAAGAAAGGGAGGAAGGAAGAAAGACAAAAGGGAGAGAGATTCAGGGAGGAGAAGAAAATGAGGAAGAGGAAGATGAGGAAGAAAAAGAGAAGAAAGAAGAGAGGAAGGAGGATGGAGTGAAGAAGAGAATGAAAGAAAGAAAGAAAAAATGATTAGTATTTTCAAATATATTGGCTATTTAAGATTTCTATAGTAATTAATGAAGGGTTTCAGAAGAATCAGAATATCAACATTTCACGTGTGCAGCCTTCCTCTTCCCCATCATCCGCCGCACGTGGTCAGCTAAGAGAGCAAACGCTTCTGGCTTCCCTGCCTGTAACCCACCTGGTAGTGTGGGGAACCTCAAGTAGCCGACCTATGAAGGACACTAATGTGGCGAATAATTGGACAGAGGGTTTTTAGAGGAAAACTGCTCAGATGTTATACATTAATTTGCATATTCATAGAAACTTCAGGGGAGGGAAGACACCTACGGCGGGCTCCAGTGTCCTCAGGGGGGTTGTTCTCCTGATAACCAACTCTAGCCCGAATTCAGAAAGGCCACAAGTGAAGATCAAGAGTCTAGGTCCAAGAAGTAGAAATGATCTTGTTGAATAAGGTGACTCAGCACACCCTGGCAACCACAACCGTTTGGCACTTTTGCTCCTAGAGGTACTAATGATAGCTTTTAGGATACGGGATGATCTAACCTCTATCCCATTAATCACACGGGTCTAGTTTAATGGATCGAGGCCAATCTCAAAAGGATAAACGCATTGGAGTAGAAGCGGAAAATACACTTACGATATCCCCAAAATGAGTCTCCTCAGACTAACATGGCCTTAGTGCCGCGATCCCTAAGAATGATTCATAATAGGCTCAACTGATAGGGTAATGGTGCTGATAGGGTAACCACGATGCTCAGTACGTGACAAAGCGTGCTTACCATTCACTACTCCGAAATAACTATCATTTCTTGACGCTGTATTTGATGCCTGATGCTCCACCTGTAACGAGTGTGCTAAACTCAGCTAATTTCTGGAATCATTCATAAGGTAAAAGTCTCCTCAACGCGGAGGTAAGAGATAAGAGTTTTAGGGAAAACTTGCCCCAGATCACACGACGGGAACTGCTTGAAGGGCAGGGGGTGGTCAGCCAGGGCGGGTGCTCTTCTTCAAGCCCCAGGACTCGGGCACAGCGAGATGCTCTTCGCATGTTCCGTTGGCGCCACCTGACAGGTGGAGGCTCCGAGAGGTGGTTTACCCAGAAGCGTGCAGCTACCCCGGGGGGCCACAAAGCTATACCCAGATTTTCATTTTTAAGTATTTTCCGTACTCTGTAGCAGCTCCTCAAATACTTGGTCACATATAAGCATAAGAAATATTTCCCTGTTCCCTATTCTTTGTGAAATTTATAAATATGCTTATCTCGGACAGGCCTTTAGCTTGCGCTTCCGTATGAACTGCGGTGAGAGGGTGAGAGATGGACTTGCATGAGCATATTTCCAAGTGCACGGGATAATTACTGAAAAAGGGACTGTACTGATTTCGGGGGGAGATTCTAGGGCTGAAGAACTATTATGCCTACGTTGATACCACATGTGATCTGACCTAACGCCAGATACGCCCTATGGAGTAAGTCAAGTGTCGAGCTTGTGGGTAATCCAGGGAAAAGAAACCAACAGAGAGTAATATTCTCGCAGCCGTGTCAGGCCAGCTTTTTGCTGGGGGGAGGGGCAGATGCTTTTGTTTAGAAAAGAGGAGCCACGGAGTATGGATGAAGGCACAGAGGGGCAGGCGGTGCCGCGGAGAACGCCCCGGACCTGAGCTCGGGACGCACCAACGTTGGGAGTCTTCAGTGTGTCACTGATGTCACGCATGTTGCTTAATCTGATTTTCATTCTTCTCACCTGAAGCTTAGGATCCTAAGACCTGCTCTAAGACAAGGCGACTTTGCCCGCGTGGTGAAATTGCAGCTATGGGCTGGGACTGCGGAGTAGATGAGCTTTCCCCAGGTGCCTGGGGACACTTGCACGGGGTAGAGCAACGGGCTGCTGCTCTTTCTTCCTGTCACAAGTGCGATGCCCGTAGCATCTGTGTCAGGGCTAGTTCCTGCCACTCTCAGGCCTCCTCCCTGGTGGCCCGGGCTAAGCGGGGTGACTTGGCTGCCTCCAGGGCCTTGAACACTGGTGGCGAGAAGGACACCTGCCACTTGGAGGTACTTCCTGAGCGGGCTGTCTCCTGGTCCGTCTACTGGGTCTCTCTCGGCCACACCTGCTCCAGCAGTTGAGTGAGGACAGCAGCCGAGGAGAGGGGCGCCCCCAAGACTGTAGTCCGCCTGGACTCACCAGGCTGCTGGGAGACTCCGAGCTCGAGCCCGACTCGTCGGACTGTGGCCCCATCAGGTTGTCTGATGTCCCCTATTTCCAGTCCCCCAAGAAGTGCCTGCCGTCTGGGGAAAGCCCGTCCAGAGCCCTGCTGTCTGCCTGCTCTCTGGTGCTCCGTCGCCCACCTCCGTCTGGATGCTTCGGCTGGAAGGAAAGGACCTGGACAGCGGAGCTGGCACTGCGCATGGTGAATACAGGCAGCCCCCCCCACCCCGGAGGGCCAGTGGGCATGGAACCTCCTTGTCCCTGGGGCCCAGCTGCACAATCGCTGGGAGGCACAGCCCGGGGCGACATGTGGGTGCACGGTGCTGACAGGTGCACGGGGCTGACAGGTGGTGCATGGGGCTGACAGGTGGTGCACGGTGCTGACAGGTGCATGGCGGTGATGTCTGCTGAGCCGTCTGCTGAGGCTGGGAAAACCCTTCAGGGACTTGTCAGGCCATCGTGGAGGCGGTGGGCCAGGCCCTGGGGGCGCCCCAGCCCAGGCCGGCGCCAGGATGCCACCGAGCCCATGAGAGAGAGGCTGCGGATGGTTCAGGACTTCTGATCGCCATCAGGCTCGGTGGACGGTTGAAGCCTGATGGAATCTGACACTTGGAGGCATCAGTATAGCATCTGAGGATCCAAATCTCAATTACTTTTTTGCCTCCTATGCCCTGTGTGCGTGTACATGTGTGTGTGAACGTATGTGTGCTTTGGCACATCTGCAAGTCAAGCTACGTCTGGAACATCCGCATATCGTGTTGAGAGGAACCGAGTCTATGAGATGCGGTACGATGTGTTTGGGATGTCAGGGGTCTGGTCAGGAATCTGGCAGCTACTCCCAGCCTTCCTCTACTGAATCCTACTTTGCACACCACCCCCAAACTCTGTGCATGACTGTCCACACGGATGTAATGACTTGTGTATATTAAACCCAGTAATGAAAAAATAAATAATAAATAAATAAATAAATAAATAAATAAATAAATAAATAATGAAAATAAATAAACCCAGGATGGGTCCCCTAGGACTCTGTACCACACTCGTCTGATTGCTACTGTTGGAACGTCTCTCAACGCAGATACCAAACTCAAAGAATAAGACTGAGTAAAATAACTTGGCAGGTAGAGGACAATTCAAAAGATTCTTCTGTTGCTAATCATATACTCTGAAGAGTTATAAATATGTCCACAAAAGATAGTGTGATAGGAAAAAAATAGCAAAATTCTCTGTTCTTAACGTCTACCACAGGACGTGTGCCGTTACAACCCATTGTGGAATGTCTTTCCGAAACAAACCAAAACAAAACAAAAAACAAAGAAAGTGAAACCAGAAATAGAAAGTTCATCCTCTTGAACGTGATGAACAGCCTCTGTTTGGATGTATTGATCTAACGATTACTAAATTTTTAAAAATTTTTTTTACGATTATTGAATTTAATAAAAATAAAGATTTCTCAGCTATGGAATATGATTTTTTAAGGATTTTATTTATTCACTAGAGAAAAGAGAGAGGCAGAGACCCAGGCAGAGGGAGAAGCAGGCTCCAAGCAGGGAGCCCGACGTGGGACTCAATCCCAGGACCCCAGGATCACGCCCTGGGCTGAAGGCAGGTGCTTAACCACTGAGCCCCCCGGGCTGCCTGGAATATGATCTTAAAGACACACAAAAGCAGTTTTGCCTCAGCTCAATTATTTTGTGGATCATGAAAGGACCCTAAGTAATAAGCACAAAGTTTTGCTCTTAATCTTTTGTGGGGAGAAATCGATAAAGTCTTTTGCATGTATCACACACACACAAAAAAGGGAATATTAGACAGGACACAAAAAGCTTCACTCTAGGGCTAATGTAATGGGCATAACTGTAAATGATATCGGAAAATGCATACTTTCAATTAAGCCTCACAAGCTCTGACTCTGCTGCAGGCGATTTAAAGAGGATTTCCTTGGGTCTTCCCTAGGGAAGACGGTGGGAGGGGGCCTCTCACCCGGGCCTCCCTCCTCACCATCCATCATTTCAAAGAGACATATATCGCCTCCAAAGTGCTTTAAGGCAGCTGCAAGCAAGTGTCACTTTGAGTCAAATGCATTATTAAACTGTTGGGAAATTTCACATCATGGGTCATTTGTCTATGCTAAATTGGGTCAAAAGCCCCTGCACATGCCTAGATAAATGAGAGAGGAGAGCAAAAATCTCCTGTGGGACGTAGAACTTTGACAAGCTTTACGAGCGTGGCCTATTATTTATTTATTTATTTGTTGAACAGCCGGGGGGAGCGGAGGTTGGCTTGTGTGTGAGTGTGTCCACGTGCCCGTGTGGTTATTTTAAGAGGTGATCAAACACCACAGAAATCATCTCCTCTGATGAATATCATTTATTCGGATATTCAGCAGCTCTCTAATGCCCCCAGAATCAGATGTTGTGAAAAGCATGAACCACTAAATATCCATTCGTTTGGCCAGCACTGGCGTGTGTTCTGCGTGTCTAGCGTGGTATAAGAAGTAGAGAGTGCAAAAATGATTCCTTTTTTAGGCATACTCTGACCTAGGGGCCTTTCCAGACCTAAATGCCTCAGTAGCTTTACATATAAAAAAAAAAAAATGGACTGGGATGCAGAGGAAAGAGTTTAAGCCGGGCCACAAAGGGGAGGCGACCTGAGCAGAGTCTTGGACGATGCATAGTGACTTGCCAGATGGAGAAAATCCCCAAGTCCAGTGCCAGGATGAAAAACCAGCAGGAAACCAGAAAGCAGGAGAGAAGTAGGTACGGACGTATGGGTGATGGGGTCATTTATCTTCCAAATTAGGACATTTTATAGAGTGAGGGAGGGCACAGTTAACAAGCTGGAACAATAGATATTAACCAAATCTGTCCCAGGCAAATTGAGACACATGGTGAACGTAGACGTGTTCCTGTCTCTCCAGCTCCTCAAATGCTGATGTTAAAAGCCTTGTATAGGCAATTCGGAGACATTGTCAATGTATGTAAGTATCTCTGAACCGTACACTTAAAAAACGGCTAGAATGGTAAATTTCACGTCGCATATATTTTGCCACAAATTAAAAAAAAAAAAAGTCAATCCAGAACCTTAGAATTTCTATGTGGACGCATTTTTCTGGGGGTAAACATTTACCAAGGTGTTAGTTATGAGGATTCAGGGAGGAGACACGTTAAATTATTCTGATTTAACAGACTTGTTTATTATTTTATTGGATCTTTGATATTCTGGAAAATTGAGGAGTTTTGTGATTTCACCTCTTTTTATTCAATCAATCTTTATTGTTCATTGCTGTATGGGATACATCCCTATGCAGAGTGAGAATAAAGAAGAAGCTGGAACACTGACCTGTAGCCAGAATTTTCCTGAACTATTAAACATTTCATATTTTGCATAACAAGCATTTTTTGAGCATCTAATGGATATTTTGTCATATTATGAGTGGTTTATGGTACAGAAACGTGCAGTGTCATTTGAGACTTGGCTCAACCTCTCCAACAAATAAAACGCTGCCACACTTTGTCCCTTTACTTAGACATAACTCAGACGCTGTACAATTCACTCATTAGAGTATAAATTTCTTTGGTTTTTAGTATAGTCACAGAATTGTGCAGCCATCATCAAAAGCTAATGTTGGAACATTCACATCACCCCAGAAGGAGCCCCGTGGCATCAGCAATTATCCCCACCCCCCCGCCGATTGCCACAGACACCCAACTCACTCATAGGCAACCACCATCTACTTTTTGCCTGTAAAGATCTGCTTGTTCTGGACATTTTGTATAAAGATGATCAGACACAAAGGAGTTTTCTTTCATTTTGCAAGTTTTAAAGATTCATCCATGTGGCATGTTCAGTACCCGTCTCTGTTATCACTGAACAATATTCCTTTGTATAGAAGTATCACATCTTACTTCTTAGTTTATGGACATTTGGGTTGTCTACTCCTTTGGGCTATTATGAACAATGCTGCGTTGAACATCCCTTCATAGGTTGGCGTAGATGGACATTTCCTTTCTCTGGATGTGTCTAGCGGCGGGACCGCGAGGTGGTGTGGTAACGCTGGGGTTAACCTTCTGAGTTTAGTTGTGTGTATGTGTGTAGCTGTCCAGCTTTCTCGATACCATTGGTTGAAGAGATGGTCTTTTTCCCATCGCATATTCTTACCTCCTTTGTTGGAGATTAATTTACCATATAAGCATGATTTTAATTCTTTTAAAATCTAGAGGCCTGCTGGGATGCCTGGGTGGTTCGGTCAGGTAAGGGTCTGCCTTTGACTCGGGTCATGACCCCCGAGTCCTGGGACCAAGCCCTGGGTGCACTTCACCCTCTGCCTCTCCCCTGCTCTTGCTCGCTCGCTCTCTTGCTCACTCTCTCTCAAATAGATAAATAAACGAAGTGGAGGCCTGTTTGAGCCTCACGTATGGACTATACTGGAGAATATTATAAACGTCCTTGAAAGGAGTGTATGTTCTGCTGGTGTCGGGTGGAGTGTTCTTTGAATGTTTCTTGGGTCCAGTTGGTTTCTAGTGTTGGTCAAGTCTTCTAGCTAAAGACCTACCTATTTATTTTAGAGAGAGTGCACGTAGGGCCAGGGCAGAGGGAGAGGGAGAACCCCGGGCAGACTCGCTGCTGAGCGCATGGCCTGATACAGGGCTCAGCCTCCTGGCCCCGGGATCGTGACCTGGGTCAAACTGAAGAGGTGGAGCTGAACTGACTCAGCCACCCAGGCTTCCCTTCAAACCTTCTATGGAATACGGTCTTCTCTGTCTAGTTGGAGTCGTTTCTCACACTGCAGACGTGTGGCTCAAGCAATCACGTTGAGGAAAGTGAAGCATCAATAGCATAGATGCTCCAGGATTGCTTGTGTTATTGTCTCATTTGGCTTCCATCGGAAGCATGTCAGAGAGAAGAGCTCGGGAAGGAGTTATCTGGGAAGTGATCTCAGGAAACACCCGTGGAAAAGTAAAACTGGAAAGACAAGGAGCCAAAGAGGACTACGTAGTCAAGCCGGGGACCACAGTGACTAAGTGAAACTTAATCCCTCGGCAATCAAGCTCACATCTCGGGGTATCCTACGCGAGATTTTAGGGATTTGGGACACCGTAATGTCAGGTCCTGTCGGTCACTGGTTGAGGGCCCTGTGGGCCTGCTAGGGCTGCCACCGGGGAGTGCTGGATGCCCCTCTGCCCGCCCGTGCTCTCCTCGCTCTCGCAACAAGCCAAGTACTGGAGTGGGGCTCAGTAGAGGCAGGAGGTGTGTTGGCTTCCGTAGATGCCAAATTGCAGCCCACTGCCACCTCTCAGCACAGGTGCTGGTCGAGAAGGCAGCTCGAATCGCCACCTCTTAGATTGGAAACCATAGGAGGGATTTATTCACAGGTATTTTGTGCTCAGCAATGCATTCGGAGGATTTTCCCCCCTAATTCATTTTCCTCAGAGTCACAGAAGAGCAAACTGCCGGAAAAGGCAAATTAAGACTTTCTCTTCAGTTGGGGGAAAGTATTTTTAAAAGTTTTCCTCTTTCCCTCTCTTTCTTTCTCCCTCTCTCTGTCTCTCACTCTCTGGAGGAGCCAAAGCGTTAGCAGCTGAGAAAAGCCACACACAAGGATTTTCAGCGCGAAGCTGGCTTGAAACCTAGAGTCATGCATATTCCTTCAGAAAGGGGTTTTTTGACTCCAGGCTAAGAAATCAAACTCGGTTAGAAGGGAATATCCTCATCAAAGTTTGAACATTTGCATTTAATTCACTATTTTGCCGTATCCCAAGATAGCTGTTTTAGTTATAACAGAATGTAAGATACTCTTCTCCTGAGAAAGGAAAAAAAAGAATCATCTACTTGCCTTTTGAGACTTAAAATTATCTGATTCCCTAATTACCACAGGCGTGGATGCAACCAGCTCCCTGGACCACCAGCTGCGCGACGTGGGGATGCTTATCTGCTCGGGGAGGGAAGCAAACAATGGAAAGTGGGAAAGTCTAGAACCCGTGGATATTAATATTTGTAAGTTTTCATGTATGGCTACGTTAGAAGTCAGTAGGGATTGTCCCAAAGGGTAACATTCAGCCGTGAAGGGGATTAGAAGACACAGGGAGTGTGGACACTTAATCTCTGCCAAAGGCGGCGACAGAGGATGTGACAGGTCTCTGCTCTCATAGTGCTTAGGACTCGTGCCCAAAAAATCATTCAGGTTTTAATCCGAAAATCAAGTTTACCTGGGTTTCCATTCTCGTCTACCAAACATGGCAAACTTCAGTCACTGGGTGTAATGGGAAGTACCAGGGCCCAACCCCACCGGCTGCTTCCAGGCTTATGGGGAGCACCACAAGGGTTGGTAGAAAAGGGCAAGTGCCCTGATGCGGGAGGGGCTGGATGGACAGGGTGGGCTGGGATGGACGGGGTGGACACCCCCAGGATAATTGTACCCGTGGCCCTGAAACCCCCTGGAGCATCACCCCGTGGCCCCAAAACCCCCAGGAGCATCACCCTGCAGCACTGACACCCCCAGGAGCATCATCCCGTGGCCCCGACACCCCCAGGAGCATCACCCCAGCGGCCTGACACCCCCAGGAGCATCACCCCGTGGCCCTGAAACCCCAGGAGCATCACCCCCACCGCCCCAACACCCCCAGAAGCATCAGTCCCCATGGCCCCGGCACCCCCAGGAGCATCACTCCTGCGGCCCTGACACCCCCAGGAGCATTGTCCCCGCGGCCCTGACACCCCCAGGAGCTCCTGGTCCTTCCTGTCTCCCGACGAGTGCTGTCCCTCCGCAGGTGTGGCTGTGCGCAGGGCAGGGCCTCTGGAAGGACCCGGGGCTGCCGTGGCCTGAAAGCCCTTGCGGGCAGAAGGCACAGGGGCGACTGGCAGCTGGGCCGCACCCCTGCAGTGGGGCCCAGCCTACACCGGGGCTGACCCCGCAGCAGGGA
The DNA here is from genome assembly GCF_048418805.1 of Vulpes vulpes. Classification (NCBI taxonomy): domain Eukaryota; kingdom Metazoa; phylum Chordata; class Mammalia; order Carnivora; family Canidae; genus Vulpes; species Vulpes vulpes. The sequence goes on along the minus strand of NC_132791.1, from coordinate 189,554,688 downwards.
AGGGCAGGAGCGTGCTCTGCAGGTGCCACACCAGTAACCCGCATCACCCCGTGCTCGGGCAACATCCTGAGATAACTGTGAACTAGGGCTGGGCATGCTGGGGACACAAGCGCCTCATGTGGTTCTGGTTCTGGTGGTGCCCTTGGTGGCTCGGGCACAGGTGAGGGGGACAGGCCAGGGGAAGGAGGGAGAGCCTTGAAGAGACACTGGAGACGCTCGCATCTGCATGGCACTGGGCTGCGGGTGAAATACAGGAGATTACGGGGAGCCGGGTTGGGCCTGTACTGCTAGGAGCACCCATCGATGGTGATAACGAGGACACCTCAAGATGAACAGGCACTGATGGTGGCCTTCTCTTCCCTTGGAAGCCTGTAGAAGCCGGGTAACGAGCTGCATTCCTTCCTCTAGGATCACCTTCAACCGAGTCAAGGGCTTTGGGTGGGCGAGCTACGCATTTCATGAGGCCTTTATATTTTTATCATATTAACAGCTCAAAGAGATGGACAGATAGACGCTGGCGGGGCTAGGGCTAGAAACAGTGGCAGCTCTCAGCCCCATAGATTTTTAGGCGATATGGGAAGGTCATCGATTTTCCTTAACAGACAGCCCCGGCAGCAGGGATCGTGCACGTCTGTTCTCGACTCCCTAGGCTGCTGTCACCCGCTGAGGGCGACACCCGGTGCAGGCCCTTCAGGCTGTCCTGCGGCTGGCGACTGAGCAGGCCCTAGTCTGGGGTAACGGGAAGACCGGCCCGAATAGGGGCGCCGACCTCGGTGCACCTGCTGCCCAGCGCAGCTGGCGAGTGGCCGTGCTCAAGAGGGCTCCGCAGGGTGCCGGGCCCCGCCTGCAGTGATGCTGCCCTCACTCGGTGGCCCCAGCAGCAGCACAGTGGGCCACGGACCCGGTGAGGGGTGACTTTGCCCGAGGGCAGGGACCCCGGATCCCCAGCGCCGTCGGTGGGACGTGACACGGACAGGCAGGAGCATCGCATGGAGCTGTCTAGGTGGCCCGGAGCCCCGGGGTCCGCTGTGTGCAGACAGTGGGCCACACTCCCATCTGCCCTCTGTGCCTTTCAGACCCCGCCGACCCCGGTCTTCTGCCGACTCGGTCTCTGGGGAACTGAGGCAGTTCAGACAGGAAGTCACCAGCCCCTGGTGCAGCCCCTGTTCTCGTCTGTTCGTCGAGAACAGACGTGCACGATCCCTGCTGCCGGGGCTGTCTGTTAAGGAAAATCGATGACCTTCCCATATCGCCTAAAAATCTATGGGGCTGAGAGCTGCCACTGTTTCTAGCCCTAGCCCCGCCAGCGAGCCGGGGTAACCACGACTCCCACCTGCAGCCCCTGTGGGGTGATCCTCGGCTTCCTGACCTGTCATCAGATAACATTAATGTCTCAGTGAAAAACAATCTTCTCTCCAAATCGTCTTTCCGGTGGCTGAAAGTGAGAATTAGGCCACTTATTTGTCTGATTTTTCCTAACCGGAGATAATAAGCTCGGAAGGAAAATAAAATTTGGTAATTATACGTATCAAATGTCTAGCATGTACTCCGGAAAGGTAAATTATATGTTGTTACACAAACATACAATAGACGGAATTTCTCAATTACTATGTAACGAATGTGCAAAGAGCAAAGAAGAGTCTGAAAATGGTAATTATGATATCTTGATATATGACATCCCGATATCTTTAATTGAACCCCCCTCAAAAAAAAAAAAAAACACTTAAAATCCTTGGCTGTCCCCACCCCTGCATATATTATGTGACAAGTATTTCCTGATCCCTTTTATGCCACAGGAATTCCAGAAACCCCTGCATTAAAGTGTCATGGTGATGCTCTCAATGAATCATTGCACGCCCTTGAGTTGCCACAAGGTTTCATTCGTGGCCACCTATGAATCATCTATAATTAATATTGGTGACATATAAGATGCAGTTCGTAGTGTTGGGGGAAATTTATCCAACGATGACATGGGATGATCATCACTCTTACCTGATTTAAGAAGTTTTGTGGAGGCCAGTTACTAGGGTGGGAATGCTCTTCACAAAGGAACACTTCAGGTGATGGAAATCAAATTTTAAGCCTATGCGTGATGAGACCTAGATAAACAGCCTGGATTTCTTGAGCCTTTCAGCAAGTATAAATCAAGCACATTAAATGTTTAGACTTTGAAATTCAGCTCAGCTTCCAGTTGGGCTTTGTGGCTGATTATTCTTTTTTTTTTTTTTTCTTTTTCAGTTAACATTTTATTTGGAATATTTCTCTACGTTGTTAAATATTCTTTGAAATTTAAAAGCTGCACAATATTTATAGCATAGATATTTCACAGGGTATCTTCTACTGTTGGACATTTATGTTGTTACCAGCTTGAACCATAATAAACCAATGAGATAAAGGTAGCAAGAGCATTAACACATCACTCTGAAAAAGCGAAAATAAGAAGAATCTCTGAACCATCCAAAGACATCATCAATCAGACGGGACAGCCCCGGAATGAGTATTAAAGTCTGCACACGAGTAGATCAGAGCCCAGTTGCGAGAAGAAGCGTACACTTTGATTTATTTCATTAGGGTTGCTCGCTGAAGACCCCCCGGGCTGCGACCCTGGTCCTCCGTGTGTGCACGATGAGACCTTGTGCTAATGTCTGTACTTAACAGGGGAGGCTCGTGATGGTGGGTAGAGGCCAAAACGTGCCCCGCGCAGATCAGGGTGTTTCTGGCCGACTCCAGGTACTGCTCACGTTGGCCGGAGGCACAATACACTCTCGGCCAAAATAAATCTATTAGCAAGCACATCCTGCGGATTAAATCACTGATGTCCACTATCAATAGGGTTTTGCAATCATGATCTTGTGAATAGTTATTTCCGCGGCTTTGGGCCATTAGCAATCACAGTTGGTATTTTTCCTCCAACAAGACGACCACCTATGAAATGTTATGATCAATTTTTTTCTTTTTTCCTTTCTGTGCTTTCTAAATTGTTCCCAGTGTCTAAATAGAAACATGTCTTATTGTGGCAATATTGCTGGATGTCATTTTATCAGCTGCTGCTGCTAGAGTTAGGTCTAAAATGTAGAAAAGGACGGAACAATACTTTGGGTAGCTGAGCTTCGTCATCCCGTGTATCTTAGAAAGTTCCCTTGGCCTTTCAGAAAGCCTCCACCTGATTCCCAAAGCTGATAGATCCTTGAAATCACTTAAATTCTATTAAATGATGCTCCCTGAAGGATGCAGGGAATAACGTTGATATGAGAATGAACAAATAATAGGGTAAAAGAAAGACCGATGCTAGTAATAGTAGTTCGGTCAATAGTATTTGAATTCTTACCATATGATTCGCCAGGCCGAGACACGTGTTTGGCATGGATGATCCCATTTAATTCTCATGGTCCACACCACATTGCACTGTTATTAACCTGCTACAGAAGTTGGAAAACTGGGGTGCCAGGGTGGCTCGGTCAGTTAAGCATCTGCCTTCGGCTCAGGTCCTGATCCCTGGGTCCTGACATCAAGCCCCGCATCAGGCTCCCTGCTCAGTGCGGAGCCTTCTTCTTCTTCTCCCTCTGCAGCTCCTCCCCGCCCCCCCCCCCCCCCACTGCTTGTTCTCTCTCTCTCTGTCTCAAATAAATACATAAATAAAATATTCAAAAAAAAAAAAAGAAATTGGAAAGCAGAGGACATATAACTCATCCAGGGTAGCAAGACTGGTGTGAGGCTCAGTATCAGGATTCCGTTGTATCTCCGCCCAGAACTGAGCTCGTAAGGCCTCTTCTGCCTAAGTCCGCTGTCTGTGTGTGTCTGTAGAAACACCGTCTGACGTTTTATGAAGCATGTTCTGGTTTTGCCCAAAGCAGCTCTGACCAATCAGACAGCATTGGTGCTTGGCTGGATGGGTAAGGATGCAGTGGAAGAAGAAGGTATTAAAATGGTTTTTTTTCTTCCCTATTAGACTACCGAGGACTCTGATTTGTACTGCAGACGTATGGTATTCAGACTAGGAATGTTTAAGATTCTTCAGAACTCATGTAAAAATCGCGAAGAATATTTTTTCACTTCTCTCCGAGGGCCGTTTGTTCTCACTTCCTAGTATGTCAATTCACTAGAGGTGTTGACATAAACAAAGGCGACTGATGTTATAGGCTAGTTTCAACACTATCTCATTCATAAGAATATTAAATTATTTTAGGCAAAGTGGCTGTGTCAAACTGAATAGAAATAAAGGGAAAGTGGTAATTAGACTATGTTAAAATATAACCTCCAAGGAGATTAAATATGCAAGAGCTCATCCATGAAAAATTAGACTGCAAGAGGTTACACCATGTATTGGCTTATTTTGTAAGATATCAAATTACCTCTCATGAATAAATATGACTAATAATGGTAACTCTATAATTTAATGCTATAAGAGTAAAAATACTTTTTGATTCAAAACTCAATATATATTTGATCCATTTTCATTACCGAATCCTAACTCTACACGTAATTAAATTAATAGTTTCTTTTGATCTTAACAAACACATTTTCAGAGATTTTATGTTTTGAGCTCTATTAACAAACTATTCTAGTCAGATGAATGCTGAGATTTAAGTTTTAAATGGGAAGCGATAAGACAAACTCTTCTGCCTCTTGGCAATCCTGTCAAATGGCCTGAAAGAGTAAGAGAAGCTTTCTTCCTTGTGCACTAGGCACTTTGCTAGGAGTTGCAGTTATAAGGGCGAATATGAAAAGAGAATGATTGCAAATAATGAACAATATTAAGAATTTTATAATCGGGGTACTTGGGTGGCTCAGTAGATTAAACCAACTCTTGATTTCAGCTCAGGTCATGATGTTGGGTCATGGGATCAAGACCCCTGTGAGGCTGTGTGCTCAGGTCAGGGTCTCCCTGAAATTCTCTTTCTCTCTCTCTCTCTGAAATAAATTGTTTTTTAAAAAAGTTTTTTAGAGTCTAATGTTCTACCTAAGAAACACAATAATTGCCTGTAATGATTTCCCTGTCACATTGACGTGTAGAACTGGAAGCAGGAAATAAAGCATGAGTCTAGGAAGGGGGCAAAAGGAGACAGAGTGGAAAGTCCTGTCCACGTGACTGGGGGTGTCTTACAGCCAGGGCATCGCTCAGGTTTGGGTTCAGCGGTTTTCACATTTTGCTCAAGGTACTTCCCATCCTCCCTTTGCCTCAGGCTCCTTGGCATTTCACTTACTTGTAAATACTGTTTGCAGCTGATCCTTGGTGGCCGAAGGACTCTTTGAATGAGTTTGCGAGTGAAGACTATGCCAAACACTGCTTGGACTCAGAAATGAGCCGGTAAAGATACTGGCACCCTGCCTTTCCTAGTTGCATTTAAACCTGTTGGGGGAAATACTCTAAGAGCTAATAACTCTAAGAGCTAAGCACACACCAGCTGCAGTGATACAGAGTCAAGGAAGAACCGAGAAGGGGAATAAAGTCAAAGCAGGTTTGGAATTTTCTTCAGGGCAAGGAAAGCGATTGATGATAGAAGTTGCATGAACTAATAGAAGTTACATAGGTTCTTGATAAGAGGCCAAGGGTGACGAAGCCACCCAAGGAGAAGGGAGGGAGATGGATAGAGTGAGGGAGTGCCAGGCAGCAGAACGTGTTTGGGGGACTCCAAGCATAGTCTTTCCAGAGCGTGAAGCATCATGTGTGTTGGACCTAAGTGTGGAGAGATGTGAGTCTGGAGGACGGCATAGGATCCTATCTATTCCCATGGGGAGTGTTGCCTCAAACCCACCATCAGGGCCCTGGCTACCGTTCGGACTTCAGCCTTGCGTCTGTAATTGCCAAGTGGGGCCATGTTTACCCCGCTTATCCACAGAATGATGTGTGTGTTCTTCCAAATATGCTCCTTCTCACATGTCAGGAATATTTCTGTGAAACGGTACCACACACAACTCTTAGTGACTCGGGTTGGACATCCTAGAGGTGACTCCTCAAGCGTGTGTTTCTAGTCATAACCAACACTCAAGCGCAATGCTGGTTTCTCGTCCATCCTAAGTATTCCCGAGTAAAAGTACTGTGCACGTGAATAAGACTGCTTCACTTTGACTGTGCTTGCATCACGCTGGGCACTCTCTTCCCCTGATCCTTTAATCACGCTGCTCTTTGTGTCTGGAAGAGTCACTCTGCCCATTACATTTCCTAATCCGGTACTGAATTCATAGACCTCTTGTACCTGTTTTACAGACCTCCAATCTGATATTCCTCTCCCCTGAACACTTACGACGCTTTAGATATGCTTCTTTTGGGGATCTCCTGCGTTCTGATCGTGTTATATTACAATAAGAGAAATGTGCCCTTATCAGGTTTTAGAGATACTGAGACTCATTCATTCATCTTATTTCTAACAATAATCTTTTCTTCTTTTTTTAAAGATTTTATTTATTTATTCATGAAAGACAGAGAAAGAGGCAGAGACACAGGCAGAGGGAGAAGCAGGCTCCATGCAGGGAGCCCGACATGGGACTCGATCCCGGACTCCAGGATCACACCCTGGGCCAAAAGCAGGTGCTAAACCCCTGAGCCACCCAGGGATCCCACAATAATCTTTTCTTAAAACAAAATGCATGCGAACCCAAATTATTTAAATGTTCACTTTTTAGGCCTATATATCTATTAAAGCAAGGTCAGTTTTGTGGAAGAGTTGCTGTGATGCCCAAAAGTTATATTGATCTATTGCAATGATCCTAACTCCCTGGATTAACACAGGGGATTGAAATTTCTTTTTGATTTCAGAGATCTGGAACAATGGGAAATAGCACTGTATCCTCAGTTATTTTCTTTTCTTCTCTTTCTTTCTTTTTAGGAAATCCACTGCAGTGCATCCTGCCTTTGAAGCTCTTCAATCTTTGTGTTTCATGTCCATTAACTCAGTACATGGTTCCATAACCCAATCTGCTGTCATTCATAGCCCACTCCTTTGGGGCTTCAGAAACCTTGGGAACGTTGGGAAAATTGTCTCGCCTTAAGAAATGATGAGTATTAGCAAAAATTAACCACAGAATCAGATATAACCTGGATTTCATCTGTTATCTCCATACTTCTTGATGTCTCGATAATATTGCTTCTAATATTTTCCGGACACTTATGGTGCTACCATAATTGGACAGCTGACCTCATTCTCAAGGTTTCTTGAATATGATCTCCAGATCTCCCATCTTGGGGTTTGAAATTAGGTTCTGTAATTTAAAGTGTAAAGAAATGTATTTTGTGTTTGTATCATATGTAGTTCAATCTGCCTTTGTCTGTGAGTTTCAATATGTTGAACCCTAGCAAGTGGGCTTCTTCTCCTATGTTTTCTGATCTTCCCCCAGAAACCAGATGATAGGCTCCAAGAACACAATATAAGAAGGAATAAACAGGGTTCATTTTCTTCTGGACTAACTTAGTGGTTGATAAGCAAACTTTCTCTTTTAACCTCATAGGTTAAGCTACATCTTAACCAGCATTTTCGGTATTTGGGAAGGATTGTGGGAAGGAAGGCGCCTTAATATGCCAAACTGATGACTGTGATAGTAGGATTCCCTCTTGCCCACATGTAAGGAACTTTGGATTCCTCCCACACCGCAAAATGTTGTTTTCAAACCATCTCAAGATATTAGTCACTTAGGCACTCGTTTTCCGCATGGGAATGGGGTTGTAGTGAGGAAAAATAACTTGTGCAAAGTTTCTCAGAAAGTCAACAGTAGGTCTGAGATTCCAGCTGAAGCTCCCTCCACCATACCTCAATGCCGCCATGCTGCAGTGTTGGCTGTAAACTAGCCTCTTTTACTGTCTAGATTTATTTATAGTGATTCTTTTCTTCTATATACAGGGAGGGTGATCACAGTGAATAACTACTGTGTTGGGGGGCCTCCTACTGTATTCCATCAATACATTTTTGGGTTTTAGATTCTTTCTTAAAGAGCTCTCAATTCCATTCAGTTTTTCCTGTTTCAACTATATCTGTCATCTTATTCCAAGGTACCATAATTTTCATCTAGACTACTGTCATAGATTTCTTACGGGTTTTGTCACAGCCCTCTGGACCATCTCCAATCTTTTCATGTCGTCCCGACTGCTCCCATCCACATTTGCAACAAACAAACAAACAAACAACAACAACAGCAACAACAAAACAACCCCCCCCCAAAAAAAAACAAAGCTTTGAATGGTTTCCCATTGTTCTGAGGAAAATAAAATCCTTAACAAGTTGTACAGAACCACAGGACTGGTCCTATCTACATCTCAAGCCTAATCTCAGATCACTTTGTTGGCCATCCTTTGCACTTTTCCTATGCTTGACTTCATATTCACTATGGTTCTCCTGTTTAAGTTCTGAAATCTGTCTGGGTTTGATTCCCCACTTTTGTCACTGACCTGATTTGGGGATTGTCACTTTGGATAATCATTTAACTTCGTTTTGGCTCATTTTTTCTAATTTAAATTCAATTTGCCAACAGATAATACATCATTGGTTTCAGATGTAGTTTTCAGTGATTCATCAGTTGTGAGTAACACCCAGTGCTCATCATATCATGTGCCCTCCTTAATGCCTGTCACCCAGTTACCCCATTCCCTCACCTTCTCCCCTCCAGGAACCCTCAGTTTGTTTCCCAGAGTTGAGTTGCTTATAGTTTTGTCTCCCTCTTTGGTTTTTCCCCCATTGACATTCCTCTCCTCTTATGGTCCTCTGCACTATTTCTTATACTCCATATATGAGTGAAACCATACAATAATTGTTTTTCTCTGATTGACTTATTTCACTCAGCATAATACCCTCCTGTTCCATCCACATTGATGTAAATGGTGGGTATTTGTTGTTTCTAATGGCTGAGGAATACTCCACTGTATACATAGACCACAGCTTCTTTATCCATCATCTGTCGATGGGCATCGAGGCTCCTTCCACAGTGTGGCTACTGTGGACATTGCTGCTAGAAACATCAGAAACAGTGCAGGTGTCCTGGCATTTAACTGCATCTGTATCTCTTCAATTTTATTATTATAAAATTGGGGCTAATAATAGTAATCATCCCATAGGGTTATTGTGAGAACTAAGTGAAATAAGATAGAAAAAAAATGCTAAAAAAAAAATTTAAAAAAAAAAAAGGGGATCCCTGGGTGGCGCAGCGGTTTGGCGCCTGCCTTTGGCTCAGGGCGCGATCCTGGAGACCTGGGATCGAATCCCACGTCGGGCTCCCGGTGCATGGAGCCTACTTCTCCCTCTGCCTGTGTCTCTGCCTCTCTCTCTCTCTCTCTCTGTGACTCTCGTAAATAAATAATAATAATAAAAAATTTAAAAAAAAAGAAAAAAAATGCTTAGGGCAAAAGATATGGTACTTGAGTTTGATTATATTGTCAGGGTTGAGATTTTAAGTTAAATGAGAGGGGAGACTGTCTGGTATTGATTACCTTATGTCATATGTCCCTAGTACTAGACATTGTATCTTGGTAAATTTTTATCAAATGAGTGAATGAATGGATGGGTTTATTTTCACAATAATGTTGATAGGGTTGTCTGTGCCCCTTTATCTGCCAGGTAAATAGCTATTACTTTTTAGAGATGCAACTTATAGATTATTGCCTCTGGAATTATTTTGTACTCTCTAGAATATTAGAGAACTCCTGAGATAATTTCACCCACTTTGTACAAATTCTGTAGATACCTAACACTTCATGTGTTAAATAAATTTATTGATATTTATCTTGAGAGCAGAGATTCACTTCAGCAGAGATGAATTAGAGAAAGTCCCTTCCCTCTAAGAATTTGCAAGGTAGTCAAAGGAAACGCCTGTGTATTAATTCATTAATTCCATGATGTAGTGGGGATACTGTGGTGTTCTCTGTATAAGAGAGGGGAAAAAAAAAAACCTAGAAAGTAAAAATGTGTAACGATAGAGGTAAACTTAGGGACAAGTGACTAATGTATATATTAATGCAAGAGAATTATTCTTTAGGTCAACAATGACTTTGCTGAGACAGTGATATTTAGCTGAGATCTATAGACAGGAAAAGGGTTCAGAAAAACAAGCAAAGATACTATTGTGGTCTCAGTACACAGCCCAGAGATTATCCCCCTGAATTCATTTGCTGTTTGCTATTAGAATGGAAGAGGTGAGATATTGTGAGAGTAGAGGAAGGAAAGAAGATAAGCATCTTTACCATTGCTTGAACTTTCTCCAACTTCTCCAAAAGTCTGAAATCTAACTATTGTTTAAGATCTAACTCAAATGTATCTTCCATTTTCTTCTCTTTGGGAACTCACCACTCTCTCCCTGAACATCTGTCTCACTTCTTGGCCCTAGGAACTTAGCTACTCTGGAACAAAGGATTCAGTATAAATTAGAAATGCGCTTGTTGAACTTAGTTGTATGATCTTCTGCAAAAGTGTTACAGCTGTTGAGGATGTTGATCTGATGTGAGGCTTCTCTGTTTAGTGAGTTCAGAAGATAAAAACGCTTCCATCTTTTTACTGCATGGTTCTCAGATGACTTATATCACATTTTCTCTTCACCACACTTGATGGATCTGAGGATTGGTACAACAATGTTTCCTAGAAATTTTCCTTAGCATCTTTGTTTTATTTTCTGTTAATAAATATACCCAATAGTTGCATCTTAGAAATTACTGATTTATTAGAATTAGTATTTTTAGTTTGTGATCCTCAGCTTTCTAAAAACATCTAAGGATGTTTTTATCCTCTCTTCCAAAGGCTAATGTTAATATTTTAAATCCTGGCTTTCTTTCTTGAGAAACAAAGAAAGAAGGAAACTGCAAGACTTTTTTTTTTTTTTTTTAATATTGAAAGTTAAAGTTGGGTCAGTAGTTTAAATACTGTTAAGATGTCAATTCTCCAAAAACGTATTTATAGGTTCAGAGCAATCTCAAATGGAGGGTTTTTTTTTTTTGTAGATATTAACAAGCTTATTCTAAAATTTATAAGGAAAGGAAAGGTACTGGAAGAGCCAAAATAATCTTGAAAAAACTAACAAAATGGAAAGTCACACTAGCTTATTTCAAAGTATACTATTGAATTATAGAGCTCAGGACAATGTAGTACTGGCAAAAGAATAAAAATTTCGATCTATGGAATAGAATCTAGAGTCCAGAAATTGATGTGTACAAATATAATCAATTGATTATAGAGAAAGCTACACTTTTCATACAAAAGAACACATATTGTATGGTTTTACTCATATGAAGTTCTAGAACATGTAAATTTAATCTATAGTAAGAAAATCAGAATTATCATTGCCCCTAGGGTCATCATGTGTGGTTGGACTTGTAAGGGGCATGAGGAATATTATAGGGTGAAAGTGTTCCAGCTTTTGATAAGGGATATGTTACATGGGGGATGCATTTCAAAATTTAGTGAACATGTACTAAGCTTTGTGCATTTCATTGTATTTAAATTTTTATAACTCAAATAAAGAACCCAATAGAACATTTTAAATACCTAACAAAATAGTCTAAGGTGGAAATTTGCAAGAAGAAAATTTTTGTTAAATATACAGGTAAGATTTACAGTAATTTCTTGAAATAAAGCTCTCATTACTTGGGAGGCATTGTTGATGTCTCTGTAAGATTTTTTTTTTTTCCCAGTGAGAGATTTCACATAGAGAATAGGATGTGGAGAAATTGGAGCAGGTCCATAGAATATCAACAAAAAGATTAAAGGGATAGAAAATAGTATCAGTGAGGAAAGATAAAAGGAACATGGGTTATTTTGTGTAATTTCCAGAACAGAAGTTGAGAGATTGCTTAACGGCCATCTTCCCCACTTATAAGGGAAATGTGTTGTTTTCATTGAGACCCATGAAACTATTGGGAACTTTGAGGTCATCTAATCCGGCCTCCTTTTTTTTGAAAGTGAAAACATTGATGCCCAGAGATTAGATGTGACTTGCTTAAAGATCCTGCAAATCATTAATGGTTGGGATTTGGAATAGGACTCAGTGTGATTGCAACTCCAGATATCAAGCTAAAAATATCAGGGCATATTATGCCTGCAAACATGAGAACTTAGGGAGGAAGTCTTAGAAAATGTTGTTCTATTAATACAGAAATTTGGAATCTATTTGAAGAATATCATTTTCATTCATGCATCTCTATTCTCAGTCTTCCATCCCCTCCTCACTCTTCCTGAACAAATAATGTGAAGTCACTATTATAAACTTATGTCTAATTCTAGGGCAAAGCCATGATTGGAATTAGTCAGTTCATCATATTCTACTTGCTACAGGTTTTGGTTCAGTTAATCTGGGCTTTAGCCAGCTGCTGCCCGGGCTTCCCTTAGATATATTGGCTGATTTCTATTGTGGTTCACTTAGAAGGACCATCAGTACTTTTCCTCCGAATTTTAAATGGAGTGATCTCCTTTTGAACATTGTGTAACACAAACTTGACGTTTCAGGCCTCTACAGCCATTTTCAACCATGAGGGAAGCCTCTCTCTCAGTGCTTAACTGAAAAATAGAAGTGACACGAGCCAAGAAACTGGCAACACCACCACCAACAACAACAACAACAAAAATCACAACCTTGATCAAATTATGCCTAAACTCACTCTGGCTATTTAAATTACATGCCCCACTACATTCTCTGTAATTCTAAACTATCCTTCATTGAGTTTTCTGGATATTTATGATCAAAGTCACTCAAAACAATATTAGAAGAAATACTGCTTTTGAAGAATAGATTACTAAGAGTTATTTATTTCTAACAATTACTGAAATAGATAACTAATATTTATTGCAAAGTGCTGCAAACCTTGCATATATTATTGTGTTTAATCCCAACAACAACCTTCTGAGGCAAAGGATACTATTAATCTTTATTTTATAAATAGAGAAGTAGGTCTGAAAAAATGCTAATTATGGATTGTGCTTACGTTGACACAGCCAACTGTGGCAGAGTTGGTGCTTGGCCCAGATGCACCTGGTTCTAGGGCCATTGCCGGGTACTTCTGCTTTACATCCTCAGTGAATGACTGAGGTGTGTATGGTAGAGAGAAGGCATTTACTGACTTAGAGATAATGGGAGTGCCACCTAAGTCTTGATTCTGTGAGTTTCTGGGTCACCTTCATTTCCTTTGAGAAGAAACAGAGGAAGGAGAAGGAAACAAACAAAATAAAAGAAAGTTCTACTTATGCTAAGGAGGTTTCCATCTCCTTTGGTAGAAAGATGTTTTTCAGTCTTTAAATGTCACAGGAACACAGTAGAGACACGTATATCTTCTTCTGCTCACACTGTTCTTCATGGCAGACCTCCTTGTGTTCACGTCCAACTTCATATATCGGCCTCACCTCACTGGTGGATGCTTTTTCTCTTGAGAACCATGGAGAGCTTTCTCTTCAAACAGCCATTTTGAGAATGAAATACCTTGTCCTCTTCCGCTAATATCTTGCCAACGTATGGGGCCCCGTGGTGGGTTCATTATGAGATCCAAAATTGTCACACCTAAGGAGACATCAACCGACCAGATGATCCAGAGCAACAGAATGATAGTAAATCAATGTACTTTATTTTCTGCAATTTCAACCATTTGAGACTTTTAGAATTTTAAGACAAAGACTTCAGAGGTGATTATTGTGAAGCACATGTTTTAGGAGTTTAATAACCATAACAAAGACCTTTAATAACCATAACAAAGAATAACTGTGAACTATTATATCAATAAAAATATGTATAATCTCATATTTGTAAAAAAGATAGAAGAAGCATTATAGTATTGCATTTTATCTCAACGTTAGTTTTTTTAATGTACCTCAGTAAGGATCCCGTTCTTTTCTTTTCTTTTCCTCCTTCTAGCAGTCTTGAAAATTTCTGTTGATTCTGGACACTTATTTGGTAACTGGCCACCTGAATGAACCCAACTCGTTAAATAGACTTTTAGTTCATTCTCTATAGTTTTCCTGCCAAATATGCTTATCATCTGTAAGGATTAATGATTTTGTCTCATTTCCATATTTTGTCTTTTTATTTTGGTTTGTTTTTGTTTTTACTAAATCTGTTGGATATAACCTCAAGAACATTGTTTACTGATAGTACCATAAAAATCTTAGTCATGCTCCTGGTTTTTATAAGACAACCTCTACTATTATACTCTAAAGATAACTTTAGAGTTGTTTTTCGTTAAGAAGCTGTTTTTCTATGACTGTTTTGTTAAGCTTGTTATTATCTTATGAAGAAAGAAGTTGATATTTATTTCCTGATTTCTTCATGGGTTCCACATGTTTCTTCAAAAAATGAGAGGAAGAGGTTTGTCAATTTTGCTGTTTGGTACAGGCCCTAGGGCTTGTATGAGGGTGTAGAGAATTAAGGCGTAAAGTACTATATCTTGCCACTTTCAATATCTGAGCAGTCTTAACTGTGTCACACAAAATGTGGTGCCTCCTCCCCCATTCTGTCAATACATGCCACTTGAAAATTTATTCAGGAATGTATTTGCATGTTTGTCACTCTTACTTTATTGCTATAATGTGACTTTTATTATCTTTCTATATCTTCATAAATGTTTTTAAAGGGACACTGTGAAAGTCTGCTTTAAAACCTGGTGGAGACATGACATTTTAAGCTGCAAGGCTAGCCTCTCAGCCCTTTGTCAGTCTTATAATATTCAGCTCCTTCTAGCAGAAAGAATAGATATTGTCTTGGACATTGGACTTCTGGGTTGGATGCCTGTTAATATTCTACTTATTATCCTAAGGGTTCAAAATACTTGTTAGCTCTTGAATTTCAATAAAGAAACTGCACAGATAGCTTTGGTGTAATAGTCCCCCCCACTCTTTCTGAAAGACAAACAGTAAGTTCCAGAGATAACTCGAAGGTTCCCTACCCCGTCCCCTAGAGGCGATCATTCAGTCGATGGATACTTGGGGCACCAGCTGAGCACCAGGCAGTTAGCCAGGCACCAAGGGTGTAAGGCTGAGCAAAGGGGACCTGGTCCCTGCCCTAACAGAGATCAGATGAGAGATACATTAACTGGTATGTCAACGCTTTTCTGTTCTAATATGTGGTCGCTGACAGTGTTAAGTACTCAGAAGAGTAAGAGCTGAGTTCAGAATTGTGTAAAGGGGCAGCCATCAGCCAGGGTTCTGGTAGGAAGCAGGGGGCACGTTTCTGCTGGAATCAGTAGAAGAGAATGAAGACGACCGTTTTCAAAGTTGCAGGCAGAGTGGAGGACAGTTCAGAACTTCAGAACTAGGAACAACTCTGTGTCGGGAAGGGGTGGAGGCAGGGGCTGGTTTTCTGGAGACAGAAGAGGCTGGGTGGGCTGGGCTGCCTGACGGAGCGCAGCTCGCCAACAGCAGCTGGCAAAGGCCAGAGAAGGAAGACTCTGCTCCTGTTCAGGTGCTCGGTCTGGACCAGATGCTGTAGGAGGCACTGGATAAAGGGGCCTTGTCTGCGTGCACACAGGGCAGCTCCTCATGGAGCAGAGTTGGCTGTAGGTGTGGGGGAGAGACCCGGAGGGAGAAGCAAAAGAGAGAAAGCATAAGGAAGCGACCTGATCCTGGGGCTCTAGAAAGTTTTGAAAATCAGGATCTAGATATTCAATAGCAGTCTAACCATGAGCCAGCTAGTCATTCTTCTCCAAACCCAATATCAACATCAGAAAGTCAATAATAATTTCTACCTGTTGGGCTCGGGAGCATGACGAGAAAGCAGGGATGTACGTACAGCCCTTACCACTGTTCCCAGCTCGAGTGAGGACGGCCTGTCAGACATCACCATGAATAGCACTTAGAGTTGGTGCCACTTGTCTGCTCCGGCTGTCAGCGGTCCTAAGTGCCTCAAGTTTTCCTGGATACAGAAATAGGGTGTCTACTTGGTGCATTTCTACTGAACTGGGTGAAAGAGGCCGATGTGATATCTAACAGGAATGTACCATATGTGTTTTTATAAATTACGACTCCAGGCAGCTGCTGGTCGGGACACTGGTGAGACTGCACAGAGATGCTCAGTGATTCATGACGGCACCAGCACAGCCACAACCTGACAGCAGTTACCGGCTGGCCAGGAAAAAAAGGACTGTAGGAAGGGAACTAAAGATCTTAGGGTATTTGCTGTGATGTGAGACCTTACAACATATGCTTTAAGTGTTTCAACACATAAGAATCCTGCAAAATTTGTATTTGCGTGTACATGCCTTACAGTAGGTACAGGTGTGTGTGTGTGTGTGTGTGTACACCTGTAGAAACACGGGGAGGGTATATACAAAGTACAATCAACTTTTCCTACTATCATTGAAGACACAATAAGGCATAAAGAGGAAAATCTCTAGGTAGAGGAGAGTTAGCACTTACCTACATGCTTAGTACATACAGTCTGATGCTTTTAAAAGTCTATAAAGTAAATGGTTTACATTTCTTCTAAGATCTCTTTTGACTTCACAGATGACTGTGTGTATAAATTATTTTTTAATGGAAAAGGATGGGAAGAGTGGGTAGGGTAACTAATGCATCCTTCTTTCTATACCAATTTTCCATCTCAAAGTACTATTTAAGTTCTTGAGACCTTCAGTGTGAATGAGTATTTATTCCTCTTTTTCTTATATAAAAAAGATGAACATTTTTAGCATGATTAAAGCTGAAGACAATTTTATTTATGTAATTAGAACATGTAGCTTATACAAATGTATCCAAAGTAATGTCCCTTCCATGTGTGATATGTGCATTTCTTTTTCTGCAAGGGAAGTGAAGGAAGAAAAAGAAGATTTTGAAAGAGACTTTCATTTTCCAGTATCTTCCTATTGGAAATGCGGTGTCAGTAGACGTACCCTGCGGATAACATTCAGTCCTCTGACCCTCAGTATCCTTGTCTGCTGTATGTAGATGATCACACTTTCTTGATAGATTTGTTGTGAGGACTAATAAATAATCATAGGAAAGAGAAACATCAGCAGAAAGAGGATTCAAACAATATTTCATGTGATGTTTATAATCACACTAAAAATAAAACGATGCAGTGGTTGAAAGCTCAGGCACTGAACTTAGGGGTCAGGTTTGAGTCTTGGCTCTGGCTCCATTGACTCTGTGACTGAGCACAAGTTGTACAAACTCAGTCACTTGTGTTCCTTTGTCTGTAAAATGGGACATAAGTAGACACTACCTCCTCGGATTTCCGTAAGCCAATGCAGGAAAATGATGGGTGCAGCACCCGGCGCATCACAAGGTCCCAGTAAATACTGTCTGTCATTATTGATGATATTGTTGGTGCTATTGTCGTTGAACAAGGCAGTTAAAGAGAGAAAGCTTTGAGCCTATCTCCTTACTATATTCTTTGAGCCTCATTTTTCCAGGACAGTGAATCTCCATGCCTTTACCATGGGCCCGAGTGAGGTGCCAAAGAGTTAGCTGGCTAGGTTAGCTCTTGCTCTAGTGTTATTCCCAGTATCTGCGATGACTGAATCCAAAATTGTGAAATAGATGTGACAAAAAATAAGTTACCGAGCCTGACATCCAATATGAAATGTAACCCATTAAAAGACACATCTGGATAAAATATTTTGTGCGGGTAATCAGGTTTCACTACAGGCTTTGCCAACAACATGTACTGGATAGTTCCTGGCTAACTTCTGTACGGGTAAAGCATTCGAGTCCATCTAGTAAAGTTGTGGCTTTTGAATTTTAAATATCAGCTTGCAAGATTTGAAAGTATCTCTACAATCCTATCCCGATCCACGAACAGGGTACGAAACATAAAACTCAGCATCAAGTGGCACAGAGACAGCATCTAAGCCCATGCCTTCCTGGTGCAAACACCTGAATCTTTTTAGTCTACTGGAGTGGAAATCCGTGTCTCCTGATTTCCAAGGCTGCATAGAGTAATGGATACAACCATGACCTTTGATGCCATATAGACGTGAGCTTGACTTTCTTCTTTCCTTGTCCACTGGCTGTGTGATCTTGAATGAGTTATTTAACCTGACTGTCTTTATCTCTAAGATGAGGATAAAGGTTCTAATATCACAGGCTGTTGCAAGGATTAAATTAAATCATGAGTGTCAAGTCCTTTCCACATAATAGGCCATCAATAAATGGTGGCTTTTATCCTTTCTAAGCCTTGGTTACGCCAAGTTCAAATATGGCGTTGTGAATGAATAAACTCACCTCTGCATTTCCCATCACTGACATTCTAAAAGTCAATAAAAATATAAGTATATATACATATTCCCTAAAATATGTATAGTACGCAGCTTTATTATTATTATTTAACCCATGGCACGGGTCAGCTTCTAGACATATGATGAGTTATTGAATGGAATTAATAAAATCCTAATTTTGGTTACTCGTTGTTATATTTTATCATTTCTCACAAATGTGATTCTTTAGATAAGCTTGGTAATTTGTCTTCAGAAATTTGACAAACATCCCCTTGAGACAAATCCATTCCATTTATACCAGCCGACTGGAAGAGTTAAGCATTTGCTGTCATTTTTCTTAATGAAAGATCAAAATGCAACCCATCAAAGTTACCAGGAAAACACGATTTTACAAATGAAGGGTTTTTAATTCCCTAATGTCCTAGAGGTGATTTTTTAATGCAGGCATTGTTCTGGAAATCTTTGTTTACTTGCCTGTTGTGTTTAATTTTTCCAATCAAAATTATCACCTCTGATCATATTAGTATGTATGAAGGGCCAATGGCTGTTCATACGGCATAAAAGCTTTAGTTCATTTATTTGTGTAAAATCTTCATGTCATCAAACACACACATTTCACACATGGGAGTCATTCTGTTGGCACAATTCTCTCTGTTAAAGTTGTAGTATAAACTCTTGGAATGTTTAAGTAGCACATTACGTAGCATCTTTAATAATTTTCAAAGTTTAGTTTATATACATTTATCATTTCTTTTCTTCCAAAGATGCAAGGAAAACATTAACCCCATTTAACTTAGTGGGAGAGTTTGTGATTGATATAAAGCCGCATGGCTGAGAAAAGAGTACAATCGCCAGTGGGGGTTTGTTGGTGTATTATGCTCAGTGCCATTTCTACCTAAACATCCGTTAAAAATAACTCCTTTTAATGTGCCTTCTTTACCTCCGTGTATTCATTCAGCTATAACAGAGGACTCCATGTAAAATGACTTTTAAACATAAAACGAAAAATATGATCATATCTCATAACAAAATGTCCTCACATAAGTACAAGTTAAGCACTAGCAGAGGTTTGATGTTGTTAAATATCTGTCTTTGCATCTTTCAGCCCCAGGAGGCTCTAAAAACGACTTTGTTCCTTAGGCTAGTCGTCCTCGTGGTCAAAAGATGGCAGAGACCTCGGCAAGAGCCTGCTGCTCAGAAGGAACAGCTGATCTTGAAAGCCAGTTACTCAGATGACTGCAAACCCCACCGGTACAACCCAGTCAACACTAAAGGCTGAGGTCCGGTCATTACTGGAAGGATTTAATTAAGCGAAGTTCCCTCCATAGGCAGATTTCAAAATGACATAACCTGATTTCTGAAACCTGTAAAAGAAAAAATCTAAGAAGCCAAAGACATTTTTTTTCATTTATTCACATGATAAAAGCAGATGCAGTAGATGGTTGGGACCATCTGAAGATATTTTACAAGCTGTTCCATCTGCTTTGCTGGCATTTTACCCAAGCAGCGTGGGTGGTTCTGAGTTCTGAGTCATTTCTATCTGACACTTGCATAACTTGGCATGAGAAGAAGCCGTTTTCTTTCTTTCTTCTTCTTTTTTGTGATGGCCTCTGCACTTCGGCGGAAGGTACTTATTTTGTTGTTGTTTGTGGTTGGTGGTGTTTTCACCTCTCAGTTGGCAGAAAAAGAGAGTTCTTTTTGATGCAACTGTTTATCGTCTTAGAGTGCCTTGGTTGGTAGTTTCTAAAAAGGCGGCGTTGGGAGTGGTCCTGGGGTAAGATAGAAGCGATAGCCTGTTGGTCGCTTGCAGGCATAGATCTTCGGACTGGTTACGTCCACATACGTACTGTATATATATATATATACACCGTGTCCTACATATACTTACATGTGCACATTCTCCGCTTGTTCTGTGCTCTTACTATCTCAGAAATAAAATACGTGCTGTATTCACCAACATGAAACAAACAAAATCCTTGACATCACACGTTTATTTCTTTCCTTTTCAAGGAAGATTCCAGGCATCAAACTTCACCCAGATAGCGGCTTTTGACTCTCTATAATGTGAGGATGTGAGAAACAGGTACAGATTCAGGCACAGGCAAAGTACAAGCCTATATGAGTCATCTTTAGGCCATGTTATAGTTTCAAATATTTGTTCTATTCACGA
Organism: Vulpes vulpes; assembly: GCF_048418805.1. Lineage (NCBI taxonomy): Eukaryota > Metazoa > Chordata > Mammalia > Carnivora > Canidae > Vulpes > Vulpes vulpes. The sequence goes on along the minus strand of NC_132791.1, from coordinate 189,534,412 downwards.
TTTTGTTTTTCTCTGCACTAACACCCTGAGAAGTGGGTTAGAGAAGATATCCATGTATCTATATTTCATATGGAAATTCTGTTGCCTGGGGAAGTCAAGTTCTTTGTCCAGGAGTATAAACATTGGAATTGCAGATAGAATCTGATTTTTAATGTCTCTATATAAAACTAAGCATCAGTTAGATAAGACAGGAACAAAGGATCTGACAGGGGAGTCTAGTGGTTATTCACAGATCCCCCTTCCGGAATGAAGTACTCATTCTTCCAACTACTTGGAATGTTGTCAGCTAACATTTAGCTGAATTCCTCTCTGGGAATTTGCCCCCAGCCAAAAAGATGCCTTCTTTCATGGTCATGCTCCTTCTCCAGGGGCACCCTGTATCTACTCCTTGGTCATTATTGCGGTTAACGATGCCTAGTTTCTTTGCCTCGAGGCATGACAACTCTGAAAGTTTATCCCAACTCCAGAGTTCCCCATGGAATCAGCTGATACATTTGCTGTGAATGCATTGCAATTAAATCGCTCCAGCCCTCTGTCTAATCAAACTTACATCACTTTCCTGTAAAGCTTCTACATGCAAATCTTCTTGGAATCTGTCTCCCAGAACCTGACCTAAGGCAAGTGGTGCCAAGAAGAATAAGGCTCTGACAAAGGCCTTTGGAGCTGGATGAATCACTAAACAGCTGGCAATAATCACCCCATCGCTCCACACCTGGAGTATGGATAGTCTTTTTTAGCACACTGTAGTTGTTGCAATCATAAAAATTTTCCATCATGGCTAAAATGGATAAGATACTAGTGAAGAAAAATGTGCTGGAAAGGACAATGGTTCAGGTATTTGAAAAAAATGGGGACTTGCAGGGAGAGGATAGTAGTTATGGGACAATGGATAAAGGACTAATTTTGAATCCAGAAAACATTGTTAGCATCGTGTTGAGGAACATTAGTCTCATGTAACCAAAGAACAAAAAATATGCAGGTAAGACCTAGGACTTAAAGGAATAGCAAAATATTAGAGGATATTGAATTCTCCATCTCAGTGTCCTGATTTTGAAGGACCGGGATGCTCTGAAGATAGAGGATGAGAACATCTTGGTGGATGCATCCCCAAATCTTGAATTCCAAGATGCCTTACAATGTTCTGGGCTTGGAGAAATATATAGAAACGGCCCACTGTGCCCTGTTAAGGAAACATTCCACTCTTCCTTGACAAAATTGCAGAGAGCTTTGTGGGACCATTAAAAAAAAAAAGAAATTTCAGGGTCTCCTCTGACTTCTCACTTGGCCTATAAGCTGAATCAGGTTAAACATAATTTTCCTGGACAAGTGATGAGCCTGCTAGGGAAGGAACAGGAATATACCCCAAATGAGGTGCAGGACCTAGCCATTATATACTAGCACAAAACAGGAGTGTTTTATGGGCTTGGATCTTGAGCTTACTGGAGTTGATAAGTTCATAATATTGTATGAAATTTTAATATCCCATCACACACATTTTAACACTTCTTTTCCTAGTTTCCTTAGAGTATTGGTTTTCGATCTTCTTTTCTAATGCACGTATTTGACGTTGTAGGAGGTGTAGTTATACAAAAACTGCACATATAATTTATGTATAGAATTTAATGAGTTTTGATACATGCAAATACTCGTTATATCATCGACACAGTACCTCTCAAAGTTTCCTTGTGTCTCTTTTTCATCGATTGGTTTAGTTGGTAAGAACACTTCACATGAGATCTAGCATCTTAGAGAATCTTGAATCACACAATGCTGTACTGTTAACTACGGCCGCCATGTTGTACAGATTTTTAGCAGATGTTTAGTTTTTATTCACACAGTATGACTGAAACTTTATACCACTGGACAACTCCTTGCTTTTCCAACCCATCCCTTTACCCCTTGCAACCACTGTTATATTGTCACTTCTATGAGTTTGAGTATTTTAGATACTTCATCTAAGTGTACTGATGTGGTATTTGTCCTTCTGCGACTGGCTTATTTCACGTAGCATGATGATGATGTCTTTGAGGATCATCCATGTTGTTGCAAACGGCAGAATTTTCCCTTTTTTGAAGCTGAATGACAGTCTATTGTATGTTCTTTACCCACTCATCTGTTGTGAATACTTAGGTTGTTTCTATAGCTTAGCTACTGGGAATAAGACTGCAATGAACATGGGAGTGTGGATATTTGAGATCCTGCTTTCATTTCTCTTGGGTATATTATTTTGGGTATTGCTAGATCATGTGGAAGTTCTATTTTTAACTTTTAAAGGAATTTCTATATTGTTTCCCATAGTGGCTACACCAATTTATATTCCCATCAACAGAGAGATTCCAATTTCTTCACATTTTCTCCACCACTTAGCTTTTTCTAAAATAGTCATCCTAACAGATATGAGGTAATATCTCATCATTGTTTAGATTTGCATTTCCCTGATAATTATTTTGAGCACTTCTCATATAGCTTTTGACCATTTGTATGTCTCTTTGGGGAAAAAAAAAGTCTCTTGAAAACCCAAATTGATAAAATCAGAAAGGAAAGTAGAGACATTACATTGATGCTACAGGAATAAATAGGGCCAAAACACCTTCTAACGAAAGGAAGACCAAGAGCAGATGGCTTCACTGATCAACTCCACCAAACATTTAAAAGAATTAAACTCTAGTCTTTCTCAAACTCTTCCAAAAAATTGAAGAGGAGAGAATACTTCCAAACTCATTTTATGAGTCTAATATCATCCTGATACCAAAGCCAGATAACAGTATGATAAGAAAATAAAATCACAGGCCAATACCCTTGATGAACATTGGTGCAAAATTCTCCACAAAAGACCAGTAAACTGAATTCAACAGCACATTAGGAGGATCATACACTATGATCAAGTGGAATTTATCCCTGTTATGAAAAGATGGTTTAACATATGCACATCGATGAATGTAGTCCACCACATTTACAGGATAAATTTCCTTCTAATCACTGCTTTCACTGAGTCCCACAAATTTTTTTATATTGATTTTGCTCAAAATATTTTTTTTCTTAAGACTTCCTTTTTGACTCGTGTGATATTTCAAAGTGTGCTATTTAATCTCAGTATATTTTGATGTTCTCCAGCTAACTTCCTGATATTGAGGGCTAGTTTAAATACGTAGTGGCCTGAGAGCATATTTTATACATGACCTGTTCCTCTGTAGTGTTCAGGAGTGTTTTGTGGCCATAGAATGTGGTCTGTGTTGGTGAATGTTCTGTGTGAACTTCAGAAAAATGTGTGCACTGCTGTTGGATGAAGTATTCTATAGATGCCAATTAAATCTAGTTGACTATTGGTACTCTTCAATTCTTCTGTTTCTTACCGATTTACTATGTGCTACATGTGTTAGACTCTGATGAAGGCTTATTAAATCTCCAAAAGTAATAGTGGATTCATCTCTTTTGCCTTGTGGTTCTATCAGATTTTATCTCATGTATTTTGATGCTCTACAATTAGGTGTATGCATGTTAAGGATTGTTTTGTCCTCTTGGAGATTTTCTCTCTTTATGATTATGGGATGCTCCTTTTTATCCTTGATAATTTTCATTGTTCTAAAGTTTCCTTTGTCTGAAATTAGTGTAACTACTCCAACTTTCTTTTAATTAATGTCAGCATGTTACAACTTCCTCTTCTTTTTGTCTTCAGTCTGTCTTATATTCAAAGTAGGTGTCTGGTACACAATAGGTAGTTGCATCTTTTTATATATATTATTCATTCTGAGAGTCTTTTTTAATTGGTGCATTTAGACCTTTGATGTTCAAAGTGATTATATATAGTTGGATTAATATCAACTTTATTTTTTACTGTTTTCCATTTACTGCCCTTGCTCTCTCTTTTTTTGTTGTTGTTGCATAAAACCAATTTCATTTTTATGTAATTGCTCCTGAGGATATTGCAAAACATCTTTTACAGACAAATCAATGCCACAAATTGTCTTAGCACTTATGGAAAAAAAAACCGCTTATAATTATACCTGGCAAGTTCATATTTCTAGTTTTCCTTGGTTGCCAGTAACTCACAATATATTATTTCAAAGTTACAGATACATAACATATATGTAGAATATATATATACATATATATATATTATCTTGATTCGTTTTCTTTTGTATTGCTATTATTGTTTTTTTTGATATTTTTATTTAAATCCCATTTGGTTAACATACATTGTAATTATTAGTTTCAGGTGTACAATGTATTGATTCAACACTCAATCCAACACCCAGTGCTCATCACAAGTTTACTCCTTAATCCTCATCACCTATTTAACCCCCACATCCCCTCTGGTAACCATCAGTTTGTTCTCTATAGTAAAGAGTCTCTTTCTTGGTTTGCCTCTCTCTCTTTTTCCCCTTCACTCATTTCGTTAATTCCACATATGAGTGGAATAATATGGTATTTAATAAACCTCTAGCCAGACTTATCAAAAATAAAAGAGAAAGGTTAAAATCACAAATGAAAGAGAAGAAATAAAAACAAACATCTCAGAAATATAAACAATTATAAGAGAATATTATGAAAAATTATATGACAACAAATTGGACAACCTGGAAAAAATAGTTAAATTCCTAGGAACGTGTAAACTACCAAAACTGAAACAGGAAGAAGTAGAAAACTTGAACAGACTGATAACCATCAAAGAAATTAAATGAATAATCACAACACTACCCAAAAAATAAAAGTCCAGGGCCAGATAGTTTCACAGGTGAATTCTATTAAACATTTAAAGATGAGTGAATGCTTCTTCTCAAACTTTTACAAAAAATAGAAAAGGAGGGAAAATTTACAAATTTATCCTATGAAACCATCATTACCCTGATACTGAAACCAGATAAAGACTCTACTAAGAAAAAGAACTACAGGCCAATATCCTGATGAACACTGATGAAAAAATTCTCAACAAAATAATAGCAAACCGAATCCAACAATACATTTTTAAAAACCATCCACCGTGATCAAGTGGGATTTATTTCTAGATTGTAAGAGTGATTCAGTATTTGCACATCAATCTGTGTGACGCACCACGGTAGTAAAAGAAAGGATGGGAACCATATGACCATTTCAATAGATGCAGAAAAGCATTTGACGAAGTACAACAGCCATTCAGGATAAAAATCCTCAGCAGAGTAGGTTTAGGGGAAACATAGCGCAACATAATAAAGGTCATTTATGAAAAACCCACAACTAATATCATCTTAATGGGGAAAAGTCAAGAGCTTTTCCTCTGTCTTTAGGCACAAGACAGGAATGTCCACTCTCACTACTGTGATTTAACATAGTGCTGGAACTCCTAGCAATAGCAATTAGACAAAAAGAAATAAAAGGCATCCAGATAGACAAGAAAGATACCAAACGTTCACTATTTGCAGATGACATGATAACTCTATATAGAAAACCCGAAAAACTCCATCAAAAACATATTGGAACTGATATATGAATTCAGTAAAGTCACAGGATATAAAATCAACCTACAGGAATCTGTTGCATTTCTATACGTCAATAATGAATGAAGCAGCAGAAAGAGAAATTAAGGAATCACTCCCATTTATAATCACACCAGAAATCATGAGATACGTAGGAATAAACCTAACCAAAGAAGTGAAAGATCCATACTCTGAAAACTATTTAACACTGAAGAAAGAAATCCAAGATAACACAAAGAAATGAAAAGACATTCCATGCTCATGACTTGGAAAAAATATTGTCAGAATGTCTATACTGCCTAAAGCCATCTACATATTTAACGCAATCCCTATCAAAATAACAATAGCATTTTTCACAGAACTAGAACAAATAATCCTAAAATATGTAAGGAACAGAAAAGACTGATAATAAGCCAAAGGGATATTAAAAAAGGAAAACAAAGCTGGAGACACGACAATTCCAGACTTCAAGTTGTACTACAAAGCTGTGAGACCCCTTGGTACTGACACAGAAACAGACACATAGGTCGGTCAGTGGAACACAATGGAGAACCCAGAAATGAGCCCTCAACTCCGTGGTCAATTAATTTGTGACAAAGCCGGAAAGAATATCCAAATGGGAAAAAGACAGTCTCTTTAACAAGTAGTGTTGGGAAACCTGAATAGCAACACGCAAAAAAACTAAACTGCACCACTTTCTTACACCAAACACAAAAATTCAAAATGGATTAAAGACCTAAATGTGAGACCTGAAACCATAAAAATCCTAGAGGAGAACACAGGCAGTAACCTCCTTGGAACAGGCCAGCAGCAACTTTCTTTCAGATCCATCTCCGGAAGCAAGGGAAGCAAAAGCAAAAATAAACTATTGGCACTTCATCAACATAAAAGGCTTCTGCACAGCAAAGGAAACAATAAAAAAAAACCTAAAAGGCAGCCTGCAGAGTGGGAGAAGATACTTGCACATGACATATCTGGTAACAGGTTATATCCAAATTATAGAAATGATTTATAGACCTCAACACCCCAAAAACAAATGATCCAATTTAAAAATGGGCGGAGGATATGAATAGACATTTTCCCAAAGAAGATGTACGGCTGGGCAACAGGCGTGTAAAAGGATGTTCAGGATCACTGGTGATCAGGGAAATACGAGTCAAAATTACAATGAGAATATCGCCTCATACCTGTCAAAGTGGCTAAAACCAACAGGTGTTGGCGAGGATGTGGAGGAAGGGGAACCCTCTGCCCTGGTGGTGGGAATGGGACCTGGTGCAGCCGCTCTGGAAAACTGTGTGGAGGGTCCTCAAAGTGTCAGAATAGATCTGCCCTACGACCAGCGGTCACACTACAAAAGAAACAAAAATACTAAATCAAAGGAAAGAGTACCTGGATGGCTCCGTTGGTTGAGCGTTTGGCTCTTGGTTTCAGCTCCGGTCATGATCTCGGGGTCACGGAATCAAAACCCTGTGTCAGGTTCGTGCTCCGTGGGGAGTCTGCTCGACATTGTCTCTCTCCTTCTGCCCCTCCCCCCACTCACACATTCTCTCTCTCTAATAAAATAAATCTTTTTTAAAAACCCCAAAGGGAAAAAATAAATAAATAAATAAATAAATAAATAAATAAATAAATAAATAAATAAAATAAAACCCCCCAAAGGATGCATGCATTGTGTACACCAGCATGACAGCAGCACTATCTACTACACCCACTTATGTCCATCTACCAATAAATGGATTAAAAAGATGTAGTATGGACAATGGAATATTACCCGGCCGTCAAATAGAACAAAACCTTGCCATTTGCAACAACATGGTTGGAGCTAGAGGATATTATGCTAAGAGAAATAAGTCCGAGAAAGACAAATATGGTCTTTCTTTCTTTCTTTCTTTCTTTCTTTCTTTCTTTCTTTCTTTCTTTCTTTCTTTCTTCTTTCTTTCTTTCTCTTTCTTCCTTTCTTCTTTCTTTTCTTTCTTTCTTTCTTTCTTCTCTTTCCTTTTTCCTTTTTGCTTTCCACTCTTTTTCTGCTTTCTGTGGAATTAGTACAATGTTAATCCCATTTTTCTCCTCCTTTATCACACCAATTATTCTTTTGTAGTGGTTGCCCTTGAGTTTACAATATATATTTACAACGAATCCACATCATCTTTCAAATAACACAATAGCACTTCACAGTTGGTGCAAGTACCTTATAGCAGAGGATTCTCAATTATTTTCCCTGTAATTGTTCTATTATTTATTTCACTTATACATAAGATGTGAACACAAAATACTTTGTTGCTATTATTATTTGAACAGTTATTCATCCATTCCTACCATTAGGAATGATAAAAATTAAATACTTAATTTCACCGTCATTTATTCTTTCTCTTTTGCTCTTTCTTTATGCGGATCCAAATTTCTTGCCTACATTATTTTTCTTATTTCTGTAGAATTTCTTTTAACATTTCTTGGAAAGCTGATCTACTAGTTACAAATCCCCTAAGTTTTTGTTTGCCTGAGAAAGTCTCTTTCTTCTCCTTTATTTTTGAAAGGTCATTTCACTAGATGGAGAATTATAGATTGGTGTTTTTTTCTTTCAGCCTCTTAAATATTTCCCTCCATACTCTTTTGGCTTCCATGGTTCCTGAAGAGAAGTCCACTCTTACTCTTATCTTTGTTTCTCTATAGGTTAAGATGTATTTCCCCCCTTTGGCTCCTTTCAGGATTGGCTCCTCTTTGACTTTCCATAGCTTGAATGTGATATATCTTGGTATCTCTTGGCACTTACCCTGCTGGGTGTTCTCTGAGCTACCTGGACCTGGGTTTAGTTTCTAACCTTTGGTAATTATCCTGCAGTTCTTAGTTTTTTGGTTCTGTCTTTTATATTTTTTCTCTTCACATTTCAGTTTTGGACATTTCTATTGTTATCTCTTCAATCTCATTGATTATTTCCTCTCATGTGTACAGTGTATTGATGGACTCATCAAAGGCTTTCTTTCTATTATAGTTTTTTTTTTTATTAGTAGCATTTTCTTTTGATTCTTTTTTAGAGTTTCCATCTCTCTGCCTACAGTACCCTTCTGTTTTTGCATGTCACATACTTTTTCCATTCTCTGTCTTAGCATATTAGTCATTTAAAAAAAAATGCCCAGTCTTATAATTCCAGCATCTCTATTACATCTGAATCTGGTGTTGATCCTTGCTTTGCCTGTTAAACTGTATTTTTTGTTTTTTATTATACCCTATAATGTTTTTGATTGTGTTGAAAGTTCCATATGATAAACTAAACCAAGGAATCTGAGGCAAATAAGCCTTTAGTGTGAAGTTTTATATTTATTTGGGTAAGCGGTGTTTACTATTTGTTTTAACTATAGGTATCAGTAACTAAAAATTCCTATAACATTCTGATTTTTTCACCCCTATTTTGCAGGAGTCCCTCTTAATCTGGAAGTGATAGTAGAGTGTGTGGGTGTGGGTGTGTGTGTGTAGAAGGGGAAAGGGGAGCATTCCACAGCCTTATAGGTCAAGTTTCAGTCTTCCAGTGGACCTGTGCCCCTGGGTTGTGATCTTTATGAATATTTCTGGGTTTTCTTCCTCTTTAGATACGACAAGAACACTAGAGGAGTAGAATTGCGTATTTCTCTTCTTCAGGCTCATTTAGGCTTCGGAAAATCAAGCTCTCCTATTTAAAAATGAGGGCTTTTCCCGTCCCCCTGCAGGTGTTCACTGCGAGCACCTGGTAGGGCTCCTGGAGTACAACTCACAGAATTAGAGGCGTTCCGTTAACTCTAGGGCCCCCCTGGTGTTTTTAATTCTTAACTTGTGCACTTTGAGCCTCTAACAATTTAGCACTTACAGTTGAGGTTTCCCCGCCCCCGTCCCGGTGGCTGTGGGAGTTTATGCTTTGGGGCTTTCAATCCAGTACCTTAGGATTCTCCGCTTTCACTGATCTGTCTCTTTAGTTTGGGGGCTGCAATTTACCCTGTGATCTTGGTTCTTTGCTGGATCTAAGAAGAGTCGTTGATTTTCAGTCTGTTCAGCATTTTTTTTTGTTGTTAGGACATGAATGATGAGTTCCAAACTCCTTACACACCACACCGGAAATTGGAAGTCCCCCTCGGGTTTTATTACCAAGAAACCCATTGCTTCCTACAAGAAACACTTTGGTGTTTATTTTATAAACATAAAGTGCTTTTAGTTAAGTTTCAACCAATAGAAGCCCAGAGTCAGGTGTTGGGTTTGCTTTTTTTTTTTTTTTAATTGAGCAATTAAAGTTAAATCACACTTTAGGCTAAGCCTGTTGCACAGTAACATTATACCTACTTCATTCAATTTTACCCTGTTATATATTTATATTTAGTTTGTGTTAATGTATATACCTGTGCAAATTGCCTCCATTTTCAGAATTAATATGTTTGAATTTCATCTCTTGTTAATAGTTAAGGGAAAGGGTTTGGATTCCTGTAAATAAAAAAGAGAGAAAGAGAGAAAGCAAAAAAAAATGTATTTCCTGCGATGCCTGGATGCTCAATCAGTAGAGCATGCAATTCTCCATCCTGGAGTCATGACAGCTCACATCATCTCTCCACCTGCCAGCTTCTTCACCTACAAAATGGGGAGTTCAATTGAAAGGGATATTAGGAATCTAGTCTCAAGGTTTTTCACCTTCATCTGCATGAATGTTTCAGAAAAGATGAAGAAATAAGAATAAATCGCCGAATTTCCATTATACTTGTGATTTCCGCCACATTACAACATTGCTTACAGGAATAACTGTACCTATTACCTCTTAGTCCACGCTTGTGCCCGAGCAATGCAATTTTCATTCCGGAGACTCAGATTATACTTCCCACCTTCTGTTACGGAAAAGCAACAGCTCTAAAAGATCTTTTTTTTTTCTTTTAATACCCGAGATTTTCTAAGTTTTCTAAAAAAATTGAAATAAAAAAGTCTACTTACGTAGTCCAGAACTTAAGGAAGGGATAAATGCAGAATTAGTAAACTAGAATTATTAAAGGTGAGACATCAGACTTGCTTCTGGGGAGGTCTGGGGGCTGCGGTAGGTGCAGGAGTTTTGTGGCTGGGAAAATCTGTTCTCCTCGGTGGGTCGCGTGTACTTTAAGCTTCATAAACGTCAGTGCATTTGATTCATACAAATAATATGTAGAATAACCACTTTGAATTATATTCAGCATGGGAAGATTTGGAAGTAGCCTGGTTTTGTTGTCTCAATTTCTTCCGTTTTCTTATCCAAGAAATTCCCAGGTCACCAAGGAACAAGCACTTGGGGCTAATTCAGTTTCCAGATAGTTAAGCAATATCAGAAATGCCAAACCGCTGAACTGCAGCTTAACTTACAAACCATGCCCTGAGCGCTGAGTAGGCTAACGGTCTGCCTCGCTGTTTTCTCTACCCGACTGCCCTCTGTACCTTTCCTTTCCTTTACAAAGCAGCATTTCTTCTAGGTGAGCGCCCCTGCAAGGGCAGGCAGGGAGAGCAGCCTCATCTATTAAGGTGACACGGCTAATCGCCTTTGACAATATTCATTTGTGGCCGAAGTGAAGCATTCCCAGCCTAGAAATGACACTTTGGTACGTTAGTGCTACTAACACCCAGATCCACAAACGCAGGGATTACGGCCAAGGATGCTGTAAGTCAAATCAGAATAGATCATTTGACACCTGGAGTAGATGACTCTGACCAAACAGTAGCGCGGAGTCCACGGGGCCTGTAGAAACACCAGTCGGTTGCTGCAAAGTTTTCTTTAGAGTGTGGAGTCGAACAGGCTCGAACCGCCAGGGAATGAGAAGTCTAAGTGTCCGGGTCCTTTCTGATACCAAGTGACCTGATGCGACAGGTTGATGTGCTCCTGCGGCTGCCTTCAGACACGCCGGGGACTGCGCGGGGAGAGCTCTCGCCTAACTGTCTGGGGCTCTGAGGACCTTGGGAGCTGCTAAGAGGAGCCGGGGACAAAGAGTGGCCTTGGGGGGGCGGGGAGCAGGGCGGGATGCTTAGCGGGCAGGTGCACTGAGGCACTGAGAAGCCGCGGGGAGTGCAAGGCGCGGGGTGTTGGGCTCCCACCCAACGGTAGGAACCCGTGGGCTGTGAGACAGGAGTCAACACAGGGATCTCGGCCTGACGCCTGGGTGGGTCCACCGAGATGCTGGGATTTCATCCGTCAGCGACGAGGCTTACACAGGTAGAAGGTGAATGATCGCTGGCGGGACCCTCTGTATCCTCAAGTATTGCCAAGCTCTGACCATCACTCCTGCCTCCAAAATAACAGGCTTCTCAGGAGGCTTCTGGGTAGGTACGAGCCCTCCTTACGCTTTACAGATGAAGAAACAGACCCAGAGAGACGTGGACGCGACTGGCTCCAGGTCACACGGCAACACCGGGGATAGCGGCTCAAGGTGGAAAATCTCTAAGACCCTCGGCCAGGCCGGTTTCCGCCCAAGCGACATCTCGTGACCAGTCAGATCCTGCGTCCGGGGGGCCGCCATCCCCACTCAACACAAGGTCACTGTTGCCTGGTTTCAAAGGAGACGGAATTTAGCAAATTAGCTGAGTACTCGGCAAGTGTCCTTCCCAAGAACCAGGAAGGCTCCACGCCATATTTCACTGCTTCAGGGTGTGAAATACTCGGGAAGAAGCCTACCTGGACCCCAAGGAAGAAAGTTCTAGAAAGTTCTGTCCTGCTGGTGGCTACATGGGGGCCTGTGGCCGTGACTCCCCAATCTGCACGGTGCAGTTCAATGCAGACGGTCAGCACCGTCCACCTGCATGGACGCCTAAGGTCCGGGACCCTGGACCCAGGCAGACTCTGCACCGAAAGCTCAGTGTGCACGTCGGGGCTCGTCTGCCCGGCGCACGGGCTGCTGAGGTCACGCGGGACGATGCTCAGCGGCTCGGGAGAGTCCTGCAGGGTCCTGTCTGGGCGGCAGGTGCACCTGCCCTTAGTTGTAGGCCCGGGCCCTGCACCGGGTGGTGGGCACCATCCGTAGGGGCTGCTGGAGGGGGGCCAGGAGGGCTGCCCTCGCCCCGCCACCCCTGCTGACCCCTCCCTGTTCCTGTGGCCGCCGGCTGTGCCGGCAGGTGGCCCTCAGGGCTCGGCACCAGTCAGGGACCCCGGGTCCCCTCAGTGGGCGGCCTCCTGAGGCTGGGTGTCCCCCCCACCCAAGCCCCAGCCTCGCCCTCTGCCTTCCAGAGCCGGGCTGGCCCACCTCGGCCTGCAGGCCTGGCCCAGGCTCGCTGTCTCCCCTCCTCTGCTTCCCCCTCGGCCCCAGGCGCAGTAGCTTCCCCGTGCGGCTGTTGTATCTTTGTTAGAATCCTTCTTAAAAAGCCTCTTTTGGGAGCTCACCACTTTTACTTATTAGTATTTTTTTATATTAAAACTTTCCCGTCCAAACTAGCAGCGCAGCGTCTATCCTCTGACGGGACCTTGACTCCTGTACGACGTCTAGGACATTTTTACTGTAGATTCTGTTTATTATGAAATTGTAATTAGGTGCAGGGTCAGTCTTTCGTGACAGAAGTTTCTGCTTTTCCACCTTTAAGTTTGGATACGTCGTATATCACACTATTAGACACATTGTGCTCTGCCACGTTGCATGTAGTTCTATATGTTCCGTAAGTAAGAGCGAAAGTAGCTCCCAGATACGGCAAAGCCATAACAGTGTTACGCAAATGGTTGAAATTAAGGAAAGCCTGAGCTAAACAGACAAAATGCGTAAGGTTTTCAACAGTAGTTTGGGGCTAAGTCATGCCACTTAATTTGTTAAAAAGAAAACCACAGATTGGTAAACCTCTGGTTATGTAATAATCAGGATTACTTGAAATTCATATGGTAGAATTGGGATATTTATAACGGATTCTGTATCTTATTTCCTATAAATCTAAATTAAATCCTTAGTGAAATAAAAAAAAAAGATGTGTGTGCTGACTTGGGTACCTGAGCCCATTTCCTCCTGACAGCCGCCCGGAACCAGGGTAACTGTCCTAGTCTCCCTCTTATGTCTGAAATAAAAATGAGGCTCGGGATGGTTAAGAAAAGTACCCACGACCAGACACCCTGGTCACAGCTGTGGGACTCATCCCGATTCATGTCATTTCAATGTCACCGCGTATCGTTCCTAAGAGCAAAATGCTGAAACAGGCTGCGCGTCCCACTGCAGTAGGATGGCAGTGAAATCGCAGATAAATTGTTAATAGTTACATAGTTACATCGCAGCAAAATAATGGACAATAATTCGTAAAAAATAATGAGTTACAGGGGCACCTGGGTGGCTCATTCAGCTAAATATCTGCCTTCAGCTCAGGTAGTGATGTCAGGGTCCTGGGGTCGAGCCCTGAGTCGGCTCCCTGCTCGGCGGGGAGCCCGCTTCTCCCTCTCTCCCCACCCCTGCTCGTGTGTTCTCTCTCAATAAATACATACAGTCTTAAAAAATAATAATAATACTGAGTTCGGGATCCCTGGGTGGTGCAGCGGTTTGGTGCCTGCCTTTGGCCCAGGGCGCGATCCTGGAGACCCGGGATCGAATCCCACGTCGGGCTCCCGGTGCATGGAGCCTGCTTCTCCCTCTGCCTGTGTCTCTGCCTCTCTCTCTCTCTCTGTGACTATCATAAATAAATAAAAATTTTAAAAAATTATTAAAAGCTAGATTTTCTGGGGATCTCTGGGTGGCTCAGTGGGTTAGCAGCTGCCTTTGGCCCAGGGCGTGACCCCAGGGTCCTGGGATCGAGTCCCACGTCGGGCTCCCAGTGCATGGGGCCTGCTTCTCCCTCTGCCTGTGTCTCTGCCTCTCTCTCTCTCTCTCTCTCTGTGTGACTGTCATAAATAAATAAAAAAAAATTTAAAAAATAAATAAAATAATGAGTTCTAAATATTTACTTACCTGAACATAAACTCAGGCTATGTTGTGAGTTGGGAGAAACAACACAAAACAAACAAGTTCTGAACTGCCTGCAGGGAACGGGTCTACTCCTGTCACATACGCCACGGCGGGTGCAGGTACCGGCGTACACAGGGCTGTTCACCAAGACCTGAGAGAAACAGGGAAGACTGTGCATCCAGCTCTCGGAGCTGGGACCTTTAAGTGGAAGGATGAGACTTCCTTTTGCTGACATATATAATTTCGAATAATGAAGTCATCAGTGACCTTTCTAATATTTTCTCCAGTAGTTCCTGAGCACATTCCGAAGCGCGTTAAGTTCTTACATCCATGTCCATGGTCTGCTTTGCATGATTCTCCGCTGATCTGAAACTGAGCAGGTGTTTTCACTGGAGGCAGCAGTCACGGGGCAAGATCCGAGGAAATGATTTCCTGAGAGCCGGGCCGGCAGGAAGCCCCAGGTGGCGCGGGGTGCCTCTCCCCAGCCCCGGGCCCAGGGCTCCGCGCTGGCACTGCCAGTCTGAATGGACGGGCTTCCTACCCTATGGGCTGTGCGAGTCTGGCCTGGAGCATCTTCTCCCAAAACGCCGATGCATCCGCTATGAACTTTTTCACAGCTCGATCCATGCAAGTCACAGTGGTGAGCATGGAAGTGCAAGGACGGTTGGTGTGCCAACTGCCTGCGGGTGCACGGAGGAGGGCGGGTTCCTGCCCTGGATGGCGGAGGCCCTGCCCCACAGGTGACATGACTGGGTTTTAGTTGCCTGCACTCAGAGGAGGACGTCGCTTCACCACCTGCCGCAGGCCCACAGAGGGTGCCTTGGGGGCACCGGGGCACCCAGGTCGGGGCGGCCTCAGGAGGCTGCCTGTGGGGAGGCTGGGAGGGGTGTGCTTGGGCACTTGCAGGGGCTCACCCTCGGGGGCGATGGGGCTGCAGGGACCCCAGGCCCCTTACAACCCTCTGGGCTCCACCCATGTGAAGGAGGCGCAGCACATCCACCCCGACCTGCCGGGCTTTCGGCGCACCTGGCCGCTCAGGTGCAGGCCACGCCAACGGGCTGCGATCGGAGCGGCCCTGGTACCTGCAGTGTCCTCCTGAGCTCGGCGGCTGCTCCTTCTCCGAGCTGCGTGGCGTTGCTTGTTTTTTGCTTTAAAATGTATTTGACTTAAAACAATATCGCATGCATTTTAGGAAAAAGAATCACGTTCTATTTATCTCTGCCAGTTCCCATAAATTGCCCCCCAACTTCGCACCATAAAATTAATCTGTCCTTGAATGAGAACTTGGGAATTTTAAACTAGGAGATTTCTCATAAAAGAAGAAAAGGAACAACCATTTTTATGTCATCTAGCATTTTTAATAACTGCCTTAAAACATGATTTTAGAACAGCGCCCGTAGGAACAGAAACATGGGCCTTCAAGTGCGGCTGGGCCAGAAACAAAGGACGGGGCATGAGGGCTGCGGACGGGGACGCCTGCAGGCCTGGCAGCAAAGGGACGCTCCCTGCCCGTGACCCTGGGGCCACCGGTGGCTCAGCGGACACACGCAGATGGGTGCTCCAGGGAGGGGACCAGGAGGGGACTGGGAGGAGACAGGGAGGGGATCAGGAAAGGAACCAGGAAGAAAACCGGGAAGGGGACCGGGAAGGGGACAGGGAGGGACTGCGAAGGGGATGGGAAGGGATATGAAAGGGGGGAGGGCAGCAGTTCAGGCGCGGGCAGGCATAGCTGCCCCCCACCTGCAGGGCAGTCTCCTCCTGGTGCCATGACGCCCCCAGGTCCCGTGGACCCCACCTCCCCCATCTCCTCCTGGTGCCTTGGCCCCCCCGAAGACCCATGGACCCCACCCCCATGCCTTCCCCCACCCTGAGGCCATGTGGACCTCCTAGAATGTGGCCCTCCTGGGATGTGGCCCGCGGGCTGTGGTACTTCCAACAGGTCACCTTATCTAAGAGGCAGGAGTAAGCGAGGAAGCTAAGAGACAACCGAGAACTGCCCTTCCTTGGCGCCTGCTGCAGCAGGAGTGGGGTGGGGTGGGGAGGTGTGTGTGTGGGGGGGTCACCCAGCCCAGCAGCCCGCCGCAGCCCAGCAGCCCAGCCTCCCCCCCTCGCCCTGGGTCCCGGCGGCCACCTGCGCTCCAGGCCTTGGTCCGTGGCCTTCTTTTCCCGGGGCCCCCCCGACAGCCCAACGCCCGGGCGTGCTCACCGCCAGGATGTGGCAGGTCGGGGACTGTGCAGCCACCGAGGGACCGTCGCAGCCAACGTGGTGCAGCTTACCCGGGTGGGGGTTTCCAGCACCCGAGCCCTTGACCTGCCCTCCCCAAGGCGCTGGGTGCCCAACCTTGCGCTCTCTGGGACCCAGGGTGTGCCCCGTACTGTGGCCTGATTGGTGCCCCAGAACCAGACCGACCGGTGAGAGCAGGGAGGCACCTGGCGGCCGGGGTAGGGGGGGGTTGTACCCTCAGTGGCCCCCCCAGGGTGGCCCATCTGGGAGTGCAGCCTGAAGGGGGCAGAACCGGGAGTGGTGGGCCTAGCCCGCCCCCAGCCCGTGGGCCACATTCCCCCCCCCCCGTGGGCCACATCCCCCCTGGGCCGCATACCCCCTGGGCCGCATCCGCCCCATGGGCCGCATCCCCCCTTGGGCCACATACCCCCTGTGGGCCGCATCCCCACCCGTGGGCCACATACCCCTCCCTGTGGGCCGCATACCCCCCTCGTGGGCCACATACCCCCCTGGGCCACATACCCCCCTGCAGGCCGCATTCCCCCCCCGTGGGCCACATTCCTCCCCATGGGCCGCATACTCCTCCCCATGGGCCGCATCCCCCCATGGGCTGCATACCCCCCCTTGGGCCGCATACCCCCCCTGAGGGCCGCATCTCCTCCCCGTGGGCCGCATCTCCCCCACATGGGCCGCATAATCCCCCTGAGGGCCGCATCGCCCCCCGTTGGCCGCATCCCCCTCTGGGCCGCATCCCCCCCCATGGGCCGCATATCCCCCCCTGTGGACCACATACCCCCCTGGGCTGCATACCCCCTTGCAGGCCACATCCCCCCCAGTGGGCCGCATCCCATGGGGGGATGCGGCCCACTGGGGGGGATGTGGCCCATGGTGGGGTATGCAGCCCACGAGGGTGATGCGGCCCATGGGGGGGGGTATGCGGCCCCCGGGGGTATGCCCCTCTGGCCTCTGGGCTGGGCTGCAGCAACTGTGACCGGGCTCAAGGGCAGGGCTCAAGGTGAGAGTGGCTGTCGTGTCTCCAAAGGACCTCTCCCTGTGCCTCGATCCAAATGCAGACCCAGCAGGGTGACACCAGGTGCTCCCGCAGCTGGCTCTCACCACCCGCAGGGCCCTGGCCCTCACCTTACAGGGGTCGCTGGCCCGGGGCAGTGCAGTTCACCTCCAGGAGATCTGCAGGCAACACACAAGTTGGCCTTGGGTTCATTATAAGAGACTCCGTTGCACCTTTCCAGGCCCCAAGTGAGCATAGTGAGCATATTTAGTGAGTATTTAGCCATGTGACTCCCCTGCAGGTGACTCCCTAGGTAAAAGATTACCTCCTCAGAGTTTGTTCAAGGGGTGACCTCAGTCCCATCTTGCACATAAGCACACCGAGGCTCAGGCCTATGGGGTAGCTCTGTTAAAGGGGCACAAAGGGGTTAACACTCAGACATTTTCCCTTTCTCCTAAATGGTTTAAAACGACCAGCCAGAAGCCCAAAAACATGTGCAACTATTGTAAAAAACGTCTCTACTAAATTAGAATAATTTCATGTATAATTTGTATTCAAATGCAGATGGTGAACAGACATGCTCGAGGTGACAAAATTCTCGTATTTTGAAGACAGGGTCAACATGATTTGCTGACGTAGCAGGTACAAAACGTGAGAGGGGGAAAAAAAAGGAGTCGAGATAATTTCGATATTTTGACCTGGACAACAAAGGAGGAGGTTGGTAGCAACCAGGATGAGGAAGACTGTGGGTAGGGTAGATGCTGCTGGGAGGCCAAGAGTCCAATAAAGGGTCTGTTGAATCCTCAGTGTCTGTTTGACATTTAGATGATGATGATGATGATGAGGGGGGGGGAAACCACTGCATACACAAACCTGGGGCTTCAGACACAGGCCTTTGCTGGAGGAAACGTGAGGCTGGTGGCTGTCTGTGGAATTTGGAAGCTATTGAACACATCCAGGAAGTATGTAGAGATGAGCAAGACGGGGTAGCGAAGGACTGGGTCCCAGGCCTCTGACATGACGAAGCTTGGGACAGAGACAAGAGCCGCTGGAGAAGACAGAGAAGGCGCAGAATGATGTGTGAGGAAGACGGAGAGTATTGGGGGTTCTAGGGGCCACATCATGAGAGTTTGCCAAGGAGGAAGCAGCAGCTGGGCCAGATGCTGCTGATGGGCAAGGGGAAAACTCAGGATTTTCCATTGCATTCAGTAATAAGACAGATATTGGGCATTTGTGTCGGAGAGTTAAACAGAGAGTTACAGGACTGGAGAGAGAGAGAAAAAGTATAGATAAATCTCTAGATATTTAAACATATTTAAAGCATCACCTGTTTTCTAAATAAAAGCTCGAATATTTTTTTTTTTTAAAAGCTCGAATATTTAATCTGACGTTATTCAACCTGTATAAATAGTTCGGCTTCAAACGAGTTGCAGTGGGCATTGAGGAGAAAGCAATGAAAAGAGAGGAAAAACCCCAAAATACTTCTAAATATCACAACATGGGTTTGCTCAGTTTTGCTCTGCGGAAGCCTTTTACTATCAGGATGGGCAGCATTTTAGAGTAGATCTTACAAAAATGGACTATCGGCTCGGTCGTCATTTTCTTACACCGTATACAGAGAAAATGCATCTGATGTTGCGACATCGTGGCCCATCTCTTGGAAAGCATTTCAAGCTGTTTTTCCAGAAAGTACTTTTTGTTCTATATGATTTAGGGCATGGATTGGTTTTAAGTAGGTCTAGAAGGTTCAAGCAGAATCAGAGCAAAAGTTCATCACAGTTTGTAAGAACTTGCTAAACGTTGAGACCTCAACGATATTTATTTACATGGAAATGGGAATGGTTTGTAGGCTGTTCCCAAAAGTCGTCTAGCTTAGCAAAGACAAGACTTTTAAAGATCATTTCCTAATCACACTGAAGGAAATGTGTACTCTGCATGGGGGGGGGGGGGGGAGTCATACCGAGTGCACAAAATTTTCTATTGGAAGTCGAGCCATGTGGATTAGCCCTTCCTAGAAGTGACCTGGACTCCCCACTTAACTGAGCCAAGGGACAATAAGAAACAATGTACCATAAGTGTGTTTGCATATAAATAGTCATCATTTAGTGTCTTTCATTGAAATGCGTGGTGTGTGAATCACAGGGGGAGTGCGAGCTCGAGAGGCATCCAAACAGGTCAAATGCTCAACTAAAATACTTTTATTAGTGTAATTACTGCCAAGTCCCAGTCACTAAATACTCTTAAATTTTAATTATGATTTAAATTAAGATAATTAAAATATAATACAAATATTTAGTGAGCATGCAAAGAACCTGAAAAGACAATGGAGTCTGAATTTCCACTCCTGGTGGCAAGCAGAGTCTAGGCGCGTGGCCTAACACTAAAGGCACAGAAAACCGCAGGCCCGTGTCCCCAGCGAAGAGAAGCCAAAATTCTCAACAAGATAGAGAGGAACCAGATTCAACAGCACATCAAAAGGATCAAATACCATGGTCAAGTGGGATTTACCTTTGGGTGCAAGGATTGTTCAGCAGACTTGAATCAATAAATGTGATACACCACACGGGTAGGTGAAGCTAGAAATCGTATGATCATCTCAATAGACAACGAGCCTTTGACACGATTCAATATCCTTTCATGAGAAGCATCCTCAACAATCAGCTGCAGAAGGGTGTAGCGCAACATAATAAAGGACAAACCCACAGCTACG
Source organism: Vulpes vulpes (assembly GCF_048418805.1). Classification (NCBI taxonomy): domain Eukaryota; kingdom Metazoa; phylum Chordata; class Mammalia; order Carnivora; family Canidae; genus Vulpes; species Vulpes vulpes. The sequence goes on along the minus strand of NC_132791.1, from coordinate 189,514,143 downwards.
TTGATCCTATTTTTATTTCTTGCTGCAAACAGGCATTCACTTTTTCTTAGTTCAAAAAAAGACCTCTTTCTGTAAATATTTTCAACTCCTCTATGAATGCAAACTTATCTCAAAACAATATGTTTTAAGTTAAGTATTTGTAAAAATTCCATTTATATGATTTACAAGAATAGGCAAGTCTAATCTACGGTGATAGAAATCACAACAGTGTTTTTTTTTTTTGGAAGGGGGACGACAGGAAGGAAACACAAGGGCGCTTTCTGGGGTCATGGCTGGTTACGTGGATTAAATGAGTAGACACGGTGTATAAAGCATGTGGAACTGCACACTTAGGATTGCCCTTGTCCGTGTGCGATTTCCTTTTTCCTTTCTTATGTAGAGTATTATCTTTCACTATGGATCGTAGATTCTGAGTGACTTCAGTAACACTAGCTGCTGAACATCCTCAAAATATATAAAGATTCAAATGTAATAGGAGCTTATTTCTGCTTGTACCCAAGTCGGGGCGCTCTATTCCGAGGAGCGATCCGTGGAGGCTGCCTCTATGCTGTGCCTCTTCCACCCTCTCGAACGGGACAGTTGTTTGCTCCATGTAAGATGGGGCTAAAAATAAAAAAAAATAAAAAAAAAATAAAAACCTTGGAGGAAATGTATCTTCTGTAAAAAAGCACACATGGCTGGAAATGGCAGACATGAATTCTGGTCATCTGGGGGTGCCGGGGGGCTCAGTCGGTGAGGCCTCTGCCTTCAGCCCAGGCCATGATCCAGGGTCCTGGGATCAAGTCCCGCATTGGGCTCCCCAGTCAGCGGGAGCTGCTTCTCCCCCTGCCCCTACTCATGCTCTCTCGTCCTCTCTCATTTTCTCAAATAAAATCTTAAAATAAGTTCATCCTCTTTTCACTGGACTTACCTAGACACAGGAGACGCTAGAAAGTGTAGTAACTGGTTTAACAGTCACATATAAATGACAACTCTATTCTGTGAATGGGAGAACAAGAAATTCGTGGAATATCTCAGAATTTCTGACACAATATGGCATCGCTCTCAAATTTCCTCCTTAACAGTATGTGTTTTTCCACGTCAATAAAGGTTTGGTTCTAAAATAAATTAATTCTAGTTTTCCACCTTTGCACTATGCTGTGTTTATTTAAGTTTCCCTCACTTTGCATATTTCCCTTTTCTTCAAATTTCAATTTTGGAATAGTTTTTAAATTATTGTTGTAAAAAAATATTGTTGCATTTCGTATCAGTAGCATATTGAGAAATAATATTTCTACAACTCTCATTTTCCTTGCAAATTAAGGCTAGTGAATGTGGTATTAGCAGAATAAACACTATTTTTTGAAGGCTCCTGACAGACATTGACTTCTAGAAAGATTTTGCCCATTTTATCAGCAAATAACAGTACTGAACAGACCTCATGTCGGGCAGCCGCTGATATTACCACCGACGGTCAGGGCCGCTACATTTCCTCTCCGTTTCCTCCGCCTCCATCTTTCCTTCTGCTGTTGCTCGGGAATCAGTAAATACTTCGCAAAGCAAGACACAAAGTTCTCCAAGGGGGAGGGGGGTGTCACCTTGTCTGCATTTATCTGTGGATATATTTGATTTGTATTCGACTCTTGAATTTAAAATTTATGTTAAAAGAAATGCAGTCAGGTTGGCCTTTGGCTTAAATATCGAACAAGACTTACGCTTCAGAGTTTTACGCTTTAGGTGCAAGGACAATTTTGCGTCAGAAATCTGTTCCTATGACCAGGGACAAAATTTTCTTTTCTTCTTCTTTTTTTTTTTTTTTTCATGAAAGCATCAGTTTTTACACACTAAAATCCCTGAGGCAGAAATTAGCCACACCTCATGGCTGACCAAGGCTCACCTCACTCTACTGTATCTTCTGGAAGCCACGAATATGTTTCTGAAGGTTCCTGCATCTATATCGCAGCTCCTTTTAGAGGAATCACAGAAACGCTTTCTACTTTACCACCCGCCCCCTGCGTCCCCCAATAACATTCTTAGGAAAGCGTGTTTCTTAGTCTTACGTAGAAAATGTAGACGGCCTTTTTCATGTAAACTTTAGCTCCCTACCTCAACCAGCCACAAAGGATGGGAACAAGAGTTTTTGGAGTTTTTCTCCAAACACCCCAGGTTCATCCCTACTGTTGGATTTTTCCACTTATGGTGTGTCCTTCCTCAAGAACTTCTAATGCCCCCGTACCCCCAATTTAGCTTAGCTGTGTCCTTCCTATCATTAGGGATTCAGTTAAAACCAATTTAAATTAACTCTGTCCTTCCCCTTTCTGCACAATGCGCCATCGTATTTTCTTCATAAGATCTATCGCTGGCTGACACTATCTTAATAGTCATCTTAATAGTTTAAACCTTACCAGGACAGAAATTTTTGTCTATTTTGTTCCCTGCTGTCAAGTCTAGTTCCTGCATAAGAGCCTAATAATGAATGGATGCTGAGTGGACGGGGGGGGGGGGGGGGGGTGTTAAATAAACCAATAGAAGGCTGAAGTCTGTAGGCTGGTTTACTCTGCGATAGCTCATTAAACTCCATCCTACCATCCGCGTATTGTTTTAAAAATCACAAAACTCGCTCACAGGCACTGTTCTTCAGGAAACAGAATCGTCGGGAATATTGAATGCCGAACTCAAGGAGCGGCCACACGAGCCTCTCAGTTTGCTCTGCCCCAGTGTGTGTATGCACAGCCCACACGCACCCTGCACGTGGATACACACGTTCCACTCACCCCCAGCACCCGACGCCCGGGGCTTGGCAGGACCACCGTGCTGCTCTTCCAGAGGGGGAGCCAGGAAGGCTCCAGGTCCCAGTGTGCCCCCCGGCCCCATAGGCCCCAGATCCACCTGCACCCCCACAGGCAGGGCACAGGATCTCCTGGGCCACCCTGGAGGCCTCGGGGTGGCAGGCTGAGGTCTGGGAGGTCAGTGCCCAAGGGCACACCTGGCCGGAGAGTTGGAAGCTGGCACCGAGCTGCAGGCAGGCCCTTCCCTGCTTCTCTTGGTGGACGTGCTCCAGTGGGCCCCGGGCGGGGACTGGGTTGTGTCCCTCTCTGTGCCGTCACCCCTGCTTGACCCGCTGCCCCTCGCCCTCCTGCCCGCTGCCTCAGGTCCTGAGACGTGCGCTCTTACCTGAAGCTTTGCCTCAGCCTCTTTTTCCTTTTTCTTCTAGGAAATCTGGGCTAAGAAACCGGTCCTTGACTTTTCAAAGCATTTGAAATATAGTTTTTTCTTCCAACCCACGTTGCAGGACATTTTGATGAACAGATGCGATTTGATTAATCTCTCGTTGAATCAGAAGGGAAGAGAATAGGGTGAGCCAGGCTGCAGCCCAGGTACCGGGGTCCGCGTCTGTGGCAAAGCTTTAGTTACCTGGGAAGGGATTTTTAAAGAAAGGCAAACTGCAGCCCCCCACCCCCCCAGATCTAGAAAACGGTCGTGTCACGGAGTTGCACGTGTCCCCAAAACATGCTTTTTTTCCCAAGAATACTTTTTAACATATTGAGCACTATTATTGACTAAGAAGGCAGTTTGGGGTCAGGAGGACCCGTCTCAGGTGGCAAGTCGGCTTTCTCCTGCGCCACAGATGGGAAGTCACTGCATGTGCCTCTGGAAGGAAGAGGGCAGAGCCACCTCGCTAGACCGTTGGGGTGATCACATGGGACGATGTGAATAAGGAACGTAGCCCAGTTTCTAGCTCCAGCTGAGGGGGGTCCACTTTGCCCATGTGTAGTTTGGTCATCTTAGAATCGTGCCTCTCGCAGGACGTGAAGCTGCGCCTTGGCCCCGACTCACGCAGGAGGCCCCTGTCCGTAATTCGTTACCAACGGGACAGAGAGACGGGGCCTCGGGAAGGTATGAGGTCACAGAAGGTCAGAGGCCGAGCAGCTGCCGACGTGAGACCCAGGACGGGGCTCAAAATGGGGATCGTTCGTTTTCTCTCCTCAAGCACCTGTCGAATCTTTGTCATTAAGGAGCTGGTAGTGGTCACAGGGAAAGGGCACGAGAGGATGTCCTGTGTCGGCCCCTACCTGAGCCCCCCTTGCTTCATTGTGGGGCCGTAAAATCCTACCTAATAAAGAAATATATATGTGATGTATATAATAGGTCTCTTTCCTCTTTGTTAATAATATGAACAACTATTCTTATTTATTATTTTAATCTTAAGCCTATTATAATTCAAAGAAGTTAATGGAAATGTAAAGTTTTTTCTAGGTATCAAGCTTACCAATAAGGTGAGAAACTTCATTCTCCAGAAATTAGGATGCCGGGCACCCGGGTGGCTCATGGGTTAAGGATGCGGCTCCTGATTTGGGCTCAGGTCGTGGCCTCGGGGTCGTGGCATCCAGCCTGCGTCAGGCTCTGAGCCTCTCTTTTGAGAAGGGGAGCACGGGCAGGAGGGAACGGGAGCGGGAGAGGGAGAAGCAGGCTCGCCCCTGAGGTGGCGACCTGAGCTGAAGCAGGTGCTTAACCGCCCGAGCCACCCAGCACCCAGGGGCCTCCGACCTTCTTGCGTAGGCTCTGCGGGCCTGAGGAGCTGGGGGTGGATCCACTGGAAGTGGGGTCTGTTAGGGGAGACAGAGGGGGACAGTCAGCCTCCTCTGCTTGCTCCGGTGTTGAGAACAGAGGCGACACTGGGCAAGCCGGGATTTAGAACCATGTTCCAAGCACCCTCGGCCGGTTGCAAGGCTGTGGTTGGCCTCTGGAGTGGTTGCTCCACAGGTGATGGTTCAGGCTTCTTCCGTCGCGCACGGCGTGGCCGTGGCCTGTGCGTCCAGTGTCCTGCGGTACTCACAGAACTGACAACGAGCTTCTTCCATGGTGGAGCCCGCTCAACCCCTGCTACTCATCATCTCTTCCCTTCCCTCTTTATGTCCTTTTGTAACTTCGCAATTAAAAGAAACATCACAGGAAGCTGCTGCTTTACACCTCTGGGAGGATTTCTAGTCTTTTTTTCCCTCCTCTCCGGTCATTTTCTACTTTCCTTACCGCATGTGGAAATAGCTTTGCTTGAGATAGTTCACCTTGGCAATATCTCACCAATTATTACCTTTTCATATTTTAGATGTTTAATGCTTGCTCCAGCTGAGAGAAAGCCTAGAAATCTCTTTTTTTGGGGGGGGGGGAGGGGGCAGTTTCATCCCTTTTAAGAAACCATTTCTTCCTTTCAGAAAGGCCCCTAAGCAAGGGAACAGTAATCATGGTCTCTGATGATAGAAAATAAAACACATTTTTTAAAAAGTCAGTCTTTACCATCACAGTTGTATTCCTGTCCCTCCTCCTCTTTCTCTGCAATGTAGACTTGATAATTGTGTCTGTCCATTGGGGTGGAAAAGAACAAAAACCAACCTTTTGGCCTTCTTTATTCTGGTTTACATAGGCCTTTAATGCGGATTAAAGAATGATTTCTCCAGTTGTTCCAGCCTATACCACCAGCGTTCTCCATCTGGCTGTGGGGACATGATGTCAACCAGTAATAAAGTTTTGCTCTGCTTTGCTTCATCCTTTGTGTTATACGTGTCCGTGGAAGAATTCAAGAGAGGGAATGCTGGCCAAATGCCATCTCAATTTCATCTCACTTTATTATTTCCCAAAGAACAAACTAGATAACATTTCAACTCCCAGTAAGAAAGCTAATTTATGCAGATTCAAAACAGAATGCAAATGACCCAAGGCTAACAAATGAGAAAAAAAGTTTGAAATCCACTTTTGAAAGTTCTTCTTTGTATCTTTCTTCCACAGACTTCTTTGTTCGTATACGTGATACGCTGGGCACTCTTCTACGGGCAGCGGAGACGGTGGTGGGCAGGACAGTTCTATTCTCTACCTTACTTTTTAGAAGATGCTGGAAAACAAGTTAACACTGACTTAATATAGTGATCTGCTCTTAAAAACAAAAACCTGTAGCATGGTTTGTCGAGTAAGAAAGGTCTCCAGGAAAGGTGCTCTCTTCCCTCTCTCATCCCCTCTTGTCCGGGTGACGGTTATTCTCATGGAGTGGTACATGAGCAGGGATCTGAACAGACAAGGGCCCGTCCATGCCCGTTGAGAAGGACATCACCAGCAGAGAGAACAGCACGCGCAGAAACCTGGGGTCGAATCAAGTTTGACATGCTCGGTAAACGGGAAGAAGTCGGGATATCTGAACTAGTGAGTTAGGTTGAGGGTGAAGCAAAGGACAAGAAGACAGGCAAAAGCCAAAACACTTAGGGTCTTGGTGGCTTGTCACTCTTTTTATCTTTGACATCTGAAAAAAATTAATTCAAAAATTTAAATATAAATAATAATAATGATTCAATCATGGTGTGACCAAATACTGTTTTCTCCGCATTTCCAGCCGTGATTTCAATTCCTGGAAATCTCTTGTATTAGAAGGTCACAAATCATGAAAAAAGGGGTTTAGGATTTTTGTGCTTTAGATACCAATATGTATGTAGTATCGTACAATTTTGTGCGATAATAAAACTATTTTAGTGTTTTCTCAGATGCTTATTTCACACTATCAATGTATTTCTCCAACTCTGACCATCCCTGTTCTTTCTCTCCAAATCGATCAATAGATTCAGCATAACCATAAACAAAATCTCTGCAGGCACTGCAGAGAAATTCAGTGTAGAAATTCACAAGCTGATTTTAATACGGAAGTGAAAAGAACAAAACCTGGCCCAGACAAGCTAGCAAAATGAAAGGACGCGCTTGGGAGGCCACCTGATTTCAAGATACATGATAAAGCTAGAGTAGTCAAGACAGTATGAGATGGGTATCATCGCAAACAAGTCGATCAATTGCACAGAGCTGACAATCCAAGACATGGTATATGGAAAACTGATATTTGGCGAGGTGCAAAGGCAATTAAATAGATTTTAAAAATAGCCTTTTCAACAGATAGTGTTGGAATAATTGAATATTCATAGCCAAAAATCATTGAACTTTGGTCCATATGTTTAAAAATCTAACTCCTAAATTTATAGAATTTTTAGGTAAAACATGGGAGAAAATCTTTGTGACCCAGGGTAAGGCAAATATTTTTTTTTTTTTTGTTATCAAGGTATATTTGACAAACAATACTCTTAGTTCAGGTGTATATCATAATGATTCAATATTTTATGTATTGCAAAATGATTTCTTGGGTACATCAAAACCATGCTCTGTATAAATTTTTTTTTAATTTTTATTTATTTATGATAGTCACAGAGAGAGAGAGAGGCAGAGACACAGGCAGAGGGAGAAGCAGGCTCCATGCACCGGGAGCCTGACGTGGGATTCGATCCCCGGTCTCCAGGATCGCGCCCTGGGCCAAAGGCAGGCGCCAAACCACTGCGCCACCCAGGGATCCCCCCATGCTCTGTATAAAGAAAAATTTGATAAGTTGAACTTAATTAAAATTAGAAAACTTCTACTTTTCAAATGGACTGTTAAGAGAATCAAAATGGAAGCTATAGACTGAAGGAAATATTTTCAAATCATATACCTGATTATTTATACTTCTGTGTCCAGACTATTCAAAGACATCTCAAAACCAACAATGAAGAAAACAAACAAGAAACAAACAAAAATAATAAACGGAGAGAGGATTTGATTAGACATTTCACCAAAGAAGAGAGAGCATGAACATACAAAAAGATCATCAATTTCATTACCCATTAAGAAAATGCAATTAAAAACCACAATGAGATATTACTACATACCTATTAGAGTGATTAAAATTAGAAATACTAGCCATATCTAGTGTTAGTGTGTAAAGAGGTAAAGAGCGAGTATTAGGAGTGTGTGGGGAAGACACAGAACCCCCGTGTTACGCTGGCCTCTGTTTCCCTCTGTTGTCCCTGCAGTGTGCGTACACGGGCACGCATACGCAATGGCAGGCTTTGTTCGCTATCCTATACATATGTATTATATAAAATATATAATGTCTTGTATTAATATTATGTATAATACATATTAATATATTTATCACACAATGTGTAATTTTATGTAATATTATTATGTTATATTAATTATATATTATAATATATCTGCATATATTTTTTTAAATCGTTGCTAGCACTCTTCTTTCCTTTGTGTAGATCCAAGTTTCCACCTGGTATCATTTCTTTTTTTTTTTAATTATTATTATTTTTTTTGGTATCATTTCTCTTTACAAAAAAACTGTAAGATTTCTTAGAGTATAGGTCCATTGGGAACAAATTTTCATGACTTTTATTTGAATGAAGTTATTTTATTTTTCATCTTTTTCTTTTCTATTGATATATAATGGATATTCAGTTAATATCACTCTTTTCTGTGTCTAGTTCTATAAATATAGGGAGTTGTATAACTAACACCACCATCAAGTTCTGGAATAGTTCCATTACCCCACCCCCATCTTCTTAGGCCCTTTGTAATTGTTTTAAAGGATATATTTTGCCAGATAACGATTTTAAATAAACAGCTACTCCTTTATCCCCCCTTTCAGTTGTTTAAAGATGTCATTCCATTGTTTCCTAGTTCACATAGTTTTTTTTTTTTTTCAAATGCCTTCCGTTTAGTCTTCCAGTCATTCCTCTGTACATGTATGTCTTTCCTCCACTGATAGCTTTTCAGATTCTTCTTTCTATTCATGGTTTTCAGAAATTTTATTAATGTGATAAATCTTGGTATGTTTGCATGCATGTTTATACTGTTTAAGCTTATTGAGATTTTCAGATCTGTGGGTTTGCAATTTTCCCCCAAATCTGGAAATTTTTCAGTCACTATATTTTCAAATATTTTTGTGTCTCCCTAGTCTCTCTGATTCTTCTAAGAGACCAATTCTATGTACTGTCTATACATGGCTTAATATATTATATTAGTCATAGAGGCTCTTAATTCTTTTCATTCTTTTTTTTTCTCTTTATTTCATATTGTTTTGAGTCCATTACTGTGTTTTCAAGTTCCCTTAAATTTTTTATTTTTTTTAATAAATTTATTTTTTATTGATGTTCAATTTGCCAACATATAGCATAACACCCAGTGCTCATCCCGTCAAGTGCCCCCCTCAGTGCCCGTCACCCATTCACCCCCACCCCCCCTTCCTCCCCTTCCTCCACCCCTAGTTCATCTCCCAGAGTTAGGAGTCTTTATGTTCTGTCTCCCTTTCTGATATTTCCCACACATTTCTTCTCCCTTCCCTGATATTCCCTTTCACTATTATTTATATTCCCCAAATGAATGAGAACATACAATGTTTGTCCTTCTCCAGTTGACTTACTTCACTCAGCATAATACCCTCCAGTTCCATCCACATTGAAGCACATGGTGGGTATTTGTCGTTGCTAATGGCTGAGGAATATCCCACTGTATACAGAGACCACAGCTTCTTTATCCATCATCTTTCGATGGACACCGAGGCTCCTTCCACAGTTTGGCTATTGTGGACATTGCTGCTATGAACATCGGGGTGCAGGTGTCCCGGCGTTTCATTGCATCTGAATCTTTGGGGTAAATCCCCAACAGTGCAATTGCTGGGTCGTACGACAGGTCTATTTTTAACTCTTTGAGGAACCTCCACACAGTTTTCCAGAGTGGCTGCCCCAGGTCACATTCCCACCAACAGTGTAAGAGGGTTCCCTTTTCTCCACATCCTCTCCAACAGTTGTGGTTTCCTGCCTTGTTAATTTTCCCCATTCTCACTGGTGTGAGGTGGGATCTCATTGTGGTTTCGATTTGTATTTCCCTGATGGCAAGTGATGCAGAGCATTTTCTCATGTGCATGTTGGCCATGTCCATGTCTTCCTCTGTGAGATTTCTCTTCATGTCTTTTGCCCATTTCATGATTGGATTGTTTCTTTGGTGTTGAGTTTAATAAGTTCTTTATAGATCTTGGAAACTAGCCCTTTATCTGATACGTCATTTGCAAATCTCTTCTCCCATTCTGTAGGTTGTCTTCTAGTTTTGTTGACTGTATCCTTTGCTGGGCAAAAGCTTCTTATCTTGATGAAGTCCCAATAGTTCATTTTTGCTTTTGTTTCTTTTGCCTTCATGGATGTATCTTGCAAGAAGTTACTGTGGCTGAGATCAGAAAGGGTGTTGCCTGTGTTCTCCTCTAGGATTTTGATGGACTCTTGTCTCACATTTAGATCTCTCATCCATTTTGAGTTTATCTTTGTGTATGGTGAAAGAGACTGGTCCAGTTTCATTCTTCTGCATGTGGATGTCCAATTTTCCCAGCACCATTTATTGAAGAGACTGTCTTTCTTCCAATGGATAGTCTTTCCTCCTTTATCGAATATTAGTTGACCATAAAGTTCAGGGTCCACTTCTGGGTTCTCTATTCTGTTCCATTGATCTATGTGTCTGTTTTTGTGCCAGTACCACACTGTCTTGATGACCACAGCTTTGTAGTACAACTTGAATTCTGGCAGTGTGATGCCCCCAGATATGGTTTTCTTTTTTTAAAATTCCCCTGGCTATTCGGGGTCTTTTCTGATTCCACACAAATCTTGAAATTAATATTGTGAAAATGTCAATGTTACCCAGGGCAATTTACACGTTTAATGCAATCCCTATCAAAATACCATGGACTTTCTTCAGAGAGTTAGAACAAATTATCCCTTAAATTTTATTCTGCAGTATTTTATCCACCAATTCCACCCAGCAATATCTTAATTTCAGATACTGTTTTAATCTATTGCAGTTCCATTCTTTAAATATCTTCAGTTTCTCTCCCCACTATCTTTATGTTTTCAGTTAAGTTCCTGTTCATAGATGTAATAGGGATTTGACATCTTTGTCTATTATTGTTTCTTTCATTTCTATGTCTTTTTCTATTGCTTTTTTTTCTTGGTTATGGGTTACCTTTTTTTCTGATTCTTGGAATGTATATAGTATTTTGATTGGAGGCTGGATTTTATGAATCCTATGCTACTGTTTTGGCAGTTAGTTTGGGCACTTAGTCACTGTGGAAAAATTTATTACCTTGACCCTGTTTTTAAGATTTTCTAGGGTGTATCTAAGTAGACTTCACTCTAGGGATAATAAAGCCATATATTGGAGATATGACTCTCTTGAGGTCTCCACCAGATGACCTGGCTGATCACCAATGATGCTGGTTAGACTTTGAACAACTGCCTACCTTATTCGAGCTTTGCCATTTTTTTAAATCTTATAACTTACAGGTATTTTTGGCCAAGCCTTTTGGAATTTTACCGTGTACATATAGCTAAGTATTTAGCAATGACAAAAGGGAACCCTTATGCAGATTTTTGGAGCTGTGTTTCCACATAGTACCCCCGCCTCCCCTTAGCTCTGTTCTACTACTTCAGTCACTTAAGCCTCCCTAAACCCTGGTCTCTATCTCCTCAACTCAATGAGATGGCCAGGCTCTTGTCTGCATTCTTGCCCCTCTCTGTGAATGCAATCTAGACATTGCATCTAGGCAGGAAGTTGGGAAAGCTGTAGGGTTCAACTCATATTTCCTTTATTTCAAGGGTCACATTCTAGTAGAACCTATTGTCCAATATGTGAAACTAGTTGTTTGATATATTACATGAAGTTTCATAGTTTTTTTATGGTGGGAGATTAAGTTCTGTTTCTCTTGCTTCTTCTTGTCCAGAATCAGTTAATGCAAGTCTGATGTTCATGATCTTCTAATGGCTTAAAAGTGAGAATAACAACAACAACCACAACAACACACACACTCACACACAAATAAAGCTTGCTGTGGCCTGCAAGGACCTGCATGGTCTGGCTTTAGCTCTCTCTCCAACAGCATATGCCAACAAGCAGTTCTTCTCTCCATTAGCTATGGCCAGAGAGTTGTCCTTCATTTTTCCCAGAACAAAATAAGCCTGGTGTAGGCTCTGAGAACTTGCACTTGGGGTGCCCACTACCTAGAATGTTTTTTTTCCCTCAGATGCCTTCAAGGCTCACTTCCTCAACTTACTGAGGTCTCTAGCTAAAGTTATTTGATTGGAGACCTATTACTCCACTACCTAAAATAACCCACTCTCTTTTCACTGCCTTTTCCCCACTTTACTTCTATTTTTCTCAAAACATTTTTCACCACCCAATAATATATCAGAACTTCTTTGTTTGTGTTTTTCTATCTCTCTCACTAGGACATATGCTGGTTGAGGAAATAGAATTTTTTAATTGGTTGTCATATTCCCTATGAGTATGTAGTAGTTCCATAATCATTTTTGCTTTAAAGAAATAATACATTTCTTGGATACATACCACCTGTTTGGGATATGTGAGTTAAGATATAAGAGGTAAATTAATCAATATATCTTTCTTATAACAGAAAGTTTCCTAAAATTTGTGTACCTAATTTTTTTTATGTTGAGACCTCATATTTTTAACATCTCTGTGACCTTTATAAATATAAGTTGTTATTCCTCCTTCTAGTGTTGCAGATTTTAACTGTTACTGATAAGAACGTGTTCTGTTTTGAAAGTTGTTCTAGAAGATACTGCTTGTGCTAATTTCAAATTAAGCTCCTTTCACCTTTACTGGTTTTTGAGGACTTATTGAAAAACTACCCTTGGAGCCTCAGTCCACATACAGAGGTGTAAGAACGATCCACTAATGACAGTGAGTGTTCACTACGGAACTCACTTGCTTCAGTTTGGTACAAACTCTGAGGTAAATTTACTTCCACAATTCCCCTGAAAGATTAGGCTAAAACTATCCTGAAATTTTACCTTTTTTTTTTTTTTTCCTTCTGTGTCTACTCTCTTACCAATTTCTTCTGACAGGAGATTTTTAGGAAAATAAGATTCGTATGAATCTTTATCTAGTCCAATAGGTCTATTTCTCAGGATAGGCTAGTGTTATAGCGCCTTACCAAACAATCCCCAAATCTCAGTGGCTTAATATATGAGGTTTATTTCTTCCTGATGTTACGTGTTCATCATAGGCCCGTTGGAGGGGGGCAGTGTTCTTACCTACGTAATACTCCAGGACCTGGTCTGGTTCTATGAGCCAGAGGCTCAGCAGGAAACAAGTGGCATATTTAAATTACTGTAATTCAAGGAATATTTAATAGAGTCAATTTGCTAAGATGTGCCAAGTGTCAGGGGACCACAGCAGATAGTGCAGTATTAGCAGAGTTGAAGCCATCTTTCACCCACCCTACCTGGAGCATGAGGGTTCTATGATTTTCAGAGAAGGAAGATAGACAGAAATCAGGCATCAGCTTTACTGAAAATAATGTACATCAATTTTTCTCACACTGTATTAGCCAGATCTTGTCATATGGACCCACCTAACAGTAGAGGGACCAAAAACAAACATTTCCAACCCTTATGGTCTTATTTCTTTTAAATATAATTTATATTGGCATATCTAATATGCAAACCTCAAAGTAAATTCCTTTCTAGAAAGTTGATACTTTTTTGCAGAAATTGTGCATTTTCAAACATACTTATCAACTTTTTGAACTTTTATCAGTCTTTAAAGTTAGGTGCCTTCAGCTGTCAAGTTATTATAATCTCTATTTTTGATCAGTATAATTTTTAATTTTTGATCGGTGTCATAACTGAGTATGGCAGATGGGATTCTGGGTAAAATTAATAATTAAATATTTTAAATTAAAGGATTTATAAAGTAACTTTATTTTTACATGATCAAAGTGACAACTTGTTGACAGATAACTGTTACATGCCCTCCAATCTGATGAAATGATCTTTTTGAAGGAAAAGAGCATATCACATCAGTTCATGTTTAATATAAATGCATTCAATATTTGATATTTTACTTTTAACGTATTGCTCCAGAAAATATAAGCCGTATATTTCTTATAAATAAAAAAGACAATAAATCTATCTCTCAGGACAGGTTAGAGTATGCTGTAAGGAGCAAACAACTCTAAAAATCTCAGTGGATTAAAACAATGAAGATTTTTTCTTGCTCATGGTACATGAATAGTACAGAGTAGCCAATAGAGAGATTAGGTCTACACCACCCTCATTACGAAGTAGATATGAAGTGGATTCAGTGTCTAGCTATGCTATCATGCTTGCAAAAACAGAAAAATTAAATATGGGTAATTGCACAATAAGTCCTAAAGGTTTCCACCTAGAAGTCATATATGTCATTTCCACTCATACTTCATTGGACAGTATCAGTTACATGCCCACATTGACTTCAAGAGGCAGGGAAATGTGGTCCTACTGTCTCAGTGGGAGGAGAACCGGAAGTGTTGGGTGAACCATGCTGAGGAACCACCACAGTAAGGTATGAAATGTATCCGAACACATTGAGAACCGCTCTTATCTTTTCAGAAAACTGAAAATTTCATTTAAGTTCTAATAGTCCTATTTAAAACGTGGTTTAAATATGTAATTCTAAAAAGAGATTTATTCATCTTATGAATTGATTATAAAAATAGTACAGAGAATATTTTATCTTTTCAAAATAACTCGGGACCACATTTATTTATGTCAATAATTTTATCCTAATACTGGATCGCTCTAAACACTATGTGAAATTGAGGTGCATACTGCTTTAGCAATTTTTCTAACTATGAAAAGGAAATTATTCTTTCTTTGAAGGAAAATCAACTAATAAAATGATATGGGAATTCAGAGAAAAAGAGAATTTATCTGTCCAGGGAAATCATGATTTGTTCATAAAGGGTATGGGTTTTGAGTTTAAACGATCAGGATAACAATGGTGGCTTTCTGCCACTGCTATTTTTTCTTTTTTTGGCTTTAGCTTTTCATTTTTTAGTTGCTTTATTAAGGTATGATTGACAAAAAAAAATAGTTGTATGTATTTAACAGATGCAACTTGATGAGTTTGGAGACAAGTATATGTCTGTGAAACCATTCCCACAATCTATACTATCACCTCCAAAAGTGTCCTTCTACCCGCTTTATTTTTTATTATGTTTTTGTATCTGATAAGAACACTTAAGATATAGTCTCTCAGCAAAATCTTTAAGTTTATAATTATAATTTAAGTTTATAATTCATGTTTATAATTCAAGTTTATAATTTATAACTTAATCTTTAAGTTTATAAGTTATAATTCATGATGTGAACCGTAGGCGCTGCTGCATAGATCTCCAAGACTCACTCGTGTGGCATAACTGAGACTTAGTACCCTTGGCCTGATACCTCTGCATTTCTGCCCGCTCCCCCACCCTCCCAGCTCCTGGAGACTAGGAATCTACCCCCTGCTTCTAGGGGTTTGACTATTTTATATTCCTCATATAAGTCGTATAGTATGTGTCTTTCTTTGTCTAGCTTATCTCCCTTAGCATAACCCATGTTGTCACCAAAGAAAGATTTGCTTCTTTTTAAGAAGGAACATATTCCATGTGTGTATATTCCACACATTCTTAATCCATTCGTCCATCAGTGAACTTTCAGGTGGTTTCCATATCTTGGCTATTGTGAATCGTATGCCAGTGAACGCAAGAGTGCACATAACCCTTCAAGATCCTTTTGCAGTTTCTTTGGATATATAAGTAGATGTGGGATTAATGGATCATATGGTAGCTCTGTGTTTAATATTTTGAGGAACTCTCTCACAGTTCTCCATAGTGATTGCACCAGTGCCATTGCACCTTTAATGCTCCCTTAAAAAAAAAAAAAAAGAGTTGAAACTAAGATACAGTGCTACATCCCTTTCTAAACTTTTATTCATAATAATTTAGATTTATAGGGATATAGCAGGTAGTAGAGGGTTCCCATGGTCCCCAAACCTCATTTCCCATATTTTATAATTAGTAGGATATATTTGTTACAATTGATGAAACAATATTAATGTATTATTATTAACTAAAGTTTGTATCTTATTAAGACATCCTCAGTTTTTTTCTTAAGAACCTTTTTCTCCTATAGGATCCTGCCCCCGATACTGTTTACGTTTAGTTATCATGACACTATAGCATTCTTTGAGCTTCGAAAGTTTCTCGTACTTGCCTGGTTTTTGATGACCTTGACAGTTTTGATCAGGTATTTTATAGAAGGACCCACAAATGGGATTTCACTGATCTTCTCGTGATTAGGCTGGAGTTTTGGGGGAGGAATGCCACAGAAGTAAAGTGACATTATCATTAAATCATATCATTATCATCAAATGGTATTAAATCATATCCTTAAACCATTATATATCATATCAGTATGATTTATCACTACTGATGTTGACCTTGGTAAGATAGGCTGAAATAATATTTGTGAAGCGTCTTCACTGTAAGAAGTGAAGAAGGATCTTCTTTTCATAGTTTTCTCCTTGAAATGAAGTCATCATATCTGCTTCATACTTAGGAGTGGGTAGTTATGATTCCTTCCTTGATTATTAAATTATTTGGAATTATTTGTCATGGGGGATTTGTCTCCTCTCCATTTATTTATTTTTGCTATTATTTATTCATGTCAGTAAAGACTTACATATATTTATTTTATACTTGGAGTTATAGTCCATTACTACTTAATTTGTTGGTTGGTCAAGTTGTCCCAGCTTTGGCCACTGGGAACTCTGAGTTGGCTCCTTTGTCCCTTTAATATAGACTTATTATTACTAGGGGTTTTCTTTTTAGCATTTCCTTAGTGTCTGGCACTAAAAGACATTTCAGATGCCTATATGTCCTTTTCTATTTCTAGGATTAGTTATTTCTCCAAGGAACCTCCCCCCCTTTTTTTAATTAAAAAATGGTATTAAGAACCAAGAGCTTAACACAAGATGAGCTCATTGCTACTGGAGTGCTGTTGCTTCTAGGGCGGCAGTGACAGCTTCTTCTTCTTCTTCTTCTTCTTCTTCTTCTTCTTCTTCTTCTTCTTCTTCTTTAGGACTGGAGGGGCAGAGGGAGAGGGAGAGAAAGAGAATCTTAGAAGGCTCCACAGTCAGTGTAGGGCCCATTGTAGGGTTGTATCTCACAACCCTGAGATCTTGATCAAGAGTCAAGTGCTTAACCTACTGAGCTACCCAGGGCTCCACTTCTAGGACTTCTTAACTGAGCAAGGAAATATGTGAGCACACGAACATGTACATATACACATATTTATAATATTTATAATTGTAGCTACTTGTATCTATATATAGACTTCACCAGGTAAACTGATGTCACCAACCCTAATCCATTATCACATGGATTATTCTAGCCTTTTCCTCTTTCTTATCTGTACTTCTTACTTCAATAGAGGCTGCCACTATCTGCAGCAATTATTTAATTCCATTATACAGGTGTAGTGATTTTGAATTTTTAACCTGTAATCCAATGGGAGACAGCTTTATTGACTAAAGTACCATGCATATATACAGTTTCTTTTTGCCTTTAGTCTTAGAGATTTCACTCACTTCCAAAGTTATTTAATTCAGCACCTTATTCCCCCCAGTAAGTTGTTCCATACATTTGTCAAACAGGAAGTTCTATTTTTGGTCACATTCTGTATTATATTTTTAGAACCCCAGCCTCCTAAATTTTTTTTTTTTTTGTATATTTTAAGGCTCTCTCTATGTTCTATAATTGCATGCATTTGGGAAAATGTATATTGTCATGTATCCGCTATTACAGTATCATACATAAACATTACCCTGTGTTTCACCTATTCTCCCCCAACTTCTGAATCTAGGCCAACAGCTGATGTTTATCATCTCTGTAATTTTGCTTTTGCTAGAATGTTATATAAGATCATATAGCATGCACCTTTCTCAGGCTGACTCCTTTCATTTAGCAATATGCATTTAAATTTCATCCATGTTTATGTGTGATTTGATGGCTCATCCATTTTATCATTGAATAATATTTCATTGTATAATAAGTGTTCTCACTGCCGTCAGCAGTGTCTGCTTTGGTAAACAATCTCAGCTGTCTTTCTGGAAGGATTCACTGTTGATATGTGTATCATTAAATTTGATGAAGATTCTATTAATCATTCTGATTATATTTCATATTGTATAAAGGATATCCAGAAATAAAGCCCCAAATAAAAATAGTGAATAATTTGTAGGTACAATTTATTTAGAGTTGTTGAGAACTGGCAGCTTGTATTATTTTACTGTTGTCCAAGTCCTTTCAAAATATTGATTTGCTCTACTGTTGATAACGTAAAGTGCAGCTTTAAGATCAGATGCATGCTTTATTATTTCTTTGTTCTGTACCACTCAATTGTCTGCTAACTTGATTTGTTGCTATTTGAGTCACTTGCTTAATCAAAAATCCATGTCACCTACCGGAACCTGGACTTCACAGGATTCTACAGTGTTTATGCTGACATAGAAATTACTAACAATTTTTATCAAGAAGGGCAGCCAAATGAAAATTTGTTAAAGATTCATCGAACTCAACTTGCATTTATCTCAATTGATCGATTACACTTACACTAGCAATTTTCACATTTGTAACAATACACACAGAAAAGAAAAATAGCTAAGGTTATAAATTAGTTCATATTTGCTCTAACTACAAACATGAAAGGGAGTACATTAAAGCTAATCATCCTTCTATTACCTTGTCATTGCCACATTTTTTACTGATACATGATGTGAAATGTAAAACAGAGAGCTTTGGGAGCATGATAATAATGGAGTGCATGAACGATCAGCTTGTCTTCCTGCTTGCTTCAGCATCTTGTTATTTGGGTTATTTAAATCTGGTTTTAAACCATAACATTTTGGCCTTTATGACAAAAGATAAAGCTGGGCTTGAGAGGGAGTGAATAATGGAACTTATAAAGTGTTAATATTTTCAAACATTGTCTTTTATAAAGATCAGAAATTCACCATCTCAACTGCATAAAACATTGGCTGTTTAAGAGATTACATACCTATCTCAAAAATTAGAAATGAAATAGCAACATCTAGTAGAAATTATTAGCAGAATCCAATTTAACTGAAAATATGTGTATCAGTATTCAAAGTTCTTGAAGACATAATATTCTTTAGGATCACTTTTTGCCATAAAGTGGAAGCAAGATAAGATTTGTAATAGATGAGCTCAAGTAGATACCAGCAGCCAGACTCCAGTAGGACATTGCAAATAGACTTCCATTCTGAATAAAACAGGAAGACATTGGAAGACTCTGAATAAAGCAGCTGCAGTTTTAATGGGACCCTTTGGCTGCTGTTTTGAGAATGGAATGTAGGGGAAGGGTAGGAAGTGATACATCACTTAGAAACTGTTGCTATTTAATCGAGATGAGAGATGATGCTGGCTCTGACAAAGGAAGTTGTGGGGTGAGGATCAGAATCTGGATATGAGGTTGGGATAGATGATAGATATAGAGATAGATAGATATAGAGATGGGGGAGAGAATGGAAGGGAAAGAGAGAGAGAGAGAGGTGGACTATATAGATGATATAGACTGTGTGTGTGTATAACGAAATTTGTTGGTGGATTTGGTTGTGGAACTGAATTCAGACTCCATAAGGACAGGTCTTCATTCTGGAGAAGAAAGCTCAGGGAGAACATGTATGTATCATTAAATATTTATGAGTAGTTTTTCAACATTCTAGGGGGCCTATTTTTCTTCTACTTGTGGGTGGAAAAATCAATGTCATTTGACAAAAAAAAATATGAGATAAATATAAAAATAATTACAAAGAAAAAAAGCCATATAGTTATATTCTAACAAGACTATTCTTTTTGAAGGCTCTGTGCCATAAACCTACTCTCTGTTACATTATGTAAGTTTTAGAATGCTGTTCAGGACATATCAGTGCCAAACTGAATCTTACAATATATTCAAAAGAATTGAAAAATGAAAGATGTCTTTCTCAACATTTTATTTTCTTTCATGTTTTGCTATCCTACCAACTAAAATCATTTTATGGGCCACATATGGGATGATCTATGTGAATAACTGCCCACAGCATTAATGTGCAAGTATATGTAGCCTCACAGTTCTTCATGTTTTTCTTTATGAATTCTGCATAAAATTTATACATGATTTGCATTAGAATTTCTTTCAATTCCTTCCCTGGCCTTTTGTCAGGGCTTCAGCCTTCATCATGATATATTTACAGTCTCCTTATGGGTCTCTGAACAATTCACATATTATTTACTCCTGTATCCCAACCATTTACAGTGAGAAATTAGTTTTAAGTTACTTTTAGTCAACAAAAATCTTGATTTTTTATGATAGAATATAATTTCATAAGAGGTTACACATTTTTAATAACTAGTAATTGAATGTAAAATTATGCTTTTTAAAACTCTATTTCCTAACATAATTATTTAGAAACTGAACTTCAAAAATGAAGTCAATCATGATTTGCCTCATATGAGTTTACATATTTCCTGTCCCAAAGGCAAATAATGCATTGATTTAGTGAGAACTGACAAACAGAATTTTGAGGTATTTCTTAACTGCAAAAATATTAGGCACACTTGTTAAAAAGTATATGAAATAAAAATAAGGACTCAAAATAAGAACTACTGATACAAACATTTGTCACTTATTATTATATCTTACATTGGGTAATTCAGTTTTTATTAAGTAACCATTTCTCTTAAGTATTGTTTGCATGTATTAGTATCAGAATCACTTCTTACTATTTCAAATCACTTTATGTTCATCATTGAGTAAGACTACCCATCACACTAAAATGTGTTTCCCTGCTGCCATTTGAATCCAGAAATTGAAACAGATGATTGAACAGATTAAAAATGACTGGAACCATCTCACACACACACACACACACACACACACACACACACACACACACAAATACCAGAATAGTTTTAAATGTTTGTGTTTTTTTCCTGTAAACTAAAAAAATCTTGGGGAGAAAGAGTGTGGGCCTTACTACTATGTGCCCAGTGCTTAATGCAGTGCCTAGTACAAAGTAAATCCCAAATAAAAATATATTCTCTGCAGTGAACAATTGTTCATTGATTGAATGAATGAATGCTTAAATAATAGTGTGTTTACACACTAATAGGTGTGTTTACCCAAAATAATTTAAAGGAATATTTATTTTTCTCCTGACCACATCCATACTTATGTTACTTTGGGTAAAATAAATAAATAAATAAATAAATAAATAAATAAATAAATAAATAAATTTGCATCATGTTTATGGTGAGTTGCGTTTGCAAAAAAGATATCTCTTAATTATCAAAAAAATAAACAAAAATAATAAGAGTCATTTCTCCAGCCATGTGAAATTCCATGCATCCTTCATGTTTTCAGAGATAAATGTGTTTATTCTCTTTCTATACATGAAACTCTGACAACCTGATAGCCATTTTATCATATGTTGTGATTTTGTGGGTCAGAAATTCAGGCAGGGCTCAGCTGGGTGGTTTTTCTATCCTCTATGGTGTTGTCACCCTCTGAGTGGTGGCCCGTGGTCTGAAGGGCCCAAGACAATGTAATTCACAGGTCTGATGCCCTGACGGGGAGGGCTCATGTCTCCATTTGGGTAATCTCAGGGTCATGAGACCTCATTTATGGTAGTTTAAGACTTCAAGCATGAGTTTTCCAAGAAGAAATGCAGAAGCTGCCTAGCCTCTGATGACTTAGCCTCAGAAGTCACTGTGCCACTTCGGCTGTATTTTAATAGTTAAAACAGTTACAAGCCTGCCCTGATTCAAAGGGAGGGAACTCACCAGACCTCTCATTGGGAAGAGTGTCAAAGAATTTGACGTGACGTTTTAAAACTAGTGGTTTATCTCTAACATTGGATAGATCTCCTGAAATATAGTTATCATATCAAACACCCTAATTCTATCAAAATGTTACATATCGATAAACATAAAATAACATTAGCCAAATTTTGCATCAAACTATCAGCTGTCTTTTATCTTAAAACAGTGAAACCTGAAGTCACATGGTTCTGAATCCTTGCTAGAGTTCCTAATTCAAGGTAGAAGACAGAGCCAGCCTGTATAAAAAAGCCACTGTGTTGTTGAGCCGTGTGAGGCTCACCGTGACTGCAGTTGTGAGCCAAACAAATCCCTAAGCAATCTTAGACCTCCTGGGGATTATGCGAGAGAGCTTTTCTGCTCATCGCCTTGGGTGAAAGACAGGCTTTACCTATTCACAGGTTTAGATGGCTCAGCCTTGAAGCATTTATATGGTTTCTGTATTTCAGTCTAAAGGCGTGAGAATAATATACTTTGAATGACTGGACCTCATGACAGTACGGAGCAAACTGACCACTTTACGAACAGAAGCATTGTGAAAGGGTAAGGGAAGAAGAGCAGAGAGCTAAACCTGAAATGTTAGACACAATCAGTGGATCCAGAATAGAAAACATTTTAATGTTTGTGGACTCTTAAGAGTAATGAGTTGACTCAAAAGGGGAAAAATACAATTATTAATTCTCTCATATGTGTATTCATGGAGAGTTTAATTTCGGATTAATGGTTTGGCCTCTGAAATCAGGGCAGAAGATGGCCTCATGTTCAAATACTGAGTCCATTTGCTATCACCATGTCCTTGGGCAAGTTCCATAACCCATCTGACTTGCATCTATCTCACCAATAGAATGGAGATGGAAATAGCATAAAGTTGATTGGATTCAGATTAAATAAATTGTATAATATATGTATTAAGAAAGAGAAAATCAATCTCTGACATCCAGGAGCTAGCCTGGCACTTTCGCTAAGCTTTAGTGTTGCTACGCATTTTGGGGGCACTCACTGCTAGACACTATCCTTCAATATCAACATCAGACATAGACACTCTAGGGTCTTGATGGCCAAGACGAAAGCCACTCCATTATCAAGGCTAAAAACTGACCAAATATGAATATTATCCAAGGCACCAAGTACTAAGCAGCCTTTTCTCCTAGCTGGTATGAATGGCTGTTAATTTTTTTTGACCAAATACAACTTTAGCCTCCCTTTATTAGTTCACCTTCCCTAAAGATCAGACTTATTGAGAATCCTAATCATAGAACTATCCTTGCTTTCTGACATCCCTCGACCCAGTGCAAGTCCCAGCTTCTTTGGGCCCACCCCAAGTGAACGAGAACACAAATCCTATCATAAATCCTACCTACCACAATTTTACTGGGTGATCCCGTGGTGTTCCATGGTGTTCATGTGCTGTGAGTAATAAACTGACTTTTTTCAAGCATAGGCATGTTCCTGGTGGCTTCTGATTGGAGGTCATCGACAGCATGATTGTATATAAAGTGCTTAATGAAGTAATTATCAATTAAGGTTAGCTGCTCTTACTGCTAGCATCAGAATTCACACTATATCTTCATTTTTCCTTCCTTCTTTCTGTCCATGATAATATATTACACACAGATTATGTGCCATGATCTGTAGTTACAGGAAAGATATTGTTTTAGGATGTGATGCTTGAACGTGCTAGGTAGTATGAGCAAGAGAGAACTTATTAGGACAGAAAAATGAGGAATAGAAGTATGCATCAAGGCATGGGATCATAAGCACATGACGTATATCAGGGACAGTAGAAATCTGCCCTAAGTACAATTTTCTAGGAAAATTTTCAGTTGAAAGACTTCATCTGATATATTAAGAACACTAATTGTAGTCAATGAATTACAAATAACTACATAGACTAAATGATAGTATGTTGCTTTTTCTGGAAACAAAGTTAGTTCTAATTAAAAATTTATGGTAATTTATGTTTGGGGAATTTGAAGGCAGTTCAAAGTCAATGGCAATTTATCCTACTACATGATCAGTATCATTGATTATGTAATCAGCATATTAGCAAATGCATTCAAAATTTCCTAATATTCATGCAGCTTTAAAGCTTTACTAAGAGGCATAGTTAAATCACTTTGAAAAGAATAGGATCTTCTTAATTGGGGCCTTCCAGTGAATGTACTAGTTTGCATAGTTAGGTGATTTTCAAATAGTTCGCATAAGTTAAACAATCTGAGACATGTTAAATACTGTGCCAACACATCTTTAATGAAAAATAAAATATCTTAAAATGTAGTATATTTGTAATGGCACTTGGCGGTCACAGTGCTGGAGCTTTGATATATATGGTTGTAGAACTCCCCATTTATTCACACCTCCAAGTCCTTAACATTAGATTTGTGGAAACAGTACCGAACTGGACTCAAACCCACCTGAATTTTTAATCCTGACCTGCTGCTTACGCTTGTGGCAGCTTTAGCAATTTT
Organism: Vulpes vulpes; assembly: GCF_048418805.1. Lineage (NCBI taxonomy): Eukaryota > Metazoa > Chordata > Mammalia > Carnivora > Canidae > Vulpes > Vulpes vulpes. Next base: position 189,490,098 of record NC_132791.1, on the reverse strand, counting down.
GTTAGACTCTCCGTGTCTTAGATTTCTTAACTGAAAAATTAAGATTGTGGTATTCAATATGCATGCTGACCACGCCAGCTGAGAAGAAAGAACGCCGTATTCTCAGGATTTAGTGTTGCCCGCTTAGAGAGTAGTAATCTTTCTCCAGGAAATAGAAGCATGTTAGATTCTAAGATTAAGTGTCAGCTGCCTTGATCAATGTGCGTCCACATTCCCATCTCACCAGCATCGGCAACGTTCTTGACCTAAGTGCTAAGTCAGTGCATCTTTGGAGGCCCAGAGATCCAGGCTGAAAAGATCTTATTACAAAGCTGTAAAGTCTTTTTCATGAGATGGTAAGCTCCTTGGTGGTAGGGGGCTCATCCTTGCATCACTACTATTCAGTTTAGTGCAACACTCATTGTAGACAGCCCGTGTTTTTTTAAAGCACAGAACCGCCAATTTTAGGTCCTTAATGAATCATGTACTCTAATTACCTTGTTACTAGATTGACTTGTTTGATCTCTGTGAGCTCCACTTGCCTATTGTTCATCATTGTCCAATATCCTGGAAAAACCTCCTCTCTACTTCACTGATGGTAGCATAAATAGTTACAGGACACAGCATGACCTACTGCAGTGGGTCTCCCATGAATTGATGATTTGGGACAAGTCCAGTGAAATCAATCCCCAGGTCATAAATTTCAATCCACAGACGTTCAATGGACTTTTGTAAAATTGGATGTGAGCTGCTTGAGGACCCATTTTCTCAGTACCTACTTCCTTTTTATATATATCATTTTTTCTTTTCTTTTTTTTTTTTTAAAGAGATGCTCTGCTTGGAGAACTTCCTATCTTTCTTTTTAAGATTTTATTTATTAATTTATGAGAGACACAGAGAGAGGCAGAGACACAGGCAGAGGGAGAAGCAGGCTCCATGCTTGCTTGGAGGGAGCCCAACATGGGACTTGATCCCAGGACCCCAGGGTCACAACCTGAGCTGAAGGCAGACGCTCAACCACTGAGCCACCCAGGTGCCCATAAACATATCATTTTTCAAAAAGGACTTTTGAAACTTCTTTATAAATAGTCCTGAGCAGAAAAGGCAAAGGTGCCTCCTTGTTCCTCTCAACAAATGAGTTGTCTAACCCCACTCCATTCCAAAAGCCACTGGGAACGTGAATTTGTTTTCTGTTCCTCCCCCAGACTAATTTTGTTCTTGTGAAACATCTGCTTAGCTTTTAATCTCCTGGACTAACAGGTCATTACTCATTTGTTTATGGACCAAATGATTCACATCAGCGTAAATAACTCCTGTAATATTGTTCTCTCCATTGAGTGACTCTTCAACAAAGCAATAATGAGTAGGATGTGTAACTTCCGCTAATCTTGTTTATTGTTTGTGGACCATGCCAACACTTTCAGTTTATTCTGATTTCTGGCAGGAGAACAGGACTTGCAGCCTTCCAACTGCAGAGAAGCCTACATCCTTAAGAATCGTGGTAGACATGTTTAAATATAACACTCAAAGCTACAGAATTTCTGCATTCTCCTAGCAGCTCCTAAAGTCTTTATAGTTCTAATCTGCTTTTAGAAATTAGAGTTAAACTGTAACGTTTGGCCACTCCCCTCTTGGAACCCAAGTTTTTATACTCTGGCCAACCATATGCATTTCAAGTAAGTCTCCCTGATGAGAGGAATTAGGTTTTACATCTCAAGATAGGCATGCGCCACTAAATACTATCTGCCTTTTCCCCCAAAGATATTAAAAGGTTCTCTCACACCCTTCCATTCCTTTATTTAAAGCAACATATTTGTTGTTTTCAAGACCATGTTGGTTTGAGTTATCTTAAAGAAATAAAATAGATTAATCAGAGTGGTGACTGGGAAAATTCAAATAATTTAGTGCATTCTAATATTAATTATGCAATGTCTGTAAAGCTCTAAATTGTTTATAAAGCATTGAACGCGTAAGGTTAACATACCGCACCTGTTTGATACTCCTGACTCCATTTGTATGAAGTGACACAACAAGAGCAGCTCCCTTTTTGAGATATTTTGAGGGAAAACTTCTTGGGCTGATGGAAATGTTCTATAATTTGGTCTTGCTGACAGTTAATAAGTGTTTATGCATTTATAGAGTTTCACTGAGCTGTAACCTTTTTCAATTGACATTTTTAACAAATAAAGAGATTTTTAAAAACTGCCAAAAAAGGATCATGTTCAAAATAAGCTTTTTTATACAGATTTAAAACATATACAGAGAACAATCCTAATATTTCAATATTCCCTATGCGTATGTTGTCTTTAACTTATAACAAAAGAATTTTGCAATAAATCAGTAACCAAACGGTTTGTTACGTGCCCACTATGGGATGGGCACTGCTGGCACCGGGGGCAGAGAGGGAGTGGGCAAAGGCAGGCACAGTCATTGCTCTCACAGGGTTCATTGTTTAGGCAGCCCTTGAGGAATGAGGACAAGATGCAGGATTCCGAGATTTAGAGAGAAGGACGTGACGTCCTGAAAGGGAAAATGGTGCCCATTCTTGCTGCAGCATTCATGCAGACACGGAGCCCCGACCGGAAGTTGAGCTCATTAAAAGAAGGGGCCTAGGTCCTGGGTTTTACGGGCCCCAAAAGTGTATGCTTGGGCCTGGCACAGAAAACATTCACGCGTGTTTGTCAGACGAGCCCATGAATGTGTGAGAGACACAAAACCACCCCTGAAATACCAAGGAAAACTTAGGGACATTTCAACACAAAGCATCCTTTGATACAGATCTTTTAAGTAAATCACCAATATATCAGATAGAATCAGATTGAAATGAGCTCTTGTTGGGACGCGTAGGTGGTTCAGCACCTGCCTTTGGCCCAGGTCATGACCCTGGGGTTTTGGGATCGAGTCCCACGTCGTGCTCCCTGCAGGGAGCCTGCTTCTCCCTCTGCCTGGGTCTCTGCCTCTCTCTCTCTCTCTCTCTCTCTCTCTCTGTGTCTCTCATGAATAAATAAATAAAATCTTAAAAAAAAAAAAAACCTGTCTTATTTTATGTGGGCCTTAAAGTTCCAAAAATCCTCTTGAACAACGATTCCAAAGGCCAGCAGGCTGGAAATGCTTCATGGCAAAAACCTACACGAGCCTAGAACAGACACGGGGAAAATCAAACCTGAGGGGCTTCGGTGCAAGAACATTGGGATTGGGCCTGTGTTTTCATGGTTCTAATCCATCATAGCCCAGGGGAAGGCAACTCTTGGGAGCGTTAACAAATGTTACACACTCTTTACTTGGTTTGTGTGTGAAGCACTTCATACCTCTGTCCCTTTAGAAGAGAAGCCGATTTGAGCCGAGCCTGGAAAGCTCAGAAACCCACAGAGCAATATTAATGGTTTCCAAGTCTTTGGTGCGGGAACAAAAATCAAATGAAGGCGAAGTTGGGCCCTGAAGGAGTTCGTCGAGTTAATGAATGATGGCCTCCTTCCATCTTCTGATATTCGATTGAGTCACAGCAGATGGGCAGGGGCTCCACGGGAAAAATGAATTATGCACATCAGACTGTTGCTACATTTCTCACAATCACATTTTCATCACTTCACCTGTTGTATATCTGGGGCTGATTAGTTATGCATCTCATCTCATTTTGGCAGTCCTGGTTCAGAGACAATCTTTAATTGGTTTTTCCCTCCCGTCTGTGAATCTGTTGAAGGTTTTTGTCTGTTTGTTCCCCCCTCAGACAAAGGCATGTGCCTTAAATTATTTTGGAGAGGCTGATGATGACGGTTGTGATGTTAATATTCATTGAGGGTGGAATGAGTTGTGAGAAAGGTACATTTATATATATTATATTGCACAAGACACTGTGAACAAAAACAACGGAGTTGGCAAAAGTTACCGTATCAGGGTTAGATCAGGTGTTAGATTAGGCTCTTGCTAAAAGGCACATTCACTTGCTTTTTCTTTGACATCTGCACAGTTAAACGCATCATTTTCTCCTCGTGCGACTTTAAGATCAGATAAGCATTTAATCATCAAGGGAAGCAGGATTGCGTCCTGGGAAGACCTAAGTTTGGTGTTTAGGTCTGATTTTGGAGGCTTATTTATAGTGTAGGAGTAGACAAGCTATTTTGCCTCTTTCTAAACCTCAATTTCTGAATAATACTTCCACCTCTAAAGGGCTGATGGGAAGATAAAGCAAAACTGTATGAGTAAAGTCCCTCAAGATACTTGAAGGGGAAAAAAAAGACAAAAAGAACAGATCCATTCAATAAAAGGTTATTGGACCTGGAAGGATGTAGTAGAGAGTGAATCGGACTAAATAAAAGTCAATCTTTATCTGAGCCTTTTCTTCAATATTAGGGGAGCAAGTACGTCTATGGAACATTTTTTTTAATGACACAGAATCAGTAAACAGGTAAATATTATAATGATCCTGTTGAAACATGGGTAAGAAGGCCCCATCCCCACCGGTCTGGCTCTCTCCTTGTCTCTACGAGCTGCTGCGCTCTGACACTTTGGCGAAGCAATTTCCCAGATCCTTTTCATCTCTGGAGTCCTCTGAGAAAATGACAATGCATCAGTATTTCTTTTTTTAAAGATATTTTGTAATGGAAAAAAACCCTCACGTTGACCAGAGTCCAACCAGGAGAACAGGAGCCACTAAAAGTACAGAAGTCACAGGAGATAAAGTGCTGGGACTCTGTTATGTGGCTGATAGAACTGCTAAGAAGCCAGAAGACTCTGGTGCAACCCAGAGATCAGCAAAAGTGAAAAGCCTGTGCCATCGAGGCAGGAGGAACCAAGAGAAGGACAGGATTGAACTGTCGTGGTTGAGGTGCTATGCAGACCCAACCCGAGGCAGAGAAAGGGGAGGGGAAAATCCCTGGATGTCCTATTCATCCTACTGCTAGTCCTCAGGAGCCAGTTAGCCTGGTAGCCCGCAGAGAGGGGCTTCCCTGTCACGTAGGGAGCAGCAGAAAAGGAGCAAGAAATAGATCTGAGGGCAAACAGGTCAGGGGCTGGCCCAGACCACCCGATGCACTAAAGGTAGAAAAGTATTATTTATTACGGGCTTTAGTTAAGTGAATGGGTTACCCCAAGGCCTCCCAAATCAAGTCCTAGTGGTCACCTCACGCTCTTGCATTACCGGCTGGATAAGTACGTGTAGACAATGGATAAGTACGTGTAGACAATGCTGCCACATCTACTGCTCTTTTGCTGTCATTGTATTGTGTTTCAGGAATAACCTCATGCACCCACAGAGTGTTGATTGATGATTTTCTCTCATAACTTATTTATATTTATTTATTTTTATTCTGTGACATACTACGATTACAAGGTAATGTGTTTTTTTTTTTTTAACAGATTTATTTATTTTAGAGAAAGAGCACTGAAGGGCAGTGAGGGAGGGGCAGGGAGAGAGGGAAAGAACGTCTCAGACAGACTCTGTGCTCAATGTGGAGCCCAGATGGCGCTCGATCTCACGACCCTAAGATCATGACTCGGGCTAAACCAAGAGTTGGACACTCGGCCAACTGCCACCCAGGCACCCCACAAGGCAATGGTTTTTAAAACTGTTTTGAGCAAGATTAATATAAGGACAAAAATAATATCTTGAGATCTCGGATCCATTATTTTTTAAATTATTTTTGTCCATTTTCTCTCCCCTTCATTCATTGCTTAGGAATGCACACTGTTATTTGAAGTGCTCTAGTAAGTCCTGCAATTAAAAAGCCTAATTTAATTTAACTTAGAGTTTTCTGATCAGATTCAATGAAAAAAAATTTTTTTTAGAAGCCCCATTAAACCTAACCCGGATCTACTCTTCCATGGTACACACCTTGGGAATGTAAGTATAAAATATCTTTGGAAATCTTTCACTTGACACTTTCTTGCCTGAAGTACCTACATGATAGAAACTCGGTTTTATATGAGATGTTCTGTTCCACTTTTGATCACATTTGTAAATTTTTGAAGTAATTTCTTTTATCTTCCAATCACTGGTCTTGTCTTCTTGGAGTAATTTAAAGCACTAGTAAATAGAAAGTAGCTATTTTCAAGTATCTTGTGAATGAAATCTGTCATTTGCCCACCTCACATGGGCTCATTCAAATCTAAACATCACCGCTTTCTCCTTCAAACCCTCAAGTGCTTGGTGTTTTCTTCAACATTTCCACAGAAATGTTACCATTCTCAATATCCCTTCTAATCTATGATTTTCAGATGCTCATACTATGTCAGGTAGGTTCTTACTAACAAAAACTTTTTCAACAAAAAGTCAAATTGAACTATCACTCCATTTCTCTCATTTAAAAATATTAATTTCACAAAGTTGGTGTGAGAAATCACATTGTGGAGTTACATTATCAATTTTGTCAGCCGAGTTCATAGAAGGAAACAGACTAGGAAAACGTGAAAGACCCCATGTCTCTTATTCCATGTAAGTCAGAGTCAGAGATGGATGAGATTCAGGAATCCTGATTCTTAAATTGTTTAATTTCCAGGAAATCTGTGTCTGTCAAGATGGGGAATACAATAGATATTCAACAGATATGTCATGTCCCCGTGCTCGAGAATCTGGCATTTCCCCGTATTTTGGGATCACTGCTATAGTGAGCCATTGTTTCTCATGAGAAGGTGTCGTGTTTTTTGAGTCTGTTGAGGAAGCTAAAACTTCACATCAGCACTTCTCTACATTGTCCTTCGGCCCTCACCCCTGTCATCTATCAGGACCTGATACGTAGGTTCAATTGATCTCGACTGTATTCTGCATGGCCATTTCACTTATTGACCATGGACGACCATCTGATGCAGACCAAGCAAAAATTTGGGTATTTTGTCCTATTCCAGAATAAGAAATACAGTCCCAGTTCCCATACTAAACTCAGAGGCTCAGGGGAAGGTCACAAATTTTAAGTTCTGAGAATTGGAACAAAATAAGAGTATTAAAAACCATAGTTATGATAAAGACAGTGCTGATTTGGGTGGTCTATAAATAAAAATTTCTAGTATGTATATTCTTGCTTGAAAAATATTGCCTATAATTTCTAATACCTAGACACTGATATACCCAAGTATATTCTGAAAGGCAGGAAGTGCAGCTTACTAGTACTCTATAAGATGAATAATCATGGGCAAATTAGCAAATTATTCATCTAAATATCTAAGTGTGGTATGTGTGCGTGTGTATGTGTGCATGAATTGGACCCGCCTTATATAGTACACAAAATTCGACTTGATATGGATTTAAGACTTAAACATAAGACCTGAAATCATAAAACTTCTACAAGAAATATAAGGTAAAATCTCCCTGATGTTGATCTTGGCAGTGATATTTTTGGATATGACACCAAAAACATACATAACAAAAGCAAAAATAAGCATATAAGATTCCATAAAACTAAAAATCTTCTGCACAGCAAAGGATACAACTGATGGAACGAAAAGATGAACTATGGAATGGAGGAAAATATTTACAAATCATGATTCTGATAAAGGATTAATATCCAAAATGTATTAGGAACTTCTACAACCATGTATCTATTATATAATATAATATAATACATAATATAATGTATATATTCTATAACTCTATTTTAAGAAATTGGTCAAAGGACCTGATGATAGACATTCCTTCAGAGTAGACATGCAAATAGCCAACAGGTATATGAAAAGGAGGTCTCAGCAAATATCCCAGAGACATACACTGAAACCACAATGATCTCCTTATATCTATTAAAAAAAAAAAAAAGCAGCTATTACTAAGAACACAAAGATAAAAATGTTGGTGAGGATGTGGGAAAAAGGTTATCTTGGTATACCATTGGTGGGAATGTAAATTGGTATATCCATGAGAGAAAAAGTATGGCGATGCCTCACAAATTAAAACTAGGCCTACCATGTGATCTAGCAAGCCTACTTCTGGGTAGTTTTCGAAATTGACTGAAATCAAGGTCTCAAAAAGATAACTGTACCCCTTTGTTCATTGCAGCATTACAACAGCCAAGGTATGGAAGCAACCAAAGTGTCCATTGATGGGTGAATTAATAAAGAAAACATGGTATGTACATATAATGGAATATTATTCAATCTTCACAGGACGGTCCTGCCATTTGTGATGACACGGATTAGCCTGAAAGACAACGTGCTAAGTGAAATATGCCAAATACAGGAAGACACTTACTGTATGATCTCACTGATTTGTGGAATCTAGTAAATCTAGACCCATTGGAGCAGAGAGCAGAATGATGATCGCCAGAGGATAGGAAGAGGGGTAAATGAAGCTATAGTCAAAGGTATTGTGGTCAAAGTTTCAGTTACACGAGAGAAATAAGCTCTGGAGCCCTTCCTACTGCACAGTGCCCATAGGACGATACTGCCTTGTATACTTACAGGTTGCTAAGAGGTTAAAACTTAAGTATTCTTACTACTTATGTGACTAATAACTGAGGCAGGAGGAAACTGGGTGGTGATAGGTATGTCTGTGATCTTGATGATGGGTTGGCACAGGTGTGCACTTATCCATGAACTCATGGAATTGTATATGCCAGACGTGTAGTTGTCGTTACCTGTCGAGCATACCTTGATAAAGTGGTTTAAAAATGCCTACTTCATACGGGCTTTGTGGACAATCAAACAAGGTACCCCGTGTATCCACGTAACGAGCTTAGCTGGCAACTGACTTTGCACGGTCTTTATCGACCAGACACAGCCCTAGGCACAGGGCTTCATTTTTGCTTCACTTACGACAATCATGTTCTTAAAGTTGAAGAAACTGAAGCTCAGAATGGCCTCAGTAACCAATGTTGACATTTTCTAGCTGAGTAACTGAGGGCGGAGGAGGCTAAGAAAGTGGAGCTGCAGTCACTGACCACAGTGCCTGTGAAATCATAAAATGGAAGAGCCAGATGGTACATTTTTCTGTTCACTAATTCTGTAAAGTGCAGGTGCCATGTGAGCTGGAAATAATAGCTACTGTGACAACAGCTTATGTGTGTTTGCTTCTTTAAAAAAAATGATTTTACTTATTTATTTGAGAGAGAGAACATTCAAGCACCCATGAACTGGAGGAAGGGCAGAGGGAGAGGGACAAGCAGACTCCTCGCTGAGCGTGGAGAGCAATGTGGGGCTCTGTCCTGGGACCCTGAGATCATGACTTGAACAAAAGTCAGAGGCTTAACCACCTGAGCCACCTGCCTGTTTGCTTCTTGATGCTGCTTTGGACAAAATAGCCCCTGCTAAGAATTTAACTTTATGGAAATATTAGTAGATTCTAAAAAATACCCTTTTCCGAAGAGCCGTTGGCCATAATGCATGGCTTACAGGTTTAGGGAGCATAAACTGAGGAAGTTAGAACCTTATATAATGGGAGTCTTATATGACGGTTACTTTATAGAAAATATAAAACCAATTCTCCTCAATTTGACCTACGCTTTCTCAGTTTTAGAACTGAAAGTCTTGCGTTCCAGAACAGCCTCAGTCTTAGACAAACCAGGACACACGGTTGATCATTATAATCCAGAATGGGATATTTGGGTCATAATTGCATGGAAAACTGTCTTCGTGTATTTCCATAGTCACCATCTTTATTGTCGATTAGACTCCTGGGTTTGGAGTTTTGGTAGCTTCATAGCTGCACGCCATTCTCTGCCAAATAAAGATCGAATCTGTTATTTCCTTCAGGATTTCGTCGTTTCTGTTCTCCTTTCTTGTCTTAGTGTATTTGGAATATCAAGTTGATGTTAAAGGTCACGGCATTTCTGTTTGGCTTTACAAGGGCAAAGTCTTTTGCAAGGCCTTCTTGGAAGCCGTAACAGGCATAGGGCGTTTTGTGAATTTAATGATTTGTTATTCAGAAACTGGGAGTGTTACAGTTGTGGCAATGGTACGGCCTTGCAAATAGATCCAGTGGTTTGAACATCGAAAAAAACCAAATTTCATTCTTGACTTTTTAATCAACTTTCATCTCAAGCTTCCTCTGACTGAAGAGGTTAGTTTCTGTGGGGATAATCAGGTCTGTTCTTCTATGAAAAGAAGCTGCCCCTTACACACTTTGAGTTCTCTCTGATTTTTCCTAAATGGCATTTCCACAAGTGTAATTAATCCTGTGTTGTAACACGTGCCCCTGGATTCACACCCCACTCCATGAAGCAGTCACAGCCCTGCCTTATGAAGCAGAGTGTTTATTTGAACTACTCAGTATATATTGGTTGAATGGCTATGTCGGTGGCGGAGAGGCGGGTGGGCACAGGTATGCACACACCCATGGGTGCCTGATGGATGGTTGGGGCGCCGCTAGAGCCGGCCTACCGTGATCACAGGTCGGTTACAACACTGGCAGGCCCTCGCCATGGATGTACACCTTCCCTGTTTGGATTCGAAGGATCTACCCACTATTTTCCTTCTTGCCTCCTGATCGAGAGCACATGTGTGTAAGTGCTACCGTAGCCACACATGGCAGGACAGGAAAGGGTCAGGAAACGTACACCTTCTGCTCAGGATTTAAATGGACTCCTCGTAACGCCTGCGCACTAGTTCTGCCCCCCTTTACACTGGGAAGCTTGAGGTTGAGAGAAATCCTCTAGATCAAACTACTCAAAATGCTTTTGAAGGTTGAGGAAAAAGAGAATCGGTGTGTTAATGTACCTGCTGAAGGTCCCATGGTACATGGTTGAGGACGTCAACAAGAAAAGCCAGACAGGCCGTGGCCAGCTCCCGGATTCTTCATCCTGTCTCCTCACATGGTCGTAGACCTCTGTAAGTTTCCCTCATTGAGCCCGACTCCCTGAACCGATCGCTTGTCTGCCTGGCCCAGGTTAACAGAACTAACTAGACTTTATTCTTTGACACTACCTCTTGCTAAACTACGTTTTTCACCTTCAGCTTCTTCTGGTCAAACTAAGTCCGATTCTCGGGGCCCCGGGGAAAACCTCAGGGAGACGGTTTCAGACATGTGACACTTGAGAAAAATAACAACACACCTAGGAAGACTTTCCGGGCGAGCAACAATCCAGCAATCCTTCCCACAAGGATCACACTCCGAAGGATTTCGCATTCCCTTTCAAGGTTATGCGATTTATCCATACTTCACACAGAATTCTGGATTTATATGGAAGACCTCTTTTTCCTATATTCTCTATAAATTGTGAATGCTGTTCCTGAGTTGAAGGTTATCCACAGTAATAGAAATGCAGTCAGGTGGAAATTGTCTACAGCAGAACTATTACTGGGTCCATGGCGTGATATCTCTACATACAATATGCTTTGGGCATAAATGAGGGGAGGAAAAAAAATGGCACTGAAATAGGATTTCCCCTCTAACTAAGGCCATTCTAACTAAGGAAGAAATTACTTTATTGGAAAGATGCCACTAGCTTCTATTCAATATTCATTTAAAAGGAACATTTCTGATAGCTTCATTTCTGCACATTTTCAACAAATAACAATCCAAAGAATCAGAACTTGCCATATTCAATTTTGTGCAGCTCACTAAATGACCAATAAGAGAAAAAGTACTTCTAGCTTTTTCATGCTTAGGTTACTCCAAAATGGGACAATTAACAAATGTAGGCTGCAAGATTTAGACTCTTTTCTTCCAACATTTTGCAGAGATGCCAAAGGCAAAATGCAAACACTTTTGGAAGGCATTATATTTAAGAAAATAATTGGTCTTTATTCTAGGAGCTAATTTGATTGATAATTCCAAACAGGTGGCTTATGGCCCTGTAAGAAGTAGTATTGTTACTTTGATGGAGAATATTTTCTGATTTTCTTCTAAAAAGTTGGGCAGCCTGAATGCTTAAACTCTACTTAGGCCTGGTACAGTATGAGAAAATGTTCTTGTTGGCTACTTGACAGGGTAAATAAAATAAGGAACTACTGGGAGAAGAGAATATATTGCTCCCTAAAGGTGCAAGTGTTTCTTCGAGCTGAAAATTACACATTTATGAGAAAAGCCAAGTGCCTCCCAGTGGAGAATTGGGTGTCTCAAATCAGCTAAAGTTAAATGAAATACATATATTGACTGGATACGTAAATTCCACAAATGGAACTTCAGGAGATGCATTTTCCCTTGTCAAAACATTGCACATAGATTCAAATAATTAGTGTGAAGCATCATTTCATGGAATTAATTCATTTGAAATAAGTTGGTCAAAAAAATCAAGAACGATATTTTAATCAAATTTTTTCATTCTCTCCCTTTTCCAATTTTCTGTCTCTCTTTCCCTTCCTAGAGGTTTCTAAGAGACTTTGACTTAAATACGTATCAGTGAGTTTTCTAGCTGTTTTCACCCACGGTTCAGATCCCTCAGCTGTCTTTTTGCTGATAGCAAATAACATACATACGCTCCATTTCTTATTATTGTTCCAAATGTGATTTACACTAGTAAATCGGCACACAAAAATTAACACATCAATATTTAAGGCATTAAAATTTTTAAAATATAAAACAAGCAAAATGGGAAAGGCATAGTTTTGTCCTAAGTACCAAGTGAATGCACGGAGTGTCCACCTGGAAGGTCTCTGCAACAAGAGGTGGCCCCATCCTGGCCGTCGAAAAGATCCTGTGATTTTGAACATTATCTCTTTCAACTTGACTGCCTCTTGGAGTTTTGTCACTTTCTTTTCTTCCTGTACAATCTCAGCCATCCCATGTCCTCATCTATTAGTTTTCTCTGATAGTCACAATGCTAGTGGCCAGATTTTGGACTCTGCTTCTGAGAAGAGCCTGTAGATGATTCCAGCTGGATTTTTGCTGATGTTTCCTAAGTTTCATGTATAAACCTGAGCTCAGGACTTCGTATGGGCCGTGGCCTGTGGTGGGCGTTCACTGTGCCCCACCAGCGAGCTGTGTCAGTTGGAAGGAAGGGCCACCTTTTCCTCGGCATAACGGCATGGCCTGGTGACCAAGCCATGTGCTTGTGGGACTGCATTTGCCCGGGGGGGGGGCTGTCTTTTCCCATTTTGCCCAGCAATGCTCTGGAGGCTAGTAGGGTCGTTGATTGGATTTATTTATTTTCTTTCTCACTCTCCTCTCTTTAAATCTCCCATTTCTATTCAAGGTGATCCAAAGTTAGAGACTGAAGTCATTTCCCTTACTTTTATCTTCACCTCTCTCCCTATCCGGTTGGTTTCTAGCCTCTGTTAGAGATACCTTTACAAATGTATTTGCTATCATCACGGAGGCCTTTCTTCTGTGGAGAAAATGGGAAACTGCAGCCAGAGTTTCACATGGAACATTAAGGCACGTGGAATAAGGCATTTTTCATCAGGAGCTCAGAAACTGCCTCTTTTTTCACTGTTCCCCTTCCTCTAGGCTGGTTCTTTTGCAAACTGGCTCCTACCATACCAGAAGATTCCTTCTAAAATATAAAGTGCACCACACATCATCTCTCTGCTTACAATATGTGGTAAGCTGAATAATGCTTTCCAGAAGATGTTCATATTCTAATTCCCAAAAGCTGTGCACGCCTTTCACAGTTAAAGGGGCTTTGCAGATGTGATTAAGGATCTCAATGGGAAAATAGCCAGGATTATCCAGGTGGGCCCAGTGTAATCACAGAGGTTCTTATCACGGTGAGACAGGAGGCTGAGTTAATAATAGGAGATGTGATGAGGGAAGCAAGCTGTAGGAGTAACGTGAGGAGGGGACCATGAATCAAGGAATGAAGGCCGGTCTTGAGAATATAAGAAAGGCAAGAAATCATAATTCTAGAGGAGAATGCAGGCAGCAACCTTTTCGACCTTAGCGGCAGCAACTTCTTATAAGACAGGACTGCAGAGGCAAGAAAAACAAAAGCAATCAGGAACTATTGGGACTTCATCAAGATCAAAAGCTTCTGCACAGCAAAGGAAACAATCAACAAAACTAAAAGGCAACCTATGGAATGGGAGAAGTTACTTGCAAGTGACATATCAGGTAAAGGGTGAGTATTCAAAATCTTTCAAGAACTTATCAAGCTCAACACCCAAAAAACAATCCAGTCCATTAATGGAAGACATGAACGGATATTTCTCCAAAGAAGACATACAAATGGGTGACAGACACATGAAAAAAATGCTCAACATCACTCATCATCAGGAAAAATACAAATTAAAACCACGATGAGATACCACGTCACCCCTATCAGAATTACTAAAATCAACAACACAAGAAACAACAAGTGTTGGCAAGGGCGTAGAGGAAGGGAATGTAAGAGGAACCTGCTTAAATTGTTGGTGGGAATGCAAACTGGTGCAGCCACTCTGGAAAATAGTATAGAGATGCCTCAAAAAGCAAAAAATAGAGCTACCCTAACACCCAGCAATTGCACTGCTAAGTATTTATCCACAGGATACAAACACAGCGATTCGAAGGGGCACATTCACCCCAATATTTATAGCAGCAATGTCCACAATAGCCAAAATTCGGAAAGAGCCCAGATGTCCATCGACTGATGAGTGGGTAAATAAGATGTGGTGTTAGATGCACAAAGGAAGATTACTCAGCCTTCACAGAGAATGAAATCCTGCCATTTGCAATGATGTGAATGGAACTAGAGTATATTATACTAAGTGAAATAAGTCAGAGAAAGACAATTATATGATTTCACTCATGTGGAATATAAGAAACAAAGCTGATGAACATGGGGGAGGGAAAGGCAAAGGAAAATAAGATAAAAACAGAGAGAGCAGCCCTGGTGGCTTAGGGGTTTAGCGCCTGCCTTCAGCCCGGGGTGTGATCCTGGAGACCCAGGGTCAAGTCCCACATGGGGCTCCCTGCATGGAGCCTGCTTCTCCCTCTGCCTGTGTCTCTGCCTCTCTCTCTTTGTGTGTCTCTCACGAATAAATAAATAAAATCTTTAAAAAAAAAAAGATAAAAACAGAGTGAAGCAAACCATAAGAGACTCTTAACTCTAGGAAACCAACAGGGTTGTTGAAGGCGAGGTGGGCAGGGGGATGGGGTAACTGGCTGATGGGCATTAGGGAGCTCAGTTGATGTAATGAGCACTGTGTGTTGTGTGAATTGGGTGAATCACTAAATTCTACCTCTGAAATTAGTAATAGGCTGTATGTTAACTGAGTTGAACTTAAATAAAATATATTTAAAAAAAAAAAAGAAAAGAAAAGAAGAAAAAAGAAAGTAGCGAACTCTCCACTCAGAGCCTCCAGAAAGAAGTAGCCAAGCTGACATTTTGACTCTATGCCAGTGAGACCGAATTTGGGCTTTGACTTCCAGATATGCAAGATAATGAATTCATATAGTTTAAAGCTACTAACTTTGTAGTAATTTCATTATCTTTCACTGGTTCTTTACAATTTTCCAAATAAGTTTCAAGCACTTACTTAGCAGCGAATTCCCCACATGATGTAACAATGCACAGCTCTCTGACCTTATTTTCAGCCATTCACCAAAGATATTTTTTCTCCAGCTCTCAATTACTCTTAGTTTCTGGAATTTTAAGTTAATAAGCCATGTCAAACTGCTTCCCAGTAAAGGGATTAGGACTATCTCCTCCCTCATTTTATTTTTATTTTCCTCACTAAAGTCTGCTTGTCATTTCCTTCAGGAATCTTTCCTGATACCCCAATCCAGTGTGGAAAATGCACAAATGAAAGAAAAACAAGTAAATAAAAAGTTCAGTGAACAGAACACTTTTTAATTCAACCATTTTCCACAGTTGTAAGGTTCAATTTTTGTCGCCATCTCGATGGAAGTAGAGTTTAAATCTCAGTCTTCGTAAATCATTTTCACACTTCAATGCCTGCTCTTGTGGGGGCTGATTTTCTTTTTTGGAGGATTCATCAAGAAGCAATACACAAACTGTTACTGGAGAAGAGTATTCCTTAGTTCTCTGGGGAGATAATTTTGTTTCAATGGCCAGGGTTAAATTTCTAGCTTGTGATGATCATTAGAAGATGGTGTCAGATATATGATCCATCCGACTTTTGTTCCTACTAGAGTTATAGTATCCAGAGCAAGGCCCCCATCGAGAGAAACGCCTCTTCTCTGTACACAGCATATACAGCGTGGTGGTGTGTTCTTGGGGAACATGCTGTGGGATCCCCCATTAGAAGGACACTTTAAATGCAACAAGATTCCTCAAAAGACAGCAAGTCTAACAAGAGGGAACTTCCATCTACACTTAATAATATATCTAAATAGTAAGTCTGGTAAGCATTAAAAGGAATTCTTGAATATTTAATAGGATCTAATTAAAATTAATAGGAAAAACAGTATGACAAAGTTTAATAAGTACATTTTTCTTGTCCTTTATGAGTGTAAATGCCCAATTCTTAAAACAGACTACTCTGATGTCTGTTTTCAACATGCCCACATTTGTTTTCTTTACTAGCTTTCTTTGTCAAACAATCTAATGTATTTCCAGTCAGTAAACAATTCATGTGATATTTTAAATAACCACAACGTGCTAGATTCTCTGTTAGGTGCTTTTATCATCATTGTCTCACTTTTCTTTTTTCTTGAAACATTCACACAAATGCCAAACGTAGGTGCCATTTTATTCAATATAGAGAATAAAGGGAAATAAATCTCAGTGTGGGCAATGAGGTAGCAAGTAGAAGAGTCTAGTTAGACTTAAATCTGTTTCTCATTCTTCCAGCTTTAGGGTCTCTCCCCTACTCTACTTTGTCTCTCTTAATAACATCACTGCCAAAAATTTAACTGTTGTTATTTGAGCTAGAAGTTCCCCTATTCTTTCCAGAAAAATTAGTGGATGCCTGTGGCCTGAATACCCCTCCCTCATGTATTGATTTTGACTTCAACACGAGGCCCGTTTTCTTCACATTCCAGAGATGTGCCTAATTATAGCATCTGTGTAAAGTAATAATTCATGGGGCAGAAAATTGTAAGTAATCAATAAATAAATGTTGGCTTCTGCCATTTGGAATTGTTTTCGCTTGGGTACAATCATGTCTTTCTAACGAGACTTATCAAAAATCATTTATAGTAGCAAATTCCGATGTCAACCACATAATAGATTCTTACAACCGATGAGAGTCCGCATGGGCAGTAGAAGAGGTACTATCTTTAGACACACTGGACATTATTTTGAATCTCCTTGGGTTTTTGTTGTTGTGGTGGTGGTGGTGGTTTTGTTGTTGTTTTCTCATACTCTGTGAACTTGGTGTGGTTACGTAGTCTGTCTTTGCTTTGTTTTTCTCTACTTTAAAATGAAAGTAGCAATCCTTCCCCTGCTAAGTACATAGGAACTAATATTTTGGTTCTTCAGGTAAAGATAACATATCGCATGCACAGGATGCTTAGGCTGTATGATTTCTAATTTAAAATTTTCACAATTGTTTGTCATGGGAACACTGTTCCAGCAGCTGGTAATGCCCTGTTTTCAGAGTGAACAACTTCTAGTCTGGCATCACTGCTGTTTCATGAGAAAGGAGAGGGTGGGGGTATTGGACGTGGGAAAAGGGCAATGGAGAAATAAGTCATTTAAGTTGCTTGAAAGAAACACATTCAACCATCTTTTAAAAAGCATAAAGGGTATACAAGAGACTATATGGTTTAAAGAATTTGCTATCTGTATTCACTGCATCGTTTCAGAGTCTCTCTCTGCCACGTACTAGCTCAAAATCTAAGATATTTAATATCTATTTTCTTCTGTTTTTGTATGAAGATATTAATACATACTTCATCAGTTGCTAGAGGCTTACATGAGATAAAGTATTATTTCTGTCATGCAGCAACTATAAGGAAATAATGATAATGATCATCAGGCATAAATGTTCATCTGCTAATGATCATCTTTAGAAACAGAAGAAGATAATTTACTTATCACTCTTTTTCTCACAGGTAGATATTGCTCTTTGTTCACTCTGTGTTATGACACCCTGTTTCTCTCTCAATTTAGTTTTCTTTATACTGAAATCTATCCTTTAAGAGTTCATTAAGTTCATTAAGAGATGCTTTGTAGATATTAGTAAATATTGTAAGTCTTTTAGGACAAAAATTGTCTTGATTTTTGGATCCCTGGGTGGCGAAGTGGTTTAGCACCTGCCTTTGGCCCAGGGCGTGATCCTGGAGATCCCGGGATCAAATCCCACTTTGGGCTCCCTGCATGGAGCCTGCTTCTCCCTCTGCCTATGTCTCTGCCACTCTCTCTGTGTGTGACTATCATAAATAAATTTTAAAAAAAAGAATGAAGACCTTTTAAAAAAAATTGTCTTGATTTTACTCTTAATCCTGGATGGTTATTTGGCAGGGTATAGAATGCCAGGTTGACAACTGCCCATGTCACTTAGAAGATACTATTCTATTACATACTTTCCTATCTCTTGCTCCTATTAAATATTCTGCTTTCCATCTTAGAATTGTTTGTTTGTACATAATCTATCCTTTTGCTTCATTCAAGATCTCACTTTGCTCTTGTGCTGTCTACGAGAGAGTCCAGGTAGAGAGTAGTCTTATTTCTCTTGCTTGGGACTTGATGTGCTTCTCTGAGTGTTCATACTTGGCTCATTTTGGAAAATTCTCAGCCATTATTTCTGCCATTACTCTCATTCATTATATATATATATATATACACACACATATTTTTTTCCTACCTTAAAAAGAACAACTTGCCTCAAGATGTAATGGCTCTAAACCACAAACATTTAACGATAGCTCATGATTTTGTGCTTCTTGGGCCCTGCAGGGCTCAGCAGGGTGATGTTTCTGTTCCATGTGGCATAGAAAGAAATCACTCAGTGACATTCAGTGGTTGAACGGTCTGATCTGGAAGGTCCAAGCAGGCTTCACAGAAATAATTTGCAGGCCAGCCTCTCCATATAATTTCACAGTCCCTCCATATATTGTGTTCAGCCTAGGGCTCCGGGCAGCAAGGGAAAGAAGCTTGTCATCTTAAAAGGGAAGTGCAAAACTTGTTTCCTTTTACTCTATTGTTTAAAATAGTCACAGACCAATTTATATTCAGTAGGAGGAAAAAAGGGTTCTACCCCATAATGGGAAGAATATCAAAGAGTTCGTGGACATCTTTAACCCTACCACACTTTTCAATATTGCCTTTTTCTCTTCTCTTTCCTCTCTCTCTCTCTCTCTCTCTCTCTCTCTATATATATATATATATATATATATATATATATATATACACACACACACACACATACATATTTGGAACAGAAATATATTTATATATATATATATATATATTATATATATATGGTTTACATTTCCTCCATATATGTGTGTGTGTGTGTGTGTGTGTACATACACACACACACACACAGAGAGAGAGAGAGAGGGACTTCTAGTTCTTAATATGTCTAAATATCTTTCTGATACCGTCTCTTCATCTCGGCTGAATTGATAGTCTTCATAATGATCTTGCAGTCCAGAAATTCTTCAAATGTGGTGAATATAATAAACTTATGTATCCAGTTTTTCAAATGATACAGGTATTCATTTCCTGAAGCTCTCATTTGTGTTGTTAAAAATAAGGCTTTTAAAATAATGCCACCTTCTTTTCTCATGACTTAAGGTATATTTGAAGACTCATTTGACCTGACACCTCAAGTCCCTAGAGTACCAGGACTAAGTATTCACTCCTGACTTCTACATCTTCCTCATCACCAGGGACACACACACCCCTGGAGTGTGAGATCAGTTCAAGTACTTCAGCTCTGTTTCTGGTAACTTCGTTGTGCCTACCAGCTTGGGGATTTTCTCCTTTTTTTTTTTTGTAATATTACTTATTTTAAATATTTTCCAAGTAGCTTATCTAGCATTTCAACACACTTGTAGTGAAAGCATATTGATGGTTTCTTATAGGCCATCTTGCTTTAGTGAGAAATTCTGTTTTCTGTGTAATTAAGGAAATAATAAAGACCATGAAATCAGACTTTATTTTTTCATTTATACCACAACAGAGTGTATAAAAATGTGAAGATCTATAAATTTGGGAAGAATAAAGTCTTGGATTGGTATGGACAACTGAAAAGAAAATCTCAATTCAAAAAACAACTTTTTGAATGAGTTCTATTTAATTAAATAATGGTGAGTTTGAAGCAAGTTCTTCCTGAGAGAGATTCTTCACTTGATGATGTATGAATGGATATTTTTATAGAAAAATGTTTTACCAAGTTAGCTGCTCTCTGCATTAATATTACAGCCAGAATAATGGAGAACAATAAAATTAGTTCCTGCTACCTAACGTTTCATACTTCATTACGACAAAATAATGTTTCTTATTTATCTTTTTTTCTTATGCATAATCTTCTGACAATCCCAACTCTTCTTCTGTACATCTGCAACCAAAGAAATGATCAGTTGCTAATAATTTAGCACAACATACACCATTTAATGAATAACGTTGTTCATTTACAAGGCCAAGCAATTTTATTCATCTAATAGTTCCCTCAGAGCTCCTCCCCAACCCTCACAAAAAAACCCAACTATGTCAACAATACATTGTTTGTTGGGATTGCAGGGATGCTGTGTGAAAGATTCAGTCTCTTCCTGGCTTTAAGAAAACTGGTATTGGGGGGCGCCTGGGTGACTTAGTCTGTTAAGTGTCTGCCTTGGGCTCAGGTCATGATCTCAGCCCCTGCTCATTAGGGAGTCTGCTTCACCCTCTGCCCACAATCTATCTCTTATTCTCTCTCAAATAAAAAAATAAAATAAAATCTTTAAAAAAAAAACTGGTATTAGGAATATTATGACAACAAATATATCAATATTCTTTTCCTTTCAAAATGTGTCTCTGAATAATAGTGCCACTACTACTACATTTTTTGAAGTGAAAGAAAAATGAGTAAACAAAAGAAAAAAAATATCAAAGTTCAGCCCCAGGCCTTTAAAAGAAGCTAGTTTACCAGCTTCATGGTAATGAACACCAGAATTTAGTAAATGATATTACTGTAAGCTTCCCAGTCTTGTCTCTAGAATTTCAAAAATAATTTTTTTTGTCTGCTTCCCTTAATTCCTATCTTCCTCTTACAGATTACAAAACTTTCTTGTCTCTGTCTCAATATTTTAGTCGCTGCATCAACTCCTTGATCTGCTCTAGAGGAAGTGCAGTCAGAAAAGCCAGCTAAAACTAGGTCCCTTTTAAGAAATTATTATCCTGTTCCTCTGCACAGCACATCACTTTGGTAAGACACATAGATTCCACTAATCACCTCCACAAGAATGACTAATAATTTAGATTTTTTTCCATGCTTTTTTTTTTTTTTTTACTTATCTCTTCCAACAATTCTAATTCTCAATTTACATGCCACTTCCTTTAGGAAGCTTTCCCTGAACTGTGAGGTCAGAGCCAAAGGTACCTGTTCTTAATTCTGTATTGATATATATCACTCGTCCTTTTTTTATAAGCAGGAAAAAAGTTTTTTTTTAAACAATTGCATATTCTGCATAGAATATGTATAGAATGTATAGCTGTGTAGAATACATAACACAATCACACTTCTAACATGTAGTAGGCAATTGGAAATTATTTTTAAATGAATAAAGATATCAGTCCATTAATCAACAAATTGACCAAGGATTGTCACACTTAGTGGACAATTAGAATGAAGAAACTTCTGTTAAATATAAAGGGAGATTTTAATTAATGAGTGAAAACATATAGCTGGTTGCTCAATGACTTCTCAATAAATTCTCAATAAATGAGTCTTTTTTTTAATCTCAGTATTATGCTTTTAAGATATATATATATATTGTGTGTGTATGTGTGTGTGTATTAATGATAATGGGAATGAGATCCACGGGAGAAGTTCATATAAGAATAAAATTCATCTTTTGGGCTTATGATCTCCTATTTAGGGCATCTTGTATTGTCATTTTGTCATCCCAGAAATAGAATAACAAGGCTTTTTAAAAATAAAAACTAAGATAATCGTTTTATAACTTTCATAAACTTTCTGTCTCTCCCTTTCTCTTACATGCACACGCACACACATGCACACCCGTGTATGTATATTTCTCACTAGCTTAAAATACTTCAAGAAAATTGCTTGAAAGGGAAGGCAGCCATTGGTGTGTTTTATTGAGGCAGACCAAACAAGCACTGATCACTAATATTTCTTTGCTGGATAAAGCAATTTAAGAATAAAATATATTTTAAAAGACGGCCTAATTTTATCTTCATGAGAACTCATTGAGACAGGCAGAGAAAATGTTGCTTTTGTCATCATATTCATGAAAAAGTGGAAGTAAATTCCCTTTATGACAAAACCAATGAGCTGTATACCTGGGGCTTGAACCCCCATCTTCTAGTGATATCAGTAATAACCACAATTATTGAGCCACTTTTATGTTCCATGCTCTATGCTATGTGATTTAAATACCTATATATTTTTAACTTTCCATATTGAAATAATCATACATTCACAGGAAGTTCCAAATGGTATGGAAAAGGCCCCATTTTCCCCTCAATGGTAGCATCGTACAATACTCTACTACAAAATCAAAATCAAGAATATGGTATTGGTATCATCCAGTCCAGAGTTTATTCTGGTTTTGTTGATTCTGAATATACTCATTTTATGTGGAGGAGCGTGTGTGTGCGATTTTGACACATGCAGATTTACGTAGCACCTCCACAACCGAGTAGCTGTTCCCCCATGGTACCTCTTTATATCCAACACCCGTTCCCTTCATCTTCTTTTATTGCTAACTCCTGAAAACTACTAATCCGTCTCTACTTCTATGATTTTATCATTTCAAGAATATTCTGTAGAATATCAGAGGGTTTTGATACTGACAGTCGTAACTCAGCTTGGTTCTCATGAGGCCCATTCATGTGGGGCATATTGATGGTTTGCTCCTTTATGTTGCTGTGTAGTATTCCCCGTATGAATATAGCACAGGTCAGTTAACCGTTCACCCTGGGAGGACACATGGGTTGTTTCTAGTGTTTGGCTGTTGTAGAAGAGCTGGTAGGAAGAGGCATGTACATGTTTTTATATTTGCAGAAGTTTTATTTCTCTGGATAAATGTCCAAGGGTATAGCTGCTAGACCAGAACTTAAGTATGTTTGTTTTATTATTTTTTTATTTGTTTTATTTTTATTATTATTATTTTTTAATGTCAAACTACTTTCACAAGGGCTGTGCCATTTTATATTTCCATTCACAATGTGTGAGAGATCCAGTTTCTCTGCATCCTTTCCATCATTTGGTATTGTTATTATTTTTTGCTTTTTCTTTTTTCTTTCTTTTTTTTGGTGTGTGTTTTAATTTCAGCTGTTCTAACAGATATGTAGTCCTATCCCATCACGGTTATAATTTTCATTTCCATAATGAATTATGATATTGAACAGTTTTGTATACTTACTATTCATGCATGTATCCTCTTTGGTGAAATGTTCACTTTTAAATATTTATATGTAATAGACCTACTTAAGTATATCTATAATTACGTACTCACAATGTTGACCATACCATATCTTCCTTTCGTGGAGGAGGTGAGAAAATTACAGAGAAGCCAAGTCATATGCCCAAAGGTAAAGTGCTAAGAAACAGCAAAACTAAGTGAAAATTCCGATTTAATACCAACGTGACGCTATTTCATACACGTATCACACTTTGCTGATTTTTCCATTTGATTATCTTATTGAGCTGGCTACATTGTAGAGATGGCAGGCCAAAATCTTGAAGAAAGAAAACACGTTGCATCTTTACTATGTACTTACAAATATCACTTTTCAAATACTTCACAAGTTAAAAAAATTAGAGATGACATTGCACATGGAATAGGCACTGTATGAGCATTTTTAACACGCCCTGTATTAATAAGCCAGACTGAAATTTACTCTGAGTTTTACTTCACAACTTATGATAGGAACCTAGAGTGGAAATATCTATTTAAGAAAATGAAGAAAACAGGTATTTTATTATTTAATTGATATTCTTGAAATCCCATTTAAAGCATGGTAAGAAATGTGGAGTGGGAGCGGAAGTTTGAGAGAGTTTGAAATAGAAGAAAGAACACCAAGCGGCCTGTTTGCAGTTTGCCTTCATTAATCACCTTGCATGTCCTTACGGCAGTGGAGGACTGGAGTGTGGTAGGTGCACATGTTCTTAATTACAGACGGGCAGACCTTCTCCAGCTGAAATCAATTAATTATCTTTCTCTGGGTGGGAGCGGCCCAGTGTGGTTTGAGATGTAGGGTCATGATTCCCTGTATCGGGTTTGTATTTGATTATATTAGTCCTGACAAGCTTTTCACAAAGGACATTATATAGTTCCGTCAATGGCGATATTATTCTTCAGCTATTTCAACACCAAATTACTAAAGATTAATCTTTGATAGCCTTGGTGCTCTGTTTTCTAAGATTCTGGCTCTTGTTCATTAAATATACATATTTTTCGTTTTTATATGCATTTCTACTTAGAATTATCGTCTGGTGATTGGCATGTCCTATATGAGGATAATTAAACCTTTTCTCACCACATGCAATTTGCAAAAAAAAAAAAAAAAATGGAGGGGGGCTTATTTTAAATCTGAAAGATTATAAATTCTACCGTGGTTAAGCTCAGTAAATCAACAAATGAACATATTAGTACATGTTGTCAGCGCATGTCTGGAATAATTCATCCATCCGTCCATCCATCCGTATTGTTGGGCATTTGTTAACCAAAGCCATAGGCACACAGCGCTCTCAAATGGAATCCTACAAGGAGGAGAGCAGGGAATGGCTGGCCAACAAAGCCACAGGGTGCTACCGCCAAGCAGCATGCTTGATATTGCCATACAGGAGGAAACATAAACGTCAATATCTTCTTTTCAGTGGGGGAGCCTTTTTTAGGTCACATACAACTTGGAAGTCATTCCTGTGTGAGTCAGGATCTATAGCAGTCACTGCGACATCAGAGGGTTCTCGGAATAGTGTGGACTCAAACACAGGTAGAAGGGAAATGGCAGCAGGTGTTTTCCAAATCTGACAACGGGAAGTCAGCTCAGCACAGATATTTGCGGTAACCAGTCTGCAACAGGCTGAGTGAATGCGATTGAAATCATCCTTTTTAAAATCATTGAATGTAGTTGAAGAGGTTGAAATATCCCTATGATAAGTATGCCGACTGTATATTGCTGTGAGAACGAATGACCTGAGACACAAAATTTAAAAATGAAGCAGAGAGGAATCAGAGGACAATCTTAGAAATCATCGGTTAAAGAATTCGTCATGATGGATCCCATTGACTCGGCCCCAGGTGGCTAAGGTTTTCTTTAGTGAAGAGATCTTAAAAGTTAGTATCAGAATAGTACTAATGTGTAATCTCTCTCTCTCTCTCTCTCTCTCTCTCTCTCTCTGATTTATTTATTTTGAGAGGGAGAGAGATGAAAGAGCACAAGTTGGTGGGGGGCAGAGTTAGAGAATCTCAAGCTCAAGACTCTCTCCTGAGCCCAGAGCTAGACTGGGGCTTGATCTCACAACCCCGAGACCACAACCTGAGCAGAAACCAAGTCAGATGCTCACTTGACTGAGCCACCGAGGTGCCTCTCCCTGTCTCTTTATGTATCTGTATATACAGCTGAGAAATCAGGCCAGCTGGCCACACAGTTAGGCCCATCCCAGGTCACAGTCTGCCTTGACTGGTGTTCCATGATGCAAGCTCTGCTCTTCTCCCCAGAATCAGCTTGGTAAAGGCGTGGTCAGGCAATTGAGAGTTCATCAGAATCACGGAGGCTTATTCCAATGAACTGAATTCAAGGCACACTGATGTTTATGAGTCTGAATTCTTACTAATGTTGCTTAATGAATATTCCTTTCCTGTAATAAAAAATATGTACAATATACATGGCAAATATTCCACATTGTTGAAGTACCTGGGAGAAATAATAACGACATAGCCTTTGCTACATGTGAAATTATGACTCGTATAGTCTTGGCTGTAGAAATCCACAGAAAACTGAATGATTTTAAGTTGGTAGACTCGCAGACGGTATTTCCTGACAGTCTCAGCATCACTTAAAAAAGGTGACATCCGGGGATCCCTGGGTGGCACAGCGGTTTGGCGCCTGCCTTTGGCCCAGGGCGCGATCCTGGAGACCCGGGATCGAATCCCACGTCAGGCTCCCGGTGCATGGAGCCTGCTTCTCCCTCTGCCTGTGTCTCTGCCTCTCTCTCTCTCTCTCTCTCTCTCTGTGTGTGTGACTATCATAAATAAATAAAAATTTAAAAAAAAAAAAAGGTGACATCCGTGTGGCTTGAGGAACTTCCCAACTCTGGGCGCAGCAAGACCTAAAGCTGTGTTGATGTGTGCTTCCCCTTCAGGCGACTCATATTGTCACAGACGGTGGAAGTATGACAACGAGCTTGCATTTTTCCTTCACCTTAATCAATCCAGAGGTCTGGAAAATAATGTCAAAATAGTCACCATGGATGGCGATGACTTTTAGACCAGAATGCCACTGGAAGGTAGGGTGCTTGAGCTTTCATCTTTAATGTGAAAAAAAAAATGCTATGGAAGCACCATACGTACCTTTGGACAGTTATTAAATTTCACTCAATCTAATCAGAAAATTGTTAGGAGAAATAGGAAGAGGATGAGTATTCAAGGAAAAAGCTAAATCAAGTGCAAAGGTAGCAAGAGATGAGAAAATCTGAAACATCAAGATACTGTAAATAAATTAATGCAAAAGGATGGTAAATGGTATTTCATACAAATGGGAAATGAAAGAAGTTGGGACTAGCGTTGCTTATAACAGACAAAATGGACTTTAGGCCAAAATCAGTAGTAGGAGATTAATAAAGTTTGTTATGTAATGATAAGGGAATCAATTCATTAAGATGTAACAATCAGGAGCACCTGGGTACCTCAGTTAGTTTTAAGCATCTGACTCTTGAATTCAGCTCAGGTCAAGATCTCAGGGTTTTTGAGACTGAGCTCCAGGCCAGACTCCATGCTTAAGACTCTCTCTCTCCCTCTCCCTTTGCCCCCGCCCCCTCTCCCTCTCTCGTATATATATGACGTATCATATACGCATCTTCCTCTCTCTATATATACCAATAATGAACACATACACACATAAATATGTTGAGCAAATACTAAAGGTGTGAAGGAGGGAAATGGACAGTCACACAGCAATAGTAGCGGCCTCAGCAGGTGGCTTTCAGCCATGGACGGCATCCAGACAGGAAACCAGCCAGGAGACATTGCACTGGAGCCGTACGTTAGGCCAGGGGACCTGACGGAGATGAGCGTGGGGGCACTGAATCCATCAGTAGCAGAATATACGGCCTTCTGCAGTGCGCTCCAGGGGACGCTCATGACTGCTGGTGGGAATGCAAGGTGGAAAGTAAACCCATCGTGGAGAACAGTGTGGAGATGCCCCAAAAATTACAAATAGAAATATCACATTCAACCATCCCACGTCGGGGTGTGTGTATCCAATATACTTGCAGGTTGGGTCTCAAAAGTGCACCCACGTTCGTGACATATTCATTATCGCAAAAGCCAAGAGGCGAGAGCAGCCCGAATGTCCCTTATGAATGAGTCGGTGAACGGAATGTGGTACATCCACACTAGACAGTGTTTCTCAGCCTTCGAAAGGCAATTTTGTCACATGGCATAATATGGATGAACTGAAAGCACATTACGGTGAGCGTAACAAGCCAATCACAGAAACCCAAACACCGTATGATTCTGCTTGCATGAGGTACTTAGAGTCGTGCACTTCATAGGAACGGAAAGTAGGATGGGGGTTACTCAGGGCTACGAAGAGGGAGGGAATGGGAAGCAGCTGTTTGATGAATACAGCTGCAGTTTTGCAAGATGAAAAAAGCTTTAGAGACCTTTTGCACAGTAATGTGAATGGTCTTAATGCAATCGAACTGCACACCCGAAATGGTTAAGATGGGAAATTTTGTTATGTATTTTTCATGGCAATTGAAAATAACAATCAAGGAAGAGACGTAAGTCCCAAGTGCTATCAAAAGTTCAGTGGGTTCCTGGGGCGCCCGGGTGGCTCAGTGGTGAGTGTCTGACCTCCTTCGGCTCAGGTCATGATCTCGGGGTCCTGGGATCAAGCCCCAGTGTAGGGCTCCTTCCTCACTGGGGAGTCTGCTTTTCCGTCTGCTCCTACTCTCTGTCTTCTCTCTCTCTCTCTCTCTCAAAAAAGCAAATCCAATCTTTAAGAAATAATCATAATAAAAAAGTTCAGTGGTTTCCAAATGTGATATGGGCACAGGAGTGTGTGTGCACACGTGTGCACGTAGTGAACTGGAAGTGAGGAAACACACTATGTGTTTCAACAGATCTTTGTGAAAAGAGCATTTGAGTACATGGTCTTTTTGTTCCATTTCCATGGGCTTCCCTCAGTGTCCTCTTTCAGGTAGACGTGGACTAGTCATTAAATGTGACTCTCTAAGTGTATGTGACCATATTCCAACATTATTAAAGGCCTGACCCAAGCCCACAGAGAAATGGGGCTATCTAAGTCGGCTATATGTCTCAGGGAGAGTAGAGGCTCTTTTTTTCTGTGCAATCTGAATACTAAGCAGGGTCCGGGATCCCTTGAGAAATTCTTTACCAACTAATAGAGAGCTTTAGTGGAGAAATCATCAGGAATATTCAAAAATATTCCCACTTGA
Source organism: Vulpes vulpes (assembly GCF_048418805.1). Lineage (NCBI taxonomy): Eukaryota > Metazoa > Chordata > Mammalia > Carnivora > Canidae > Vulpes > Vulpes vulpes. The sequence continues at coordinate 189,461,574 of NC_132791.1, read as the reverse complement.
TTTCATTTCACCACATCAGTATTTCCCCAGAGCTATGTGTCAAAGTGTCCCATAAATTATAGGGATCAGCTTCAAATGTTAACCATTGAAAATGATATTCTGTTTAAATTAGTGTTATATCGCTTCAAGGGGATTTGGTTTAAATACTTTAATCAGACACAGAGAAAGGAAGGAAAAAAAAAAAAGATGTGTCTTAGTGTTTCAAGAGCATCAGCTTAGAAGTCAGACAACTGGGTTCCGGTTTTGGCTTGGTCACCGTCCGTGCTCCTGAAACTTCTTAGGTCTCTCTTTTTCTTAACCTGTAAATCGCAGAGAGTAAGTCATACCTCACTGGGTTATTATGAGGTTATCTATGCTCATTAGAGATCTAGAACACACATGATATTTAGTAAATCATAATAATAATTCATTATTATTACTGCGTAGTAATGACAAAAGGTAAGTGATTTTAACAGTGATTATAGCATATCACTTTTAATAGCTTAAAACTATTAAATCGATGTGTAGATATAATAAATAGTACCTGTGAATTAGAATGATAAATAATATTTATAAATAGTAATGGTACACACGGGTGTTTTAACGTTTACTATTTATCTTCCTGGTTATTTTTTTTTTTAAGATAAGAAATGATGATAAAGTAGTAACACTGAGGATAAATCAAAGCCGCTCTGTGCAGGTTAGACAGCAATCCATACGTAAATTTCTGTGTCCTTCCACGCACTGTATGCACGATCAGCATCCCCCGGAGAGTCACCACATCAAAAAGAAGGACCCGCCTCAGCCCCCCGGGGCTCAGTGGTTCAGCGTCTGCCTTTGGCTCAGGGCGTGACCCTGGGGTCCCGGGATCGAGTCCCGCATTAGGCTCCCTGCATGGAGCCTGCTTCTCCCTCTGCCTGTGTCTCTGCCTCTCTCTGTGTGTCTCTCATGAAGAAATAAATACGATTTTTACAAAAATAATAATAAGGACCAGCCTCGTATCCCTGCCATCCTGTAACTCTCTCTGAGATTGTAGCAAGCTGCCCAGACTGTGATTCTGAACTCGGTGCTGATGGTGCTAAAACTGTTCGTAAAATCTTCCCCTGGTTCTCTACACGTAGCCAATCCACAGCGTTTATTGGCCAATAAGGCCGGCGGGACAAGAGCGCGCTCAGGTTCACAGCATAGTAAGAGTCTTCCATATCTGCATAAGGCTTGACCATGCACAAAACTTTCACACGTACGGTGAGTGGTTGGAGCTTCACACGACTCTATAATTACCTCCACTTTATGACTGAGGAAATAAAGTTCACCAGGAAGTGAAAGAGCTTTCCCCAAATGAGGCAGCAGTGAAACCTTGACTTGGAGTGTGAGCCCTGTAAGTCCAGGGCTCTGTCCGTCATGTCGTTTCTCCTATAGAGCAGAACATCACCAGGACCACGCTAGAGAAAACTTAGAAAGTCACTGATTTTAGAGTTTTTCCAAACTTCCTATGGCAACAGAACTTGCAAAAACTAAAATAAATTTTTGAGACTCTCAATTTTCTGGACTTAAAATGGTATTATTTATACTCATCCTACAAATCAATAGAGTACGAGGCTTTCTTCCCGGTCTAGATCAATTCCAGTTAATCGTATGGAAATATGTTGTCAGGAATTTATTTCCTGATCTGCTCTTTGTACAAGTTTGTACAGTTAGCCCCCAGTTAACCCCCACGGTCCGCTGCCTCCCTCATGACACTCAGCTGCGGTGGCTGCTTGCGTAGCGGGTGGGTCACCGTGGGATTTTTGACAATAGCCGCCCCAGTCATCATACTCCTCTGCATTTACCTTCCTTAAAATGTGAATTTTAGGTTCCTGCATCGTGTCAGATCTGAGCTTCGGCTGTAAGAAGGCTTTCATGTTTCCTTTTTGCCTCTACCGTCATTAGGAGAGGAGCATATGCAGGCAAGCTCGCCAGTCACAGGAAGCGGATAAAGAGTGGCACAGGGCCCGAGTCAGCGGACCTCTAGCTGGTGCCTGGGTATGTGAAAGACCTCGTCAGAAAGGGATGGATTAAAGACCTCCAAAAATTCTCTACTGTCTTCCATGAAAGCAAAGGGCACACTGGAAAAATTAGCAATTATCAGAGTGAACATTTTCAGTACTCTGGAAGCTCGCTAAAGGCTTGCAGCATTTGGGGGAGCATTTGATTCAAGAAAACTGGCTGACCTTGATAAGGACCGCGCTTTGCTGCATTTCGGCTTACCTCACTCTCATCATCTCCTGCCCAGCTCCATAATAGACTCAGAAACCTGTAACCCACAATCATAAGAAAACCAGTCGTCCGGCAGCCCCTAGAGGGGATAGAATTGGGTTGGAACATCTTCAAAGGCCCATTTCCAGAGAATTATGATTTTTTGACCTGAGTGGTGGTTCTTTGGGTGACCCCATTCATAATGGGTCCTTATTTGACCTGGCTCAGGGGTTTCTCACTGCAAAAGCTTTTTCTCTGGGAGTATTTGTTGAAAAGAAAGAGGCAGTGGTTGAACATCATGGCTTCCTGAGGTAGTGCTCGTCAGCTGGGGAAGACAGCTTGTTGCTCAGAATCGTACGTAAAAGCCAAATCTGTGGAATGACAGGTCCATAGGAAGTTTGGAAAAACTCTGACCTATTTCAGGGAATATAGACACGTGTAGGACTGTGTGAACGTCCAGGAGAGGCCCGTGACAGCCGTACCCGCTCACCTATGGCTTATCATAGGTTCCGGCGTGAGCAGGGCGGGAAAGTCACGGTGGAGCTGCAAACTGCCCGGCCGAACGTTGAGGCGTGTCATCACAGCTACACGAATGGCTCCTGAAAAGACGTGGGCGTTTGTGTTTCTAAAAATTTAAGGCAACGTCCGCCCATTCCTCAGCTGGCTGCACACTGGACAGACTTCAATGCTGACGTACAGAAAGGATACAGACTTTACAGAATTGGTTCAGGAAGTCGCAACACAGACAATGAAAGAAACAAGAGTTACAGACTCTGAGGAGAGAGCAGGATCTGATTTCCACAGCTCTCACATCACTTAAAATGGTCGATCTGCAACACAACAGTTATGAAATATGCCAAGAAACGGGATGTACACGACCCATTTGCCTTAGAGGAAGCAGCCAACAGAAACTCTCTGAGGAACCCCAGATGTTGGGCTTAGTAGAGAAAGACGTTAACTCAGTCATTCCAAGGATGTCCAAAGCATTAAAGGAAATAACATCCAAAGAACTAAAAGAAAGTCTTAGGACAGTATCTCATCAAGCAGATATCATCGATGAAGATAGAAGTTTCTTTCTTTGTTTGTTTGTTTTTATAAAGGAACTGATAGAAATTATAGAGTTGGTAAGTACAGCTGTCATGAAAACTTCGCTGGAGAAGCTCATTATATTTGAGCAAGTAGGAACCTTTCGATCTGCAAGGTTGACAACCGGTCAGTTGGGTTGTTGGAGAGAGCCAGCCAAGGGCAGCAGTGCCACTCAGTGGAGCCTCACTTTGGCCAGCAAACACTCAGCCAGTCCCCAGATGTGTGCACTGAGTCAGTGCATACCCTCGTGTGCTTCTGAGGTCGGAAGCTTGTTATGCAGCATCATAGTGACCCTACGTACTGTCTGGGACACAGACCGCAGGCATGTGGAGGGGCGCTGCTACATCTTCTTGCTCAGTGCTATGGATCCAATGCCTGGCACATAGCAGTTATTCTATAAATATTTGTTTAGAATGATTTGTTTTTCATTGAAAAGTGTCCTCTAATTTTAGCTTTAGTCTCCTCATTCATAGATTTTTTTTTTAATTCTCAGAACTTAAATTGTCAGATTATTAATAAGTTTTCTCTAAAAACTTCATCTCAGCTTCGATTACATTGCATGAAATGAAAAAGAAAGTTGCACATAAATGAAAGAAAGATGTATTGCATACCCCTAATGACATATATTGGAAGTGACATGGGAACTATGTCAATATGAACTATGTCATAGGTTTTCCTATGCTTGGGAAAAAAAAAAAGAGAAATGTATAAATGGGATATATCTTGTTAACCTCAAGGCCTGATATTTCCTAAATACACAATATGTCTTCTCTGTTAACTTTCCTCTATACAACCAATATATGTTTAGAGGAAAAAAGACTTTGTCTCTGTAGTTATATTTCAACAGTAACATTTCAGTCTAACTTTATATCACAGTTTTCCTCAAAAAGGTTATAGCCTTGATGAAAAATCAAACTGCATTATTAACTATAAAAGTGTGTTACAGATCTGACTGTAATCCCTTACTGTTGGGGTAAGACAATCTAAACACCTTCTCAACGTTAATGTACAAGAATCAAATTCCTTGGTATATTGCCTGAAGTGTAGCATTTTGAAATTCAGTTCAATATTCAAAACTTATTTTATCTGTTTTGTTAGTCCCAGATGACATCGCTGACAGACCAATTTCTTAAAAGTCACTTTTCATAATTTATACTTAAGACATAATATCAAATCTGTCGCAGTTGGCTGCCTCCTCTTAATTTCAACTTCTTTGTTTCCACTGTAGCTGAGGTGAGATTCACACATGGTAGAGCATGGAGGTCCTGACCATCTGAACCCTCAGAATCCCTTGTCCCTCTGGGCCATTTCCAATCTTCCTAAATGCAAATAACCCAAATATTTTCTCAATGGATGCTTAACCCCTAGTGCTTCGGAGGCTCAAGATAACGTGCGTGGGCTTAGCACACTGCTTGACATGCTTGACAACTGCTTGTATTGAACATTTATTATTATTTTATTAGTGTTACTCATCAGGACTGAAAGGTGGAATTCAGAGCACATTCTCTCTAGCCATTCCACTTCTCTCCTGGCTTCTTACACTTCACGCTGTCACATTTTCCAGATGTGTTCACAGCACGTTATCCGCTACCTATGAAAAATTCCGTGCAGTCTCACTTTATCAGAAGATATAATGTGGTATATTCATTTCAGTTTCCCATTTAAATGTTGTTTTCCCACAATTTTATTTTCAAGAATATTCATTGGCTCAATGTTCTGGGGATATCTGACTGATCAACTTCATCAGGAAATAAGTCTGATGATAATTCTATCTTCCTTCTTAATAAGCTTCTTAGCTTATTTGTTGGGGTTATAGTTCTTCCTCTTCCATCCCTTTATATGGGGAATCATCAAATCCCATTGACTATTGAACAGAAGTCCCATATACTCATTATTTGTGTTTGGGACTGGATTTGTACAACATCTTATTACTTGATCATTGTAACTTCGGTCTTCCGTATTTCATTTTATTCTTCACTTATCTGACAAATCTTCAAATTTTATGTTCATGTCATACAAGGATCTATAAGAACATTTATGACAGTTAGCTATAGAGTCACCAACCATCACAGTTTTCCTTGAACTGATAAAGTTCTAGGATGTGAAGCTTCCAATGCTAAAAACAGGAAACTCCTAGGCAGATTGAGAGAACTGGTCACCCTGCCTATGCCTCACCAGACGTACTGTCAGTTTAGACTTCTCTGTGCTGCCAGATGGAATCTCATTTTTCCAGCTCTGCAATAGTGATTTTGTTATTTAGAATTCTCATTCCAAAATTTTTCCCACCATGCTTACTTGTAGCAGAGAAAACAGATGAAAAGAGAATATCCTGCAGCTAAATAGAATACAATTTAGGTCAATTTTGCAGCTTAAATCTGATTCCAAATGGTGTGTTCTTAGTGCTATACCATACTTCTGGAAATAGGTACCCTCCCCTCAGGTATGTTCCAGTCTAGAACAGGAGGAACAAAATGGACAAATGGACATTGTTACTTATTTTAAAATGTGCTACTTAAATATGTACAGGGTACAGTTTGAGTCTAAGATGAAAGAGACTCCAATTTTGCTGGGGAAATAAATCAGGAAAGGTTTCAATGCTGATTAGACATCGAACTAGATCTGTAAATTAGGAAGTAGGACATAACTGGGGCATAAACAAGAATAAATACAAAGATCAAGACAGAGATTTCAGATCAAGGAAAAAATCCAAATAAAAGTATGTAAGTTGGAGACTCAGAGAGCTTTTTTATTTCATTTTTAAATTTCATTTTGAATGTCTGAACCTGATTTTCTATATCTTCAGTGTGAGCTAAAGAATCTTGATCATTTAAGTCCTCTTTACCTATTATTTTGGAAGATTTGTCCAAAGTGATGTTTACCATGTGGCAGGGCTGGAGGCACGTAGAAAGAACTGGATATATCAATTCGGAAGCTGAGTCAGTAACCCAATAAAGAGGTAGCAGTAATACTGTGGTAGTCTATTTGTAAGTCAGAATTATAGGACTTGAGAGAGGATTTTTGACTCTTATTTTTTTCTACCATACATAATCCTTATTTATTAAATGACTGTGATCTTATAAGCACTGTGCTAGGTGCAGCAAAACAAACTTAAACGTGAAACATTTTCTTCCTTAAAGAACCATATACCAGAAGAAATAAAAATACACACTATTTATCATAGTCTCAGAAGCCTCCAAGTGATGTCAAATACTTTTTAAAGATTTATTTATTTTAGAGAGAGAGAACATGTGCACAAGTGGGAGGGAGCAAAGGGAGAAGGAGAGAGAATCTCAAGCAGACTCTGCACTGAGCATGGAGCCTGATGTGGGACTCGATCCCAAGACCCTGAGATTGTGACCTGAAACCAAGAGTCAGACACTCAACAAAATGTGCCACTGAGGTGCCCCTAAGCTATATCAAATATTAATGACAGGTACTCATCCCTTCTTGGGAGATTCAGAAAATGCACTCTGGAAGAAGAAACGCCTGAAATTATTTTTAATCAACTGTAGGAGTTAAGATGCAAAAAAAGAGGAAGAATAACATACTGCATATGTCAGAGATAGAACTCTCAGGCAGAGTGAGCAGTAAGAGGATTCTGAAGCTCTGGCTTTTTATGATTTCAGAACAAGAATTAAATGGTAAGAGATGAAACTAGAGAGATAAGGCTAGGTAAGCAGAGACCAGGCAACGGGAAAACATTGCATACCATGTTAAAGAACAGCCTGTCTCCTTTCTGGAAATCACAAAGCACTGATGGTATAAGAGAAAAAAAAATAGAAGAAGAGGACGAAGAGTGACATGGTCAGAGTTGTTTTTCAGAGAGTCCGTACCAGAGGTCCTATGGGCAATGTTCATGTAACTAGGTCAAAGCTGGAGGCAAGTAGACTAGCCAGCAGGCATTTCTTGTTCACTAAGAGAAGAAGGGGGAAAAAAAAACATTTAATGATAGCCACAGTAACCTTCTATTTTTGAGGTTTTATTCATAATTCTACATGCAAATGTCATATTTGATGGCTCAACCTCATAACTGATATTTTGTTTAGAATCTTCTTTCATTTTGCCTAAATCTCCTCAGTAATAGGCCTGTCTAAAGGATGGGTTGGTGAGTCTACATTTTTAGAATGGCACCCAGTAACTGAACAGGCCATCGAATGACATTCAATTTAAAATCTGGGCTACTTACCATGCAACAGCAAAGGCACATAAGCTCCCAGAAGATGATTCTCCAAGCTTCTGAATACTTTTCCTCTCCTTTGGAGTTGATTCACCTTTCCCAAGAGAGCACACAGACTGCAAGTTTCAATGCCCCAGAGGGTGATGTCAGCAAGATGGAGGACTAGGAAGTCCCATCTCTTGTTGTCCCACAGAAGCAATGATTTAACAACAATATAAAGAGCAAACCACCTTATAAGAAATTGAGATTCCAGTTAAGAAGTTGCAGTATCCTCAGCAAGCACAGAAACGAATCACTTGTACTTAAATGTGTAAAAAAAGCAAGTAAACTTTACCTGTAACGGGCCCTTTCCTAAGGCAGGAAGACCCCACCCTAAGAGATCTTGACTATTTCCAGGGGAAGGTGAGGAGAAAGAATGGGGTGAACATTCAACATTCTGGGTATTTCTGTGCACTCCCAGAGGTCAGGCTTCTGTCATGCAGGGGGCACTGAAAGAATGAGCATAGTTTGGATGCCTGGAGCAGCTGGGAGAAGGACATCTTCTGCATCTTTGCAGAGCAAATTTGGCTCTGCAAGTATCAGAGAAGATACAGAGCTGAGGCTCTTCCCTCGTTGGGGGTAGGGGAGGGCTGTGGGAAGGCAGGAGTGGGGTATATACAGTTCCAGGGCCCCAGATTTTCAGTGTGCTGCTTGAGGAGATAATTTCTGCCTGAACTAAAACAAGAGTTTCTGTAAAGAAACTGACAATAGAGGAGATGAAGTGCTCTGGGAAACATCAACAACAGATTAGGCTCCTGGGACAGCCAGTAACAATGAAGTAATCTAAAGGCAGCCTAACTCATGAAGGTCTTTCTCAGTCAAAACCAGTCCATGAAGACTGGGAGAGGTGACTCTTTTTTCAAGTGTACAGACATCAATGCAAAGCTAAGAGGAATACAAAGAATCAGGGAAACATGACACAATCAAAATAACAAACAACCCTAAAGCAAACAACCCTAAAGAAATGGAGATTTATGAAATAGGCAGCTGGCAATTGACAATAAATTGTAAAAAACAAGTCATCTTGAAGAACCTGAGTTACAGTAGAATGCAGATCAGAAACTAGATAAAATCAGGAAACCAATGTATGAACAAATGAGAAGTTAAATAAACAGATATAAATAATAAAAACAAATTATAGAACTAAAGAGTATAATACCTGAACTAGAAAAACAACAACAACCAAACAAACAAAAACACCTCACTGGAGGGGTTCTACAGAGTTGACCAAGCAGAAAAAAGAATCAGCAAAGAATCAAAAACAAGCCATTTGAAATTATCCAGTTAAAGGATAAAAAAATGAAAATGAAGAAAGTCTAAGGAAAGTATAAGACAACATTGATCAAAATAACATGTGCATTATGGGAGTCTCAGAAAAATGAAAAGTTAGGAGTAAAATTATCTCTCTTTGTAGATGATATGATCTTGCATGTAGGAAATCCTAAGGACTCCACCAAAAAGTTGTTAGAATAATCAAATTCAGTTAAGTTGAAGGATATGAAATCAACATACAAAAATCAGTTATGTTTCTGTACACCAACAACAAACTATCCAAAAAAGACATAAAGAAAATCCTACTGTAATAGCATCAAAAAGAATAACATACTTAGGCATAAATTTTCATCCCCTAAGGGATGAAAGACTTACTGAAAATGATGACTAACTGGTGAAAGAAATTTAGGAGACACAAATAATTGGAAAGACATCCCGTGTTCATGGATTGGAAGATACACTATTGTTAAAATGTCCATACTGCTACCCAAGAGCAATCTACAGATTCAATACGGTACCTATAATCCCAATGATAATTTTTACCAAAATAGAAAAAAAATCCCAAAGTTCATATGGAACCACAGAAGATTTCAAATAGCCAAGGGAAGAACAAAGGTGAAAAGGAAGGAAGGAAGAACAAAACTGGAGGCATTACCTTTCCTGATTTCAAATTATATTATAAAGCTCTTGCAATTAAAACAGCACGATACTGGCATAGAAACAGACATACAGACCCATGGAACAGAATAGGGAGCCCAGAGATAAGCCCAGGCGTAAACGGTCCACCCACCTTCCACAAGGGCCGAGAACACACAAGGAGGAAATGAGAGTCTCTTTAACAAAGGGTATTGGGAAAACTGAATATCCACTGGCAAAGACATATAATGGGACACTTACCTTACATCTTTTTCAAAAATCAACTGAAATTTAAAGATTTAAACACAAGACCTGAACCTATAAAATTCCTTGAAGATACTGTAGGGGAAAAGCTTTAAGGGATTGAGCATGGCAATGATTTCTTGAATATGACACGAAAAGCACAAGTGACAAAAGCAAAAGTAGACAAGGGGGACTACCTCAAACTAAAAAGTTTCTGCACAGTAGAGAAACAAAACAGCAGCTAAAAGGGAAAGGGGTACTTGCACACCATACACTTGATAAGGGACTGATATCCATAATATAAAAAGAATTCCTATAAGTCAGCAGCAAAAACTAACTGGATTAAAGATGAACAAAGGACTTGAAGAACCATTTCTCCAAAGACATACCAGCAGATACGTGAAAAGGTGATCGACATCAATAATCGCCAAGGAAGTGCAAATCAAAACCACAAGATATCGCCTCACACCTGTTAGGGTGACTATTAACAGAAAAACAAGGGCAGCCCCGGGTGGCCCAGTGGTTTGGTGCTGCCTTTGGCCCGGGTGTGATCCTGGAGACCGGGGCGTCCCGCGTCGGGCTCCCTGCATGGAGCCTGCTTCTCTCCCTCTCCCTCTGCCTCTCCTTCACTCTGGCTGTCATGAATAAATAAATAAAATCTTTAAAAAATAGTAAAAACTATAAAAAGTATTGGTAAGTGGAGAAATTGGAATACTTGTACACTCTCGGTGAAAATGTAAATCGGTGAAGCCATTATGGAAAACAAAGGAGAGCTTCCTCAAGAAAACTAAAAAAACAGAATTAGCATAAGGTCCATCTTGCTCCTGTACACGTCCCCGGAAGAATTGAAATCAGGATCTCACAGAGGTAACTGCACTCTCGTGTTGGCCGCAACAATATCCACAATAGCCAAGATATGAAAAGAAGCTAAATGTTAGAGGATGAATATGGATAAAAAAAAATGTGGCATATACATACAATGGAATTGTATTCAACCTTTAAAAATAAGGAAATTCTGTATTTGCGGCAACATTGTTGAACCTAGATGACATCACGCTGAGTGAAAGAAGCCAACCATAAAAGGACAAAAGCTGCAGGATTCCATTTATAGTGTCAGACTATAGAAGCTGAGAATACAACCGGTGGCTACTCTGGGCTGGGAGGAGGGGAAATTGCAGCTTGTTCAATTATATAAAATTTTAGTGATGCAAGATGACTAAATGCAAAATGAGTAAGATCTGCCTTACTCTATGGGTACAGTCAGCAGTACTGTGCTGTGCACTCAGAAATGCATTAGGGCCTTTGACTGCATGTTCTCTGTTCTTACCACAAACACACAAAAAAGGGACACGGGGAAACTTTTGTTGGTGGGGGATATGACTATTATGTTGATTGTGGTGATAACTTAATGGGTGTATGAAATATATTCAAACTCATCAAACTGTGCAGTTTTTCTGTGCATCAATTATCCTAAATAAAGCTTTTTTTTTTTTAAAAAAAGGACACAGGGAAACTTGTGGAGGTGTTGGATATATCTATTACCTTGATTGTGGTAATGGGATCGCGGGGGTTTGCATATATCCAAACTCATCAATTTGTGCAAATTAGATATGTGCAGCTCTTTGCATATCAATTATGTCTCAATAAAGCTGTTTTAAAAAAGTTTCAATGTCATAGAATAGGATTTATTTTAGAATAAAAGAATGGAGTGAAAAATAATCTTCATGCAGCAAAATCTCTTTAGACAACTAGAGGGCCTGCTTTGCTTTTAAAGAGCAAGCGCTTTGGTCCTTACAAAGTCTGTGAGAAATACATTAAGAATAAGGGGTTAAAAAAAGATTTTTAGTATTAAAATGCTTTTATTAGAATAAGTATATTTGAAAAATGAGATATAAATACTAAAAAATGATCATTTTTAGTTTTGGAATTGATTTTTTTGTTCTCTACCAGGATCTTGCAGGAAGGGTGAGAATTCAAAAAAGATACTGACCAACTGAAATCCAATTAAAGACTCTCAAGAGACCATGTAATCATCCAGGGGAGAGAAAACTGCCAGGTTAACCTCTTTCATTATGCTTGATACTATCCTATTGGAGAAGGTCCACTAATAACCATGCAAAATATTGAAAATCAAACAGCAGAGGCTCTAAAAAGAACAAAAAAAAAAAAAAAAAAAAGAAAGAAAAATAAATCTATAGCTCTTGGCCAAAGTACTAAGATAAAATCTAACAATAATTCTCATTAGTTATTAAGGACCCACTGTGAACCAGTGTTAATATGCATTTATTGTCTTAATCCTCTCCGACATCTTCAGAAGTACTTTATAGGCCGACACGTAAATCAAGAGATGAGTAAGTGCTTTTCCAGCTCTGACAAAGGAGGGTACGAGGACTACAACGCGACTCTGGCTGTTGACTTGAAAGTTCACTTTCTTTTTTTTTCCTTTTTTTTTTCTTTTCTTTTTTCTTTTCTTCTTCTTCTTCTTCTTTTTTTTTTTTTTTTGTTAGTTTCAGAAGTAGAATTTTTTTTTTCAGAAGTAGAATTTAGTGAATCCTCGGTTGCACACGACGCCCAGTGCTCATCACATCACGTGCCCTCCTCCATGCCCGTCCCCCATCTACCCCACCAGCGACCCTCACCCACCTCCCCTCCAGCGACCCTCAGGTTGCTTCCTAGTGTTAAGAGTCTCTTATGATTTGACTCCTTCTCTGTTTTTTGTCTTGTTTTATTTTTCCTTCCCTTCCCCTTTGTTCATCTGTTGAAGGTCTGTTTTCTATCAATATACAGGAAGCGTGTCTTTTAAATCACAATAATTACTCTTTTCAGAAAGGACTACAACCTGAAAATCCTTGCTTTAAGGTCAGTATTTCCCGAATAATAAATATCTATTTTCAGCAAGATGGAACTTGTGCATTAAATGCCACGATAGCAAAGCCAGGTGGGCTGTGTTGTCTCAGTACTCAGCAAAATTCATTCACCAGCCAGGAGACTCTTGGAACTCCTTCGTCGATGCACACATCTCAAATTTGAGCACCAGGAAAATGACAAATCACGGCATGTCATGTGTCTTCAGGGATGGGCCTGAAGAGTCAATGCTAGCCTGTTCCATCAGTGAAAGCCAAGGCCCTACTAGATGGCTGGAGAGAAAAATTAGCTATACACAACCCTGAAAGGAATATAGGTAATTAAAAACACCATGACTTTCAGGATGCTGTTGTTTAATGAGTTAATAATAAAATAACAGCTTTGACAGTGAAGCTGTTTAATCTGCACAGGAGCAAAACCAACCCTTGCCAGTTATTTAAATGCTTTCAAATCCTTTCAAACAACCTGAAAACTGGGGTACTAAACAGTTTATGGAAAATACGGAAAACTGGAGAAATGTGGGGACAGCTGAGACAGGGAAGGCTGCTGGCAGAGGCCAGAAACAGGAGTAGAGTCGTACATTCAACCTTTAAAACAAGAGTGTACAGAGTCTTTACTTTCAAATTACAAAAAAAAGGGGATCCCTGGGTGGCGCAGCGGTTTCGCGCCTGCCTTTGGCCTAGGGCGTGATCCTGGAGACCCGGGATCCAATCCCACATCAGGCTCCCGGTGCATGGAGCCTGCTTCTCCCTCTGCCTGTGTCTCTGCCTCTCTCTCTCTCTCTCTGTGACTATCATAAATAAATAAAAAAATTTAAAAAAATAAAATAAAAGATTTAAAAAAAATTACAAAAAAAAATAACCTTGATCCAACCTCCTTGTCCTATTTTGAGGACAATAGTAACAAACAAAATCCCAAAATCAAAAACTAGTCCATGTACACTTAGAAAATGCTCAAGGCTCATCAAAAAAAGATAATTTATGAGGCAAAAAGCTATTCTGTACAAATATAATACCTGACCACCACTATTTTTGTTATATGGGTTACCGGAGACTCCACTCAATCCACCCCTAGAAGTCTGCAGTATTTAGGAAGAAGTCTCTTGCATGAATGTCTAGCTGAGCCTTGAAGTCCTTCCCACCTTGCATAACGCAATAATCCTGAGAAGACCGATAGGTTCCAGCCTGGAGAAGAATTCCAGGAAGATCGTCTGAAAAAAGTTCGAGTGGCATTTGCATGACCGCATCCTGTGCTTCCAGAAACCAGCTCGGAGCTGCGGAGTGCAGAGAGGAAAGAAAGAGCAGAGCGCTCAGGGGGAGGCCAAAGAAGCCAAGAGAAACGCACAACTAGTTTGCACGCGACTCTCAAGCGTGGTGTTAATATACCGTGAGTTTTGCCTTGAATAACTCACCAAAAAACGCCATTTCAATTCTGGAATTTGCAGAGGATTTTTTTTTTATTTTAACTATAAATCGGAGGAAAATCAGGGTTATTCTTAAAATGGGTTAGTCTCCCCACAAAAGAGGATGTCAGGGTGTGAGTTAGTGAAAAGAGTGTCGAGAGGGGAGGGTGTGTCTAATAGACCTTGTCATAGAAGCTGTCGGGTGTTAAATCAGGGAAGACATCCTGTACCAGGGAGGAGACTGCCTTGCAAGAGAAAAACCAAAGTCAAAGACCTTCACTAGATTCTGAAGAAGGTGGGATTTATGTTTTAAGGTCGCCCCCTCTTTGGAGCTGGAAGGAGCCAGAGTGGTGCCAGGGTCCTAGAGGAGGGGGCCTAGGCCACCACCCGCCCCCTCTCCTTCGGACGGCGCCTTTCCTTGGAGCAGACTCCTTGTCTGCTCTGCTTCTTCCACGTACACGGACGCTTGGTTCACATCTTCTCCAGCACAGAGAAACTGGAACCCAGCGGGTCTGTGGTTCTGCGCTTGACAATGTGGATGACACAAGAGCACTTACCTGACCCCGACGGGCCTGTCGGAGGAAACCAGTGGGCTGGCCGAGCCGGGGGATCACGCTGCTCCGGGTCATTTATGACATGCGTGGAAATGGCAGCTCCGACGCCCACCCTGGATCCTCTGTTACATCCCATCGGATGAAGAACAAGGAGATGCAGCTGAGAAAAGCGGGTGCAGTTCTGGGCAGACCCGGTAGGGAGGACCCCCCACTTGGACTGCCCCCATACACCTTCTCCCTTCACTCATGGGCTCCATCCTCTAAACATCTCTTAATGTCGCCCTTACCTAAGTTTTCTGTTTGATGTCACGTCATTTTATCTTTTCTGTTTGTATTCACTGTCCCATCTCCGAGTATTCAGTACCTGCACACCTGCACACTGAAATCGTGCTCAAAAGAAAACCGCACTCATGGTGCGAGGCCGGTGGTTGAGCTACACTCACCCCAGGCGCTACCTGCTGGTGGCTGTCACCCCTCTAGAGGAAGGCCGGGCAAGGATCCTGGTGCTGCATATTTTTTGTTTGTTTGCTGCTCCTGTCGGTGTCAAGACAGCAAATTTCCAGTCCCCAGATTTCCCAACACTCGCAGTGTCAACCTCATCACCTTCTTCTGAAGCTGCAGGATCCACAGCTACGGGTTCCCACCTGGATCCCAAGCAGGTGGGCCTTCCTCTGAGCTCACAGGCGGTGCCACCCGGCTGGTGTCCTCTCCCGGAGGCTGCATCTCTGCTCCAAAGGACCCCACATGCAGGCGACGAAGTTGAGAACCGCAGCCTCCTCCCTTGGTGTCCCCGTTCCTAGGGACGGTAGCTGCTTCCTAACGTTTAAACCCTGCTTGAGGGTCCTCTTCCTTCTTTTCTGTTTGCTAACAATAGTTTAGAGTAGATGAAATCTGTGTTAAAATAAATGATGTGACCTCTGTTTCCTGACTGACTCCTACCTGACGACAAGCTAATTTATTCCAAGGTTCACGTCATACCACCTGGGGCACTCACGCCCCAAACGCTTCTAATGAATATTTACTCGTCTGTTGTACCTGGAATATTTGTGTGTTGGGCACAATGCCAACACTCTTCTGATTCAATTGGACATTTACCAGCTCAATCTTCTAAAAAGGAAAATTCTGTAGTGTATCAGAAAAGAAAAACCCAGGGACGCCCGGGTGGCTCAGCAGTTGGGCGCCTTCCTTTGGCCCAGGGCGTGACCCCGGGGTCCCGGGATCGAGTCCCACGTCGGGCTCCCTGCATGGAGCCTGCTCCTCCCTCTCCTGTGTCTCTGCCTCTCTCTGTGTCTCTCATAAATGAATAAATAAAACCTTTAAAAAAAGGCTCTTCTAGGACGCTGTTTCTACTGGAAGGCTACCATTGGTTGAGCACCTGCTCCTTTCTATACCCATGCTAAATAGTTCATAAGCAGATAGCAAGATTGTCATGGAAGATAATACCGAAATTCATTTTTTTAACAGTCCTATGAAACAGCACAAGGCCACATGCTAAGTGACAAAGGGCGATTTCAATCTGGGTCTGCTTGGTGGATTGGAGAGAATATGGGTCTTGAAGGGGTTGGTCACCCTGCTCTCACCTGAGCGGACGTGTGTTCAGGGGCAGCCTGTGTGCAGCCTTCCCTCATCCTGAAGGAGGGATAGGTCTTCACTGACAGGTTTGCAATGTGGTAGCTGAAGGGTTAGCACCAAGGCCACAGAGGAATCTCACGACGATGGAGATTGTCCAATGACTCTTTAGTGAATTTACCCGTAGAATCGAGGAAAGGTGTGATCGAAGTAACAGAACCGCAGGGAGGCTCCGTGAGCTTACTTTGTGTGGGGTTCGGGACAAGAAGAGTAGAAAGATTAATTCTAAATTCAAAAGTCTTTGAGGCCCCAAATATTTTGCATTTGTAAGTCTGAATTAGAAGTCACAACAATAACCATGCAAGCCACACACGCCGTAGAGACGGATAGAAACACATGGAGACGCCCAGACTTAGCTAGAGACACACACAGAGGTGCAGACACGTAGTTAGTTTTCACCCCAGCTGGGTAACTCCCTCCTTTCTGGAACATGCACGTTCCTGCCTAAATCGATCAAAATAATATTATTTACTTTTCTATCTTTAATGAATACTGCCTTCTTTAGACAATTCAAGAATGCTTCTTCCCTTTTGCTTTTAGAGGAAAAACTCCTCAAACCAGATGGTTGATCTTAATTAATTCTTATCGCAGAGACATCTTTGTCATAAAGTATTTTTCACAGATGAACAAGATTATATAAGCGCCTCTGTTTACTGGATTACTAAAAGAATGACTTTTCATGAGGGAGGCAGTCACTGTAATTTTATCTTTTATTTCTTCAACTTCCTTGGCACTTAAAAGCAATTATAACATTTAGGCTAGTGAGTCTTCACTGAAGCAAGAGACGTATTTATTTTAAATGCTTATGTTTTCAAAAAAAAAAGAATTTTTCAGGATTTTTATGTACTGCAGTGTTTAGTTTCAAAATAAATATTGGAAAGGCCACGTTCGTCAGTAGGCACTCCATCTGTACACTTAAAACCCACACTCACCATCAAGGCACCCAGGGGATGTTGGGAGTTTTCTTTATTTTTCTTCTCTCCCCCTTGCTTCCCTTCTTAGCCAGAACAAGACCAAGGGAAGCCCATTCCCAGATATTCAGGCCATAAGGAAACAGGACTTTCCTTTAGAGACTGACAGGTACGTAAGGCTTCAATTTGGCTTCATCTAGGAAAGGTAATACAGTTATGATCCATATATTTTAGGAAAACTTTGAGAAAATAAACAACAAACTATGACAAGGTCACATATACACCCACAAACACACACAAAAACTGGGGGTTAAACTTCCCAGAAGAGGGGCTCCTGGGGGGCTCAGTGGGTGAGCGACTGCCTTGGCTCAGGTCATGATCCCGGGCCCTGGGCTCGAGCCCCGCGTTTCTCCTTCTGCCTACCACTCCACCTGCTTGTGCTCCCTCTCTCTCTCTCTCTCTCTCATTCTCTGGCAAATAAAATCTTAATAAATCAATAAATCAACTAAACAAATTTCCTGGAAGAAAAGTTTCCCCAGGAAAACCACCCATATGGAAAAAGTGAGTCTCGTGTTCTTCTATATTAACTTCAGTTTTCAGAACAGGCCCTCAAAGTAGGATAAGCGATATCATATGCTGAGTAAATAATAAAGTTGGGATTTGAACACAGATTATCTGACCCCAGGAGCCAAAGTTCTCTGCATTAGGCCATTCCTCTGTGACTAAAAAATATGTTTTTACTGAGTCTCTATTTTTATTTCTGGATTAATGAGGGATTTTTATACAAATTCAAATAAAAAGAGTAAATTCATTTTTTATCTAAATGTCTCATCAGAGAAATATATTCAAACTCATCAAATAACTTTGAATTAATGTGCATGAATGATGGATGTGTGTGTGTGTGTTCTTCATGCTTTATTCTCTTTATATAAAGGCATTGTTTACTTATTGGCTAGTTTGACTGATTCTGGTTTGACTGATTCTGTCTTCTTTGCTTCGAGTCATCATTGACATTTGTCTTGTCAAATATATTAATTTATCCAAATTTATTCCATTTGGGGAGGATAGTTCACTTACTGATCCCATGGAATACCTCCCCCCATATTGAAATATAAAAATAATATTATTTTCTGAATCACAAACACTGAAAATGACAAGAGAGCTTTGTTTTTGTTTTTGCTTTTCCTTTTTCTAATCCACTCCCCCCTTCACTTATCACTTATATTGGAGAAAATGTGGAAGACGTTCAGGGGGATGAACATTTACAAGTTTAAATTTAAAAAAAAAAAGATTGATTCATCCACCAAGCAGATACTTAATAATGAGTGGCTTCTTCGTGCCGGTCATTGTGCTAGGATCAAAGCTGTGATTGTGAGCCAAAACAGGCAAATTATTACAGATTTTATAAAAATGCTTAAAAGGGCCTATAGAAGATGATGGAATGCAAAGCACCGTGTGATACTTACTCGGGGCTTTAGTACTTTTTTGAGAGCAAAATAATTTTCATTGTAAAAGGTATAAGCCAATTGTCAACATTATTATCTTATACATTTAGAGCGTTTGAAATATTTTAAATAATTTATTCAAGTCAGCCAATTAAACCCATAAGGGAAACTATATTGTTTTACAATAACTGACGAAAGGCAGGCATAGGGCACTTTAATCACAACCAACCTGAGAATTTAAGCTCTGGATATTCCAGAACAAGAGATGACTTTTCTGGTTGTTTTGCCTCACAATCAGTGTTGAATAGTACCAGAGGGAGAGAGTACCTGTGTGGCCGTCAGGCACGGCCCACTCTGTTTGGACTTGAGTTTTCTCCTTGGCTCCCAGTGTCCCACATGTTGCAGTTCAGTGGTGAGTGGATGACAGCTTGGGTACCGGCTGTCAGTATGAATTCAGTCCGTGTAAGCTGCAAATAGATCACCAGGTATAAAATGCCACACTTTTACCTCTGAACTTGTAACAACCAACGATTTGGCTTTTTCTCTGCAGAAAAAATCATTGGCATTCCTTACGTCATTCTCAGTAGTAATTAGGAATTATAATTGCCTTGTATTTCTGAATCCAGTGAACCAACTGTTGCAAAAGAGACATTTTATTGTATGAAATCCTGTAGCGGTTACTCTTGTGCTTCTTGATCACACTGTGAAATACTTGAATAGTGAGACCACGGACTTTACCTACATACTTGTATGGGCAGAGAAAAAATAATAATTTGCAGATATAGAGAGTGTAAAAAAAAAAGAAGTTCACCTTAAGATTTTGATCAATATTAAAATGTATTATTTTAAAATAGGATTTTTTTAAAAAATTAAAAAATACAGGAGATGTATTTTGTAAGGAGGTTTGTATATGCTAATGTGTGCCTGGAAATGTTAATGTGTGTTAATGTGTGTCTGCCATATTTTCCTGGTGGAAACAGGAATAATTGTAAGTCAGTAAAGCAGATGAGTACATCTCACTTGACAAGAACGAATCTTGGTCAGCAAGATTCTTGGAGATCCAGGCATGACGAGAGGAAGAATGCATATATTTAGGGCGTTCTTATGGTGGCAAGACAGGAAGATGGACTGGGTGGACTTCGTGAGTCTACCAACAGGATTGGTTTTGAGGATCTATACATATCAAAGTTGAAAAAGAAAAAAAAGCATGCTCAAGAGGGGTGATTTTAGGTATTTGATGAAAATTTTATATTATATATATTATGTAGATATTTTCATATAATATATATATATAATATCTAGGTAAGATAGAAGTAACAAAGGGTATCTTGTATTATACTTAAAGTCAGTAGCTTAATTTAAATATTAAACCTTGGGTATATCACATGAGAATATGAGATTAAAATATCCACCCAAAGATAAAAGATATGATAAATAAAAATATGATATGATAAAAATATATCATTTTCATCAGTGAGATGCCTGAAACTACATCCAGATTTGCCTCACTTCAAATATCTTACTTCTTTTTTTTTTTTTTTTCCGTTGGGACGTGGTATATCAGTTTTCCTCTGAGCAGGTAACAACCAGTGAAGTTACTTGAAGACAAACTGATTTTAGATCAATAATGCTGGGCTGGGAGGTCTATGAAAATATCTAGAAAAAGAGAAAAAAGTGTCATCAGAGGAGAGAGATTAATCAGCTTGATTCAGAGAAAATAATTGGAGAGATGGAGTGAGAGTGTTGGTACCTATTGCCCTTCTGAACAGTGTCCTTTGAAGATTATTCTTTGATTCGTGGATAGAGCTTGCAGGTTCTAGTACCTTCAGTCATCCAAAAGGACAACACCTATCGTTGTTCAATACCCTGTAAAGCAGGTCACCTTCAGCGCATGCGCATGATTGTTCTTGGATGCTGGGTTAGTCCAAGTTGATGCTAACATACGGCCCCTCGCTTTCCCTACTGTTGCTTCATATTCTGACTTTAAAATATCACCTTTTGAAAATTCAACTTTGTGAAATTATTACTTAAAACCCTTTGAATTCCAAGTTAGTGTATCTATCGACATATATATTAATCATTCAGTGAATATGGGCTATCATTAAGCTTTTTACACATGATCTTTTATTGACTATTTATTGAGCATCTACTGAGTTTGCTAACTTATATATTCTCCACAAGAACTGTACAAATTGGGTATTATTTCTTTTAAAGATGTTCTCTATTAGAGAGAGCGAGAAAGAGCATGTGAGTGGAGGGAGGAAGAGAGAGAGAGGAAGAGAGAATCTCAAGCAGACCCCGTGCTGAGCTTGGAGCCCAACTCGAGGTTGGATTGAGCCAAGATCAAGAGTCCAATGCTTAACTGCCCCATGAGTTAGGCATTATTATTCTACCTAGAAAATTTTAAAAAAATGTAAAGCTTAGAAAATTTCTACACCTGTACGATGTTCAGCAAACTAGTAGTCAAGCTAAGATTTGACACCAAATTATGATACCAAAGATTGAATTTTTAATTACTGTTTTACTAGAATGCAATAATATTTCAAATGTGGAATTAATTCAAAAGCAAGTCCACAAGTCAGTTAGCTGAAAGCTATCAGTCTCAGGTAGATATACTCCAGTCAGATTTTCATAGACATAATGCATTGCACAGTTCGTGCTTTGTGGTGGAAACAGCCTATTACCGAGGGCCAGACTAAGCAATCAATGACCTTCCGTTCCACCACAAAGGACGAGTGTGTGAAATCATGAATCTCACTAGATGGGTTTGTTTCTTTATCATTCATGATAACAAAACTGCAGTTGAAGATTATACTATGCTTATGAAGTTCAGAAATCTATCTACCGCTTAGATATTTTTTATGTACTTGTATATATTCTATATTCAGGCCAAAAGAAGGTAAGGAAATAGAAAAAAAAAACCACAAAGAATTGATGGCATAAATTGAAAAAAAAAAAAACAACAACACGAGAGTAAGCACAGGTATTGTCCAAACACTTCAATTAAAAAACAGAAACTGTAATCTGTCGGGATACGAAGCAAGACTCAAGTGCATGCTTTCTAGAAGAACTAGTTTTAAATAAAAAGATACAGAGACCTTAAAAGCAATGATTTTTAAAAAGCAAAGCATACAAACACTAATCAGGAGAAAGTTGGAGTGTTCTGTTACTAAAGAAAGCAGACACTGGGAAAAGGAATATTATCTAGAATAAAGGTTACATTTCATGATAAAGGGATCAGTTCACCACAAGGACATCTATCACCTAAATGTGTGTGCACATACTAATAGAGCTTTAAGATGCCTGGACTACATACCGATAGGAGGGAAAAGAGAAACAGACAACCCTACATTTATAGCGGATATTTCATACAGCTTTCTTGTAAATTCATGTAAAATAGACAAAGAATAATGACATAGAAGGTGTAAATACTGTTAACTAATGTGAAGTAACTGGCCTCTATAGGACACGAAAGGCCTATGAATATTATTCTCTAACTTGAAGTAAGTGTCATCTGTAGAAATGCCACAAAATAACAGAAAAAAGCACGTCCTTTTTAAATGCTCCCACGAATTTACCAAGATAAAGAGCACATCTTTGGTCACAAGGTAAGTCCCAACAAAATTAAAAGGATTGAAATAACGCAGAGCGTATTCTTTTACCACAACATAATTAAAATAAGAATCAATACCAGGAAGATATCTGGAAAATCTTTATGTATTTGGGAGATTAAACAACAGAATTCTAAATGACCCATGGGTCAAAGAAGAAATCAGAAGGGGAATTAGAAAATATTTTGAAACTGAGTGGGAATGAAAAAGCAGCACATCACAGTGTGTGGGATGCAGCTAAGCAGCATTTACAGGGAATATGGAGATTTAAACACTGTGAACTATGAACAGAAGAGAAGGCTAAAACCAATGATATAATCTTTCCTGCTAAGCTAGTGAAAGAAGGGGAAATTAAAATGAGAGTAAGTAAATGAAAGCAAATATGGAAGATAAGATAATTATAAAGAAAGTGGGCAGACAATAGGAATGATCAATAAAAACAGAAGTTTATTCTATGAATAAATCTGTAAAATTGATAAAATTGATAAACGTTTATGGACTGATCAAGAAAATGAGAGGACACAGACGATCAGTCCTGGGGAAGGAAGGAGAGATCTTACCTGACTCCTGAGGGACATAAAAGGAATAATTCAGGAATATTATTAACAACTTTGTGCCAATATAGTTGACGACCCAAATGAAATAACTAATTCCTTGAAAGGCATGATTATTCCAAAACTGATTCAGGAATATAAAATTTGAATTGTGTTATATCTGCCACCGATATTTAATCCATAAATAAAAGACTTTTCATGGAGGAAATGCCAGGCTCAGATGGCTTCACTAGTGAGTTCTGCCAAACATCCAAAAAAGAATATTAGCATTCTTTTCATCAGAAAATAGATGAAGAGGGTAAGCTTCCTAACTTATTTATAAGGCCACCATAACCAAGATATCAAAAGTGAAGATGTCACAAAGGTAAAATATACACAGGCCAGTATCTGTCATGAGCACGGATGCCGAAGTCTGACATGGTATCAACCAGCAGAAGCTCAGCATTAGGTGGGACTAACTTCATTCAAGAAGGGCGAGTGTGATTCAACGTCTAGAAATTAAGGTACTTGCTCGTATTAACACAATTAAGGAAAGAACCATGTGATTATCTCAATAGAGGAAGAAGAAAAACCACTTAGGGGGGATCCCTGGGTGGCTCAGCAGTTTAGCACCTGCCTTTGGCCCAGGGCATGATCCTGGGGTCCCAGGATCGAGTCCCACGTCGGGCTCCCAGCATGGAGCCTGCTTGTCCCCCTGCCTGTGTCTCTGCTTCTCTCTCTTTCTGTGTCTCTCATGAATGAATAAATAAAATATTTTTAAAAACATCTAGTAAATTTCAGCATATATTCATGATAAAACTTGAAGCAAACAACGAATAGAAAGAATATACCCTGCTTGATGAATAATATTTATTGGGACGCCCGGATGACTCAGTGGTTGAGCGTCTGTCTCTGGCTCAGGGCGTGATCCTGGTCCCTGGATCGAGTCCCACATCGGGGTCCTCGCAGAATAAATACATACATGAATAAATAAATACAATCTTTTAAAAATAAATAATAATATTTATTTTTTTAAATAAACACAATCTCATGAATAAATGTAATCTTTAAAAAGTAAATAATAATAATGTTTATTTTTTAAAAAATAAATACAATCACATGAATACAATCTTTAAAAAATAAATAATAATATTTATTTAAAAAAACAACAAAAACTTATGCCTAACATGACACTTAGTGCAAAACTAACTGCTTTTGATGTAAGATCAAGAGCAAGACAAGGCTACCCCCATCACCACTTCCATTCAGCTGTGTAGTGCAAGGCCTCGCCATTGTACAAGCACAAGACAGGAAAAGAAAAAAGTGTATAGAAGGGAAGAAAAGAAACAAAATTGTATTCTCAGTCCACCTGATAATATACATAGAAAATCCTAGGAAAGGGATCCCTGGGTGGCGCAGCGGTTTGGAGCCTGCCTTTGGCCCAGGGCGCGATCCTGGAGACCCGGGATCGAATCCCACGTCGGGCTCCCGGTGCATGGAGCCTGCTTCTCCCTCTGCCTGTATCTCTGCCTCTCTCTCTCTCTCTGTGTGACTATCATAAACAAATAAAAATTTAAAAAAAATTAAAAAAAAAAAAGAAAATCTTAGGAAAGCTATAAACAAGGCAGTAAAAATAAAAAGGTGAGAGGAGGGACGCCCAAGTGATGAGCTGCCACGGGGGAGGGAGCCTTTTTATAAAGTGTGGTCAAGAGGTGGACA